>NC_142129.1:32476250-32797500 GCF_024610735.1 Ursus americanus
AAACAGTATGGAGATCCCTCAGAAAGTTAAAAATAGAACTACCCTATGACCAAGCAATTGCAATACTAGGTATTTATCCAAAAGATACAAAAATACTGATTTGAAGGGGCACATGCACCCCAATGTTTATAGCAGCACTATCAACAATAGCCAAATCATGGAGAGAGCCAAACATCCATCTACTGGTGAATGGATAAAGAAGTGGTATACACACACACACACACACACACACACACACACACACACACACACTGGAATATTACTCAGCCATCTAAAAGAATAAAATCTTGCCATTTGCATTACATGGATAGAGTTAGAGTATATTATGCTAAGTGAAATAAGTTAGAGAAAGATAAATACCATATGATTTTACTCATTTGAGAAACATTAGGGCAAAAAGCTGAAGCTGATGAGAATTGACATATGTGGCTATGTTGGGGAAAGGCAGATGGAAGAGCAAATGCACAGGTCCTGAGTTAGGAGAGTGGGTGGTAAGTTTGAAGAATACTAAGGGACTCATTTGTAATTAATTCTTCAACGTTTTGCCTTCTAGAGGTAAAACTCCATGTGGGCTGAAGCTCATTCTGCCTCTGCGCTTTGCTGTTTCCGGCACATGGTAGGCACTCAAAGATGATTAAATATACCTATCGGAGGGATGGTAGATCAAGGCAGCTTGCAGGACGGGTAAGAATCACTGCCCCAGGAAACCCTTCTAGGTACCACTATCTTTCCAGCAGGATAGGGGATCTTGAGATGCAAGTGAATGGAATCAGGCTCTATATATCTGAATGGTGCAAACATTTTACAGGTGCTTCTTTAAATAATTGCTTTTAAAAAAGGTTCAAAACAGGAACATTTTGGAAGACTGGCTGGCTGACAGCTAGTTTACCAGTGAATAAGCTTGGTAATATACTTACATGAGTCTCATTCCTAATGAAATTTCGAAGATCTCCATGTTTCATGTATGGTAGGACTACCAGCGGAGACCCCTCACTTCGAAGGCAGATTCCCAAGAGTGAGAGAACATTTGGATGACTAAAATCTTTCATGATGATTCCCTCGGTCAGAAACTGGGAAACTTCTCCTATGTCAGTGATTCCTGAGAAATCCAGCAGTGGAGACATTAACTTCATTATGGACCAATAAATACTTTGTCAAGTTCAGATAGGGAGAGTTATGGAATGTAAAACCACACGGCTGAATCTTGTCCTGACACCCCATTCTCAGAGTGGTTTTTATAATACATTTGAGTAAATGATGTCACCCTGTAATGTGCTTTCAAGTCATCTCCAAATTCTAGCAGTTAGTTTGTCTAAAACAGAAAAAGGAGAGGGAAGGAGGCCAGTCCATTTCTGTAGTGACTGTCTAGGGCAGGGGTTGGCAAACTTCTATAAAGGGCTGGATAGTAAATATTTTTTGGCTTTGTGGGCCATATGGCCTCTGTTGCAAATACTCAATTCTGCCATTGAGTGCAAAAGCAGCCACAATTACCTATGAAACAGGTCATTGGGCCATAGTTTTCTGATTCCTGGAATAGGAGGGTTTGAGGACCAACTGTTGTCATATGGTATCTAAGTAGACTATTCTCGTATAACAGTTTCTAATCATGTCCAGATAGAACTCCTGAGGGTCTGACACTAGTCAGTGTTGATTAAAGGTTAATGACCTTTAATTTATTAATCTGACTAGTACCAGTGTCGGTGATGATATATTTTATTTTATTTTTTTACGATGCAATGCATTCTGAGACCTGGAAGTCCTCACGTAGATGGAACAGAGATTATGTGGGTGGAACAGAGATTAATGCACACCAGGGACAAAGATTTCTCGCTGTTAGGATTGCTTTGAGTACAATGAGCAGTGGTGCCATCTTGTGAGGCAGATTTACTGACAATCATTCTTAATTCTTTACAGTTTGTAGTTAGGTTTCAAATAAACTGTCCCTTTAATTACATTGTGGTCAGACTTCCAACAAAATCAACCATATAGAACACTGCTCAGCATGGGTACTTACATAAAAAAGGTTGAAATACTTCTGGCAATAACATATCTTGGAAGAAAACCTTTCACTTGTGCATTAACAGTTTATTAATTCTGATATAAATTTGTAATATAGTTGGTTAATACTTTTCAGGCTACTGCAAATTCTAAGCAGAAATGTAAATAAAACCTTTAAAAAAAAAAAAAAGGGGCGCCTGGGTGGCACAGCGGTTAAGCGTCTGCCTTCGGCCCAGGGCTTATCCTGGCGTTATGGGATCGAGCCCCACATCAGGCTCTTCTGCTGGGAGCCTGCTTCTTCCTCTCCCACTCCCCCTGCTTGTGTTCCCTCTCTTGCTGGCTGTCTCTATCTCTGTCAAATAAATAAATAAAATCTTAAAAAAAAAAAAATAGAAATGTAGCAATATGGGTAGAAAAGGCAAGCACACTGGCTTGACGTGTGAGACCTGTCAGCAAAGGCAGAGCCAGGAAAACTCTAGCCTGAGGCGCACATTGGGTTGTGCAAGATCTATGCCTTAATTATGGCTCCAGGTCATCAATAATCTTAGCTAGTATCTGGAAGCATTCCCTGTTTCTTAAACAGAGTATACTTTCCATTTAACAAATATTTTCTCAATAACATCTAAAATAAAAAAAATTCTAGCATTAAAAGGGGGTAAGTATCACTTGTTTAGGATGTTAATTTACATAGACTACCTTATTTCCCCCCAAAATGCAGATAAATGAGATAGATATTGCCACACTTACAATTTTCCAGTTTCTGCCAGCATATTTTTCTATTTGTCTTATTTTATTTTTAAGTCTTTTTAATGAAAGTTGTGGTAAAAAAATAATTATAGTAATTCCTTTGGGTAAAATGAGTCATTACTACTGTATGTGCCAACATGCTTCCAATAGTTTCCATAAATGTTACTTGCAAAACAAATATTATAAGCCAAACACAGTTAAATGACACTCAGTTCATCCAAGAGCATCATTTCTTCAAACTCTTATTTATGAGGGCTCTGAGAAATCATTTCTGAGGGAATACTTCAGTAAGAATTTAGACCAAGCAAATTTTCAGGGTTAGATCCCTAATTCCAGCAGTAGCTGATTATTCCACAAGGGAAAGTATAAATCAACATTTTATTGTGAACTATTTATTGGTTAGTAAACCATGAAAGTGTACTCCACTGTTAAATAAAATATCACTTACGATTCAAAGATTTCACAGCACAGTGAATTTTCTTGTCATCATTGTCCAGCAAAGTCCCATGGTATACGCACCCAAAATGTCCTACATGAAAGGGAATTTGGTTAGTGTTACATTACTTTTAATTAGGCAAGAGCACTTGCAGGGCCCTTCATGATCTTTATTTCCTTCTTTTTCCCACATGGCAAAAAAATGCATTGTTTCTTATACTTTTAATTAATAGTACCACCGTGTGTGTGTTTGTAAAATATGTAGATGTAAGGTATTTCACCCTAAGATATAAGCAATATGATTATTTAATACATGGTAAGAAAATTTAGGTGATGCAACTGTTATTGAAGGCTAATACAGCCAAATATTCAACCACAGTGGTCACTGAACACGGGAGTAACACCTGCCTCATAAAATAAATTTATTATTTTGGGGGCGCCTGGGTGGCTCAGTTGGTTAAGCATCCGACTCTTGGTTTCAGCTCAGGTCGTAATCTCAGGGTCATGAGACTGAGCCCTGCACTGGGCTCTGTGCTGACCGCAGAATTTGCTTAAGGTTCTCTCTCTCCCTCTGCGCCTCCCCACTGTGCGCACTTGCATGCTCTTTCTCTTAATTAAATAAATAAGTCTTTTTTTTTTTTTTAAGATTTTATTTATTTATTTGACAGAGAGAGAGACAGCCAGCGAGAGAGGGAACACAGGCAGGAGGAGTGGGAGAGGAAGAAGCAGGCTCCCAGTGGAGGAGCCTGATGTGGGGCTCGATCCGAGAACGCTGGGATCATGCCCTGAGCCGAAGGCAGATGCTTAACGACTGAGCCACCCAGGTGCCCCTTAATAAATAAGTCTTTAAAAAAAGAAATTTATTATTTTTAAGGATCAGATAAAGTCTTTTAAATGTGAAAATAAAATTTTATTACATGAAGAAATGTAATAAAAGACTCTCCCTATATTCCAGTAAACTAAACTGAAATAAAAATGTTACCATTAGGAATAAGATTAGCATTATAGAATAAGGATTTCCCCCATTAGTCACCGGTTAATACGTAATCCAGGTTGGCAGAAACTGAAAGCCAACCGTCCAAATGAAGCAAATTCACTCTGAGTCATTTCATCTCGTTCTCTCTGGCTTTAGCCACATCACTTTCCAATGGTAGCCTTTCATCCAGTGGCAGTAATTTTCCCCAGAGGTACCAAACGTCTGATAGCTGTGTAAGTCACTCTTTAATTAATTCATCCATCCAGCCAAGATTCCCTGAGTTCCTAATATGTGAGTGTCAGGCATTAGCTTACCCTTTTGTAATGTAAAGATGAATAAAATAAAACCTATGCTCCTGAGGGCTCATTTTCTACTGGGAAAAACATATAAGTAAATAATACTTAATATTTAAAGAATCATTAATGGTTACTACTTCCTAAGAGAAGTAACTGCCATTTTAGCACCTTTCCTGATGAAAATTAAAAATTCTAATTTTACAATGTATAGAATTAGGACATAATTGGTGAGGCCACAAATTCTAAAACTGGGGCAATGTCTGGGATTTATAGGCTAGCACTAGAACTATATATTATTCTGATGTAAAACAGGTTTGTTAATAGTGTAGCTACTATCCAGGAAGGGGGACATGCTAAGGATTAAAATCTGGAATCTGCTATAGAAGAATGTGTGGATGCTATCACAGGAAAATGGGAAAGCCTTGTGTTCATACAAGGGAAATTGTCCCATCAGCTTCTCTGCATCATGCTGGCAGATGCCTGCTACCTTTTGCAGCACATATAGAATAAAAGGGATCAGAGGCCATTCAGTATCAACGGCAAAAGCTTTTTAGAAAAAAAGAGAAGAGTGCGGTTCATTTCCTGGCTTCTGGTTGCTTTCTTTTCCTGCTAAATATTTCCTCAAACACTGTGTATGCAAGCTGTTATTGCTGTTCTGGCTGGCTTATTACAAATACCCATCCTCTTTGTATAAAGAAATTGGAGTGCATTGTAGAGATGATATATGTTGCTTCAGATCAGGGGAATGCTATAAATTCCATCTTTTGATGCTGTCCAGCAGTGTACAACCTGCTATAAACCAGGACTTCACAGAGTTAGTCGCTGTTTTCAGGGTAAAGAAAGACTAGAGGTAGATATGAGTAAAAATATTGGAACTTAATGATTTTCATAAAGAAGTAAACTGCACCTTCCAAGACACTAGAGTTGCCATTATGAAAAAGGTAAAGAATGTGATTTATTTTTCATATGTTTAGGAGATTATCAAATTGCCTCCCTGCACAGGGGCAAATCCCCATGGATATGATTTGTAGGGCCCTATTTCTGCAGAACAGAAATCAAGTGCACTTGTTATCACTGCTCTGTCAGTTGCTTTCACCATTGTCTAAGCTCCTAATCTGCAAAAGCAGAAGATAAAATGCTTACTGGAAAATTGTATTTAACAAAAAGCCGAGTGGAAATACTTACCTCTTCCTATGACTTCATTGAAATGCACAATTAGGCTACTCGGCCCAATCACTACGTGCTGGACTGCCTGGACCAGCTCTGGATTTAGAGCACTGAGGTCAATGTGGACAGTATTTTGCAGTAATGGACTGGATATATCAGAGTCCCCACTGGTAAGCATGGGGGACAGGTCTGTCAGAGGATACTGAACTTGTCTGCATGATCCATTCTGAGATGAGTTAGGAAACTGGTCTGCAAGATAAAGCAAAATTATTAGAAAACAAAGCGAAACTTCACTTAGGGGAGAGCACAACAGGGCAAAAAATTAAATTAATAATGAAGTCTGGATTTTATAACTTAAGAAATGGTAGTTTTGTCGTTGAATGAGGCTAGAAAGAGCCTTTACAAAGGAATTGATTTAATAAAATTAATGATAATTCGGGAAAAGATACTGCCTTACATATACAAGAATTGGAACAAAATGTTTATAAATTTTCTTTAAAATAAACTAAGCACTAACTTTGAAAACTTGTTTAGTCTCTTTCCTTAGACATTTCTCTTTTCATATATAGCAAAAAGCCATGCTGGAGGTTTATTTTTTTAATATACTGTATTCTTAAGATTGGGAAGCAGCAAAAGTAGTTTGCTTTTGAGAGACTAGTGTTTATTAATGGAATTAATTAGTATTGCTCAACATCTATACAGATTCCTGGCCAAGGAAAAGTATAGCATAATGAAATTAGAAATATATAATGGTTAAATTTTCAGAATTGAAGGTTTTTCACGTTAGTAGTAAATTCTCTCCTATGTGGTAATGATGGCAGATATAATGGGATCACTGTTCAGAGAAGGCTAGAATTGGGTTAGTGTGCCATCCCCACTGCTTAGTTGAGGGCACTTATGGAAAGGGATCAGCATTCCTTCTAAGTTGATCTTTACCACCAAAGCTCTATAAGAGCCTCAGGCAAGGTTCTCTACTGCAAGGTGATGCTTTTTCATAAGAAATTGTGGAGCTGAAGATAAATTTCTTAGTGAGAAACAGGGCAGAGAAGCCACCAGTTCCTTTGCTCTTTCCACTGGGAATCCAAACATGTCAAGGAGAGGGGATCATATCTGCAACTGATATGAAGATAACTAGGCAGGGTGTTGAAATATATTAGTATATAACATGGGGAGAGGTGAGAGGGTTTAGGAAGGTCCCCGCTGGCATTAATACAGCTTTTTTGAAAATGACCAGGAAAATCAGAGCTTGAGAGAGGGGCATAAAAAGAAATTTGATGGTACTTTGACTATTCCTAACCCTGTTTAAGCATTTTCAGTATTTTCCATAGTGGACAGTTTGGTTAATATCAATTTGGCTAAAGCAGTAAATCTCAACATTGGTTCCACAAAAGCTTTGGGGTCACTTATAGTTACAGTAACTAGATGGAAATAAGACAGATACATCCTTAAAGGAAGGGTGTAGAACCTCAGGTGAGTACCTGAAATGTTGGATGGGCCCGGGAAGAAAGAAGCCCAGCTGGGTGCCAGGTTCCTTTAATCCCAGAGTCAGGGTTTTCAAAATGTCCCCAAGGGAAAGAAATGCAAATAAGCCTCTCTGAGCTCAGTTCCTTCGCCTTTACTTTCCAAACCTTTGCACGTGGAGATCAGAGTTCTAAATTCTCAGGGTGTGGAGACTGAAGGAAATCCTTGGTGAGATACAGGAAAAAAGTCCTCTGGCATAGAAATTCTACTGGCCCTTAGGCTAAGTTCAAACACATGCAAACCCTAATTTAAACCATTGATGTGAAATTCTGTTGTAATGCCACAGAGAATTCTGGGTCTGCATGAGACTGATCGGGAGGCTGTCTCCCACCAGACATAGAGAGGAAAGCTGCGAAGCTGCCTCTTCATTAGATGCTCGCTGTGTGTTCCCTCATTCTCCTCTCTGGATGACCTTCTTTTGTCTATTTTACTTTTCTATGTCTTGAAGGTTCAGGTTCAATGTAGGAAAGACAATAAAACTCAAGCTTCTTAGCAATGATGAAAGAGGTTTGTTCAGTAACAAGGTTGAAGGATTAAATTAGCTTTAAAAAAATTACTTGTGAATTATAATGATCTCAGATTAGAGCTATTAAGTGTGAATATAAAATACTAATAGATGTAAATTTCAAAGCTATAAACTGGGTTTGATTTGTTCATGTTGTTAAGGGCATGGATTTTCAAAGGCAAACAGAGTCATGTGGGCAAAGACAATATTTACATGTATCTCTATAGAACAAACATATGCTTCAAAAAATAAGAGGCAGTGAGGGTTGAAAAGTTAAAATATTAAGTGCCTTATTGCTCTTGTACTTGTTTTGATGAGCAATTTCTAGTTTTCCAGTATCCTCAACCATCTGTGACTCATTTTATTTGTCCAATGGTAAATATTCAACCAGGGAAGTGCTTGTACTTGACTCACGTCCTGGAACTTCTAAAGATAATGAAGCAGATACAATACAGACATTTTGCTTTTACCAGGAGATTTTAAATAAAACAATGTGAAATTCTCTGGTTAACCTGACCATTATTAGGCCTAGTGTTTTGCAAAGCAGATGGTGCTAACCACTCCTTTTTAAATGGCATAATTGAAGGTTTTTATTGGATAAGACGCAGAATATATTCAAGTCCTGGAATGTTGGCAGGTAAAAAGGCTGTGTACTCACAGCTCACTGAGAATCCTTTAAAGGGATACTAAAGGTATAATTTAAATGTTTGAGGATTAACAGGTAAAAAAAAAAGTATCAGTGCCCACTTATTTTTAAACAAATATAAGTTTTGTATCTTCATTCTTCCTGGGTTGTTAAAGAGAGCTTCACAATTTCTTAGCATTGAACTCAGATGATAAAGACCTTACCTTTGCTCAAAGGATTTTAAAATTAACATTTTTGTGAGAAGAAAACTTAAAGACTCTAAAGATCTAACGTAATATGTAAATGAGTCCATTTAAAAATAAGAGCCATATAATTCTGTGTCAAATTAAATACTTCTTCGGTCAAAGAAGACGTAAATACTTCTTTTTTATTTTTATAAAAATATAAAGGCAAAACCAAAAATAAACAACAAAGCCACAACCCACCGAGGTGTATATATAGGTATTTCTTAGAATGATAAACTGAAATATACCTTCTGGAAAAGTAGCTCGGTAGTCTACAGATTCATTTGAAACCATTTCTGTAGTTGGGCTTACACTTCGGGCACTTACAAGCCTATCCAAATGAGGAGTGTGTACTCTTGCATCATAGCGAACTAATTCACTGCCCAGATCTTAAAACAGAGAGAGAGAAAGAGCTTGTTAAAGACTTGGCTATCATGGGTCCCAGTAGACCTTGAACTCATGGGTTTGTGGATTGCATATAAAACAACACACATGAATCGATGGCAATTTTAAACTGTAATGACTTCAGGTAACTTCTTAAAGCAAATAGTAACAACAACAAAAAAATGCACCTTTAATTTGCTTTCTCCTTTTCAGCCACAGGAAAAGCCCAAGTAATAATAAGAGTATTAATGATATTGAGATAACACCAACAATCAATCCTGTGAAGTTCTGATCTGGTTGAACAATTACTTTTCCAAGGACGGTTGAAGAAACTGCTTGCTTCCACTAAAAATGACAAATACAGAAAAGTCAGAATTTAGCCATGATACATACAAAATATACTACACAGGTTGAATCACTCTCCTTGGACCCAAAGTATCAGCTGGTTATTAATGTTCTAGAAGGGATATTACTGCCTTCAGAGCAATAAGGTATTCCTCAATTCTGTTTCAGTGTTCAAATAATTAGGGGTTACTGATCCCTAAAGTATTTATATGATACTTAGCTATTGTACTTGTAACTAGGTATTAGGGATAAAAAGATAAATAAAAACCAGTTTTTGATCTTGACGAACTAAATTACAGAAAGAGAGATAAACACATAAATAAGTGATATCACAATATGAAATATACCTTAGAAGTGTGAATAATCAGTAAGAAACAAATAATGAGATAGTCACTCTAGCTTGAAGGGTTGGGTAGAGGGCAGAGAAGACTTCCCATAAGAGGTAAATAATCATGTGGAATAATAAAGTTGCAAAATATTTTTATTCCACTTTTGAGACATAGAAGAAATCTTTGAGGATCCTTCTGGCTTTCACATGGTATGATTTTTAAGGATTTATGGTCCTTTTGAATTCAAACTCTGATAGCATGATTCAGCCTCAAATTTTATAATATTTTTGTACTTTCCCATTTCATAACTCTCCCCCCCTCCATTTTATAACTTTTTAGAAGACTTCAGGAACCTTTAAAATTCACTCATTCGTCAATAAACAAAATGTGGTATATCTATATGATGGAATACTACTTAGCCTTAAAAATAATGAAGTCCTGACACATACTAGAACACGTATGAACGTGAAAACATGTTAAGTAAAATAAGCCAAACACACATGGACAAATATTGTATGATTCCATTTATATGAAATATTTAGAATAGGCAAATTCATAAAGACAAAACATAGATTAGAGGTTACCTGGGGCTGGGGAAGAGGAGGGAATATGACAGTATGGCTTAATGGTTCTAGGGTTTCTGTTTGGGGTGATGAAAAAGTTTTGGAAGTAGTGGTGATGGTTGCGCAATATTGTGAATGTAATTAATGTCACTGAATTGTACACTGAAAAATAGTTAAAATGTCAAATTTTATGATACATGTATTTTGCCACAATTTAAAAAATTAATAAGGTAATATACCCAAAACCACTGAACTGTGCACTTTAAATGTGTGAGTTGTATGGTGCAACATGAAAGAAGTTATTATACAATAGTTTAATTCTTATTTTACTTTGTCCATGCATTTGAGGTCACTGTGGAGAGCAGCAGTTTGTTGGCTCTGGCCTCCTGGTGCTAAGAGGTGGGGGGAGGGGCACTCTGGGATGTGCCCTTATCCCTTCTGAGAGTTACAGTAAATTTTGGCAAAAGTGGGGCATGATGGAGAGGGAGTGTGGCTAGGAGGACTTTTGAGATCCACCCTCTGAAGCTTGGGAAGGAGACAGTGCAACAAAAACTCAATAATTCTAAAATAACAACGAAGAATCGAGGCTGAGCTGATGAGCCAAAGCCAACACACAAATGAGCTTTAATGATTTATTTTAAGCCTGCAAGTGACATAATTACACTGGCATCTTTATTTACATCATGAGAGAAATGCAGGAATCCCACCTCTATATTTAGCTCGTTGTTCAATCTCAGCAGGTCATTGGGGACCTTGCATAAAACGGCTTCAGAATCTGAGTATATAGTCTCACAGCTCTTATTTCCAACTTTTAACACTTCACCTTTAACTGCTTCAGGGTCAATATCATTTCCCTGAAAGAAAAAAAGAGGTTGTTAGCACTTCACAGTTTTGCAGGAATGCTAACAATTGTGAAAGAACATAAATACACTGCAAACATAGGCCATGTTGTTTGCCAAGGCAGATGATTTTACGATACTCACTTTTGTGGGAATTTGGATAGTTGCAAGAGAGCATGACCATTTTGGGGCACTAATTAGGATTCACAACATATAGATTTTTATAATTTTTTTAAAGATTTTATTCATAAGTAATCTCTACACCCAATGTGGGGCTCAAATTTACAATCCCGAGATCAAGAGTTGCGTGCTCTACAGACTAAACCAGCCAGGCGGCGCCCTTATATCTTTTCTATCAAATTGGATTTTAGAGCAAAGGAGAGATTTTTGTTCCACACCCTTTCATCCAATGACCTCTTACCCATAATCACCTTATTAATGTCTTTAGGGGGTATCAGTGGTTGGCAAAAAAGGAAATAACTTAGAGATTCAGTTGTTGCACTAACACTGCCTCATGCAGTGACACTGAACCTTGTCTTTACTTTCAGAATCACATTGAGAGCTTTACAAAATACTGATGCCTGGGTCCCATCTCCAGAGATTCTGAACTAATTGATCTATGTTAATATATTCCTTTTGCGTTTGAGTTGGGCAGTTTCTTTTCATCCTTCCTGCACAGCTAAATCCTACACATAAATAAATTCAATCTTACAGAAATTCCTGCAAGATGCTGTATGACAGTCATTATAATTTGAGAGCATGATTACATTATTTTGAACACTTAGTTACATGAGGATTTAAAAAAATTATGCAACTTGACATATTTAGTTAACTGAAGTAACTATTAGGAATTTAAGAAATATCAACATTTTGTTGAAGAAACCAATAATTAGCCTTGGGAAAGAAGTGAAAATGTAGGTACAACTTCTTACATCAAGACTTAATGAGTACAGTTATTTATTAAAAGTTAAAAGGAGGATATATCAAAACATATTACTCTTTTTCTTATGGACAAAGAGCAGCCAGTAAGAACTATAGTACTGCTACTTGTTTTATGTGATCTTTAAGTACTTGGCAAACTGCTTTTATATACAGTGTCTTACATGGATTTCAAAAGATCGGTAGGTCAGAAATCATTCTGGGAGAAGTTAGAAGAAAATACTTCTTTCTAACATGAATCTGGAGTCTAAGAAAAAATGGAAAGAGACAAACCTTATCCTTCTATTTCCTACGTATTTCTAGAGGCAGTATGTGTATGCCACTGAACCAGGTCAGCCACACAGGGCAATTCAACATAAAAGCACATAAATCTAACAGGTCACTTTGGGGCTTCAAATGACGACTTGTTGGTTAGGTCTGGGGAGGGGTAAGGCACTCACTCACATATTGGAGGGAATTCAGGGAATGACAAAGAAAAGAGATTAAAGAGTTGAAGGCTTGATTTATGAGGGAATGACTATAATGTGTCTTGCTTGCTTAGATGATAACGAAGGCTGGGGGAGGGGATGAACATACTGCATTTGCACTTCCAATACTCCTTCGTTTAGGCACAGGTCTCCTTGGATGTTGCATAAAGGCTTCTCTAAAACAAAAACAGACCACTCAGCTAACCTTGAACTCCTTTTCGTTGTGCCTAGCTGAGAACATACAATAAATTGTGACATACAAGTAATTACTATCAGCTTTGTACGTGTAATTGCTTTAAAAGTCTACCATCCAGGATGTCCCAAAAGGGATACTGGCCGTCCACTACTGTGTGCAGAGGGACCCGAGTCAGAAAAAAATAAAAATACACATAGGGTACTCTTTGTCATTTAAAATAAACATATCTTTATGGAGTTATGGGGGGAAAAATGCATATGCTTAGAACTTTTTTCATTTACTTTTTATTATTTAATATTTATTATTAAATAGAAGAACATACAAATTGGCTCAGTTCTTCAGTCATTAAAATGGTAATATACTCTTTTAAATAAAGCAGCACAGAAAAGACTTTCTGGTCTTTAATCCCCTACACAAATAGAGCAATTTAGAATTATAATTATCTCATTTTATCTTGTAAAGACAGCTCCCCTGAGGTAGGTGTTATTGTCATTCCAGCTTTACACATTGAGAACTAAGGTTCAAAAAGGGACTAAGTCTTGAAGCAAATCAAATTCCATTTGATACAAAATCTACTTACCATCCACTGTGTGTTAGACTCTATTCTAGTTACTAAGAATATAAAGATGAACAAGAGGCTTTTCTTTTCACGGTAATATTAAAATAAGTATATTTCTAAAGTGAAAACTAATTACTCCTAAGTGTTATGTTAGGATGTCCCTTATTCCTTTCATCTCCAACTCTGGCCAGGTGTGACACAGTGTTTCTAGCTAGGATTCAGGCCTGGGCACCCATGTCTGAGCTGGTTACAGAACATAATGGATGGAGGCAGTAGGTAGAATTTGAAAAATAGCATTATAGCAGGAGGGATCTTACAAGATTTCATATATCCAGGTGGCCACAAGATTGAATCTGGGAAAGCCAGCTAGAGCAGTGAGGTGCAGGTTGGGAGAGGACCCAGGGAGGCAACAGTCCAGGGAGGTTGGCAAGCAGAAAGTCAGCGAGTTTGTGGTGACAGGGTCAGGAGGGAGAGATTTATACTTCTTCCAGAGGATAGGAGTCCCTCGGTTTAGAGACTAGGCAAAAGAACCTTCACAGAAACCTTCAAAACTGAGTTCCACAGGATGTTAATAGGCATTTGCAGAAACTTCCTGGTCATTTGGGAAAAGCTGCATGAACTAAAATTAAAATGGCTTCTTCACTGGCTAGTTGGGGCACTGTGAAATTGCTGATCTTCCTGCCCCCCTTTCCTGGTTTAGCTGACTTCTCCAGACTGGACTTCTGAAGCATCTCTATGACCATATACATCAATATGCTCCAAAATAACATAAATCCCCAGGTCAGTGTCAGGCAGTCTTTGTTCCAGCATTACATACTGTACTGTCTACTTTCCATAAAATACGCTCATGCACAAAACGTCACATAATAAGGCAATTAGGGAAAAGACAGGGTTTCTTTACAAATATCTAATAATCAATTCTGTTTAAAGAATTGTTTAGAGCTATCTCACCTAATGAATTGTAAAGATAACTATATACCATATGATAGAAAAGTATCTCTATTATGAAAAGTATTTTGGTATACATTAAATGAAAGTTGATATGAAAAGCATTGTAATCTACTGTAAAGATGAAATGGAATCAAGAGACTTGAGTGTGAGTCCTAGTTCTGCTGTTTGCTCCCTAGGTAGCCCAAGCTTTCTAAACCTATGTTTACTTATTTGTTAAGTGGGGATAATCATTACTGGACCTCTAAATTGCACGGGTCCATATGAGACTGAAATGAAATATTATATATCAAAGTACTAAGTTAGGGGCGCCTGGGTGGCTCAATCATTGAGCATCTGCCTTTGGCTCGGGGCGTGATCCCAGAGTCCTGGGATCGAGCCCTACATCAGGCTCCTCCGCTGGGAGCCTGCTTCTTCCTCTCCAACTCCCTCTGCCTGTGTTCCCTCTCTCGCTGGCTGTCTCTCTCTCTGTCAAATAAATAAATAAAATCTTAAAAAAAAAAAAAGTACTATGTTAACTAATCTTTCACAAAAATGTGAGCTGCTGTTGACATAAACATGGTGTCCTGGTCTGTACTCCAAAGGAGATGTCTACTTTTGATGACCACTGTCCACAACCGGTCCTGACTAACTTGAAACATTGGCCATAAACTACCTCCCACATTGATGGGATTTCTGGTTCATTCTGAGGGATGACTGATCCTTGGTCTCTCTTACATTCTATTGATCCAAGCTTGGCTGACTCGCTTGGTCATGGTGTACTGCTGACTGAGGCAATTCCCGCATCTAGGGCTGGAGACTATCACAATCTCTTTTTAGCCAGGGAATTCCTGTACACATGGCTGCTTGAGGACCATGAACTCTTCCTGGCAATAAGGAGCAATTCTCTCTCTAAACACGTAATTCTCTCCATAGCTTTCACTGAGGGAATACGAACGTACTTCACACTCATGTTTTGAACAGTAATTGGACAAGCACAACATGAAATAAAATGGCATCCTTTCTTTTGATAAAAACAGTCCATTGTATGTGTAGAAGAGGCCTTTTCTTTCTTTTCTTTTCTCATGCTTTGCTTTCCTTTGTTTCTGTCCCAAGAGAGGCAGAGGTTTTAATGTAATCAACGTTAGAAACTGATAAAGGGTTAAACAGCTGTCACACAATCTTTTCTTATACCTTAGATTTTCTCTTATATATAAAGAAAATGGACTATGGGCGAAGATTGAATGATGATACCAAAATAATCCCTCTCAATCTTCCCTTTTCTCCCCAAACCGCCACTTTGTGACATGACAGATGTTATAAACTTGTTAGAGAAAAGAGTTATTTTGTATGTAGAGAAAAAAAGAAAGTGTTTTGTGTCTATTTCCAGAGACCCCTTGGGCTATGTTGGGAACAGCACTGAAAGGTTGAGGATGATGTCAAATCATGTTTTCCTAGGTCCGACAATTTTGTAGGACATTGAATAATGGGTATTTAATTTACAGAAAAAGAAGTTTTCTCTTCCATATAAGACTGTGTTTGGAAGGGTAGATAAAGAACCATTTATTTCTAATCCTTCCATCAGAGATAGAGGAACAGAAAAATAGAGTTTATCTGGGTGTAAAAATATTTGCAAATAAACCTTTGTTTTCATCAAGAAAAACCAAATGGAATCTTTCAAATGGCAAACACAGTAATTGTTGAAAGCAAAAGGTCACACTAGATTAGTTTTATTGAAAAAAAAAAGTGATAAAAGCTCCTTCTCCTTTTCTAAAACTAATTAAAGAAGCAGATGAAAGAACTTTGCTGTGGTAAACATGCTGTTCACTGAAGCAGGCTTCCATTTAATTTCATGCTGGGCTTGCTTAATTATTGTACAAAACACAATTCGAGGTTAGTAAACTTATATGAGTATGAACGTGTGCATGAATTTGGCTATAGATAAAATCTTGTTGAAAAAGCAGAAAAACTTCAGTAGAAATGTATTATTACTTGGATGGAGATGATCTACAGGAACTTATATCTAAATAAGGACTATCCTATTACTTTTTATTTGTTCATGTCTGCATCCAGGCTATCTTTCAGGGTAAAAATTCTCAATGTCCAAAACAACATGGTGAAGAGTAAGTATTTTGTTGTTTCTAGTGACTGCGGTTACCGATAAAGTCTTGATCATTTTGCTGTTTTATTACCACTTGAAATAAAGATGACTGAAGTGACATAAGAGAGCTGTACTGTAGTCTTTGTTTTGTCACTGTTCCATCACTTGTCAAACCACTTAACCTCTCTGCGTTTTACTGTTTTTTGTTTGCAACAGGCTGGGTTAGAAAAGATAATTTGTTATTCTCCAATTAAATTACATTTAGAGGCTAATATATTCCTATAGTAGAGGAAATTCAGCTCTATTTAGAAATCGGCTTAGAGATGACCATGCCCAGATACAAAATTCCAAGTATTACAAGGAAGTACAGAACTACAACTGATGCATTTACTTTCATGGTTCTTACCTTTTATCTTATAACGAGCACATTTAGGTGTCCAGGGAAATGTGTAAGAGCAGCAGGATAATGCATTACAGGCAGCCTATTTAATAGATCGTGTCCCACATTTGCTACTTTTTAACACACACACAAGAAAGACTTTTTAAATGCTTCATTAAAAAGCAGTCCATGATTATACTTAACTTTTAGTCTTATGCCAAAAAGATTTGTTTTTCAGAGCTTAGATATGTGCTGATGTAGTATAAGATAATGACCCAGTACAACAATTCTATTCATACAGCTATGAAGTCAATTAAGTTCAAGTTGATGATTTAAGAGAGCATTTTTAAGCATTTCTTACCTTAATTTCCAGTACATTTTCATTGCCTATTGAGATCATCACTGGCTTTTCAAAAGGCTTAAACACAGGATTATGTACATAAATGAGATCAAAGTTTTTGGAATGGATCCCATCTAACATGAAAAAGGCTTTGGTTTTCAGAGGGAGTTCCAGATTCAGCTGTTGCAGTGAAGGAGTTGTACAGCAGATTATCTCTGAATTAGAGCGATGTCGACATGCCTATAATAAGACACAATTATCCACTGTACACAGAATGTAGCTTGACAACATCAATAGCAACTTCCACATTTCACTGTTCTAGACAATCAATTAAAAATATATAATTTTTGAAAAAAATTCTGCATTTACTTCCCTAATGTTGAAGAACACATTTCTGGTAACATGATAGATACAAAATCATCCAAACAACACAATCTTTAAAGGAACACAGAGCTCCACTGGCCTGGAATAAGCTATACTGATCTAATTGAAGCTGGCCCTCCCTCCATCACTTTTATTTTCCTTAAGATGACAGGACAGTCACCTGGAGGGACTGCTTCTTTGTTTATGAAACACCAATGGCAGAGTGAGAGCTGGACTTAGTGTGGTTAGAAGGCCTTGATTCACATCATACCTTTAAAATAAGTTGTGAGAATCCGAGCAAAGCCCTTAGGAGGACACTCAGTGTCCCCAGTTAAGAATTAAGATTAAAATGTTATTCACAATGTGTGATACTACATGGTAAGTGCTTTGCCATACTGATGACATTATAATTAGCTACGTAGTTAGGTCATTGTATTAGTGTGTTTCAAGCTATCAATTTCTATGTGCCAGATTCTGTGCAAAATAGTTTATAGGCTAGTCTCATCTCATCCTCACAACATTCCTAAGACATAAGTGCTATGATTACCCACATTTTACAGACGAAGAAACTAAACTTTTTGAGCTAATGCCATTAGACCAGGTCGTACAACTCTGAATGGCAGAGTAGGGAACATAAATCCTAGGCCATTGGCTTACATTCACGGCCTTAACTCCCATGCTGTATGGCTTCTTGCTCACTCTATAGTCTATGTAGGTAGTTCTTTTCTTATGCTATTTTACAAAGGTTCTGCTATTATTATTTCATGCACTTTTATCTCTCATTTCAAATCTTCCCCTTTGGAATTCTGATTTATGGAAGTTTGGAAAATGTGGTTTCCTCTTGATTGTGCTTAGACTAAACCAGCAACACAAAGTGGCACATTTGAGGTTAAATGGTTGCATTTTTTCCCCCAAGGAAAAGACAAACAAGCAACAACATCCTTAGATTTCCTTTTCTTTGACAAGTAGAGTTGGAGATAAAACAATTACTTATGCCCACAATAGAAAAAGGACTCAGGATATACGTAAAAAGCACAAATAAAATTGGGTATTTGATATTTTCTTCTAAAAATAATTTAAAAAAATTATCCTACATTTTAAAATGCGTGTTGTAAGCAGATTAAAAAAATACACAGATATAATAGAAACAAAATATTAGTTTTTTAATCAAATTCATATTATAATGCCAAAAGCTATTTGTTATCATCTTGAAAAATGGAAATGAACAGTTTTACTGCCAGTACAATGATTCTCTATTAACAATAAGAAATTTGAAAACTATACAATAAACTGCTGGCTTCTGGGCCATAATGCATATTAATTAATATTAATTTTGTTAAGATGGTGTGTTTTTATTTTATTTTATTATTTTTTTAGTATTTTTGTTTTAAAAGATTATAGAGTTTGCTGGACTTAAAAGTTACTGTGGCTGGATCGGTATATCTAAATCAGACCTGGCCAAGCGTTTTTATTTGTTAAATAATAAATGGGTTCAATTCATCATGGTCAGCTTCAAATTCTATAAGCACCAAGGAACGTGGAAGGAACACATATTTCTTTATGAGGTAGTTCTCACAAACAATAGTCAAATGGAATTCTTCATTCTTGCCCAATTCTAATGCACACTTTTATTGTGATAATATGCTTGTGGCTAAAACAAGAGAAGTTTACATTTCCAGATATATAGAGATAAGATTTTCATCTTCTATCATTGTTTGAATCTTCCTTGGGTTATGGAACTCTTATGTCTCACATCTAAGAGGTTTTTAAATAAATGTTTGATTACTCTGAATGAATAAAGACAAAAGGCGTCTACATGTCATCATAATGCTGGTGAGAGAGAAGGAAATTTAGCTATTACTTTAATAACCTAGGCTCAGCATGAATTAGATAAACTAGTAATTTCTCAGATTTCTAAAGAGTCACATGCCAACACCAAGAAGGGTATTCTTATTTGGTTAATGAAAAATTGTTCTGTTTGGCTGTGGAGAAGTGGTGCTCTTTAAATTAATAGCAGTGGTATTCTAACTTTATTTGTGGCCATGTGTGGGGATTGGTTTTAAAGCTCTCTACTTCATACGGTGACTCCCTAGAGTACAATCTCTCAGGAATATGATAAAAATCTAATAATACTCTTCAGAGGTGATGCAATGTGGCTGATTGAGAAGGTCAAGAAAAATCTCATTGGAGATGACCTTATTGTTTGGTGATTTGGCTTGACATTTTTAGCCCCAAATTGGTTTTTGTAATTAAAGAACACTGTGGCCTTAGTCTTGAAGAAATATTGGATGGAGAATCTAAAAGAAAGTGCTGTAATTCAATCTATCACCTGCCCAATCAAGACACTGCTTGAGAGGGGGCACTTAGAACTTTCATTTTTAGTTGAGTGCACAAGTCCAACTAGATGATGGTATTTTACATTAGAGAAAAACATCAACAAAAATATGAAATTCTTGTAAATAACTCCAATCTTCCTAAAGTCTAAACTAAAACTACCATTTCAACGTGAGCTATATAAATTGTTAGACCACAGAATAGGTCAATCATTTTTAAGGAGGCATTCATTTAATTTTGATTGGCTTTGCAAATAAAAGAAGGGAAGGTGGAGAAATACCAAACAACATACACTCTAGGACATCAGTCTTCTAATGCTCTTTCTCATTACTTGATAATATGCTAACAAAGGGACAAGAAGAACAGTAACAACACCGTTCTTACACAGGGATGTAAGAACATATGTGTGCCTGCCACTTAGAACGACAAGGATGCTGCTGCAAGATTAGAGCAAAAGGGCAATGTTCTTTGGTGCATTAAAACAAGGGAGAGAGGAATTCTATGGACTGAAAGTTTGTGCCCCTCCCCAAATCACATGTTGTAACCCTAATCCTCATCATGATGGTATTCGGAGATGGGGCCTCGGGAAGGTAATTAGGTTATGAAAGTGGAGTTCTTATAAGGAGTTAGTGCCCTTATAAGAAGAGATTTAAGGGGCCTGGGTGGCTCAGTCTGTTAATCATCTGACTTTGGTTCAGGTCATG
The DNA here is from genome assembly GCF_024610735.1 of Ursus americanus. Taxonomy (NCBI): domain Eukaryota; kingdom Metazoa; phylum Chordata; class Mammalia; order Carnivora; family Ursidae; genus Ursus; species Ursus americanus. Next base: position 32,496,535 of record NC_142129.1, read on the forward strand.
ATCTCAGGGTCCTGGGATCAAGCCTGTGGTGGGCTCCCCACTCAGTAGGGATTGCCCTCTTCCTCTGCCCCTCCCCCTGCTCATGCACAGGCTATTTCCCCCTATTTCCCCCTCCCCCTGCTCATGCACAGGCTCTCTTCTCTCTCTCTCAAATAAATAAATAAATAAATAAATAAATAAATCTTTAGCAAAAAAATAAGAGACACAAAAGAGCTTGCTTCCTCTTTCTCTTTCTGCCATGCGAGGATACAATGAGAAGGTGGTCTTCTGCAAACCAGAAACAGTGCCCTCACCAGACACCTGGATCTGCGGGCACCTTGATCTTACACTTCCCAGCCTTCAGAACTGCGAGAAATAAATGTCTGTTGTTTAAGTCACCCAGTCTATGGTATTTTTGTTATAGCATCCTGAACTAAGACAGGGAATGATGTAGTTTCTATCTGTACCAACTAGCTTTAAAAATACTGCCTCAAGTTGGAAGTCGTCATTGTCTCTAGCATTTTGTGTGTGTGTGTGTGCATTTTATGTGAGCCTGAGGCAAGATAATTTTAGTTGTTGTATAAAATATACTATTTGATCTGTGCTGCAAGGAAGGTAACTAGCAAAATTAAAAGCGAAACCCAAATGTCCTATGTACGCCGAAAGCCAGTGGTAAAGGCAGAGGTGCAAAGTTTTAAGTACAACCATCTCTCAAAGGACTTACCACTGTAAAGTTCCTTCTTGCTTCTTGTACACTTATTACCATCCTCAGGACACTAACTGAATGCAGGTTTTTTCCAACAGCTGTTATTGTGCTCCCACCACTGGCAAAATAAAATAGAAAAATAGCAATATTGAGAGGTTCTTTCTCTACCGAGTATTTTAAGAAAGAGTTAAAGTTCCTACATCTCTTACTAAAGTTAAGAGTTGCTACATCACATGTAGTAACTGCACCTTATAGTCAAAGCCAAAGTCAAATGGATGTTCGGTGGTGACTCTTCTTTGAAAACAACTTATTGAACTTGAAAATATGTTTTAAAATACCTATTTTATAAGTTGAAGAAATGTATTTCTCTTTTTACTCACAAAATATGCAAAAGAAATATTTTTTTTCTCTTTTAAAAACAAATCAAAGTAAAATGAACTTAACTCTTGTTAGACAGAATTAATGGAAACAAGGCAGACTGAACTTGGCCCAAGGAAATACTGATTCAAAGGGAGGCTGGTATAGGGAAAAGCTGTGTCTAAAGCAGGCAGAGCAAAAATACACTGAAGAATGGAGGGGAAAAAAGGAATTCCACTTTTGGGCACTAAAGTTAGTACAGACTTGACCTGTACATAATGTAAGTGAATAAATGCTATGGCGGCACCTTAAACTGTTGCACGGAAATCTGTTTAAAATGTAATAGAGTCGGATAAAATGTTTCTTGGCATGAACCTAGCAATGATAAAGTCAAATTGTACTCAGAACCTGAATGTAGTTTTCACTCCTGAATTAGAAAGGCGGCCTTTAAAAGAAATGCAACAGCATCAAAGCCAGAGATAAAACTGCAACTCCTCTTGACTATTTGACAAATCATTCTTATGTTCATTATTTTCTTATACCCATCAGAAGCTTTTACTTACCTAATAAAAGATTTGGTTGGATGAATTGCATAGACAATGGGGTCTTCCTGGTAACTGAAGCTGTTCATCTCTCGGTTGGCTAAGTCAATTTTCAATTTAATAGGGAACTCAGTTGGAGTGGTTTGAGCTGGGGTATAACATTCGAGAATACTATCTGACACACTGAACAAAAAAATTAAGAAAATTGACCTTAGCTATGAGATACACATATTTTAGAATTATATGCATAAATCAAAAGTATATCACTCAATGGCTCCTAAGTGAGAATCTCCAGATGTGTCTTGAAAAAAAGCTCTTTCTAATGTAGCCTATTTACATTTGACTGGATCCCAAACTTAGCCTTGTTGTAGACAAGGCATCTATGACTTCAAAACATTTGGGATTTTAAGCAAATTTTAAAGTAGCTTTTTGGTACTTCATTAAACTGAGCTCTTTGACCTCAAAGAATCAGAAACATAACTTCCCTCTAGACCCAATCTCCCCCATGTTTCTCACATCCCCAAAGTGATTTAGCCTAATTGTAAATCTTGTTGGAAGTGTTTAATTTACTGTCAGTTACCAGAATCTCACAGCTCACAGCATAGCCAGGATACTAAGATGTAACACTAGAGAAGGTAGATGGGAAGATGAAACTTAAAAAGTGGAATTAATAAAGATAAGGGAAGGGTAGAAAAATCAGCAAAAGGGAATGGGAAGGAGGAAGTTTTATCAGTAGGGGAGTAAATAATATACATCTTGATTTTCTTCCACAAAAAAAAAAAAAGAACAAACTTTTCTTGATTTGTTAGTTATAGATACTAATCCTACTTGACTGATGCAACAAAAAATAAATTTACAACACCTTTTTAAAGTACATGTTTTTCCACCAATTGAAATGTGTCTAGAATTCCCACTGTTTAGGTGCTTTCCAGTTAAAGTAAGCAAGGTGCCGCCAGTCTTAGGACCATAACTTGGAGAAATACTTGTTATTATAGGATCCTGAATAGGAAATAAAAACAAAACAAAACAAAGTAACTTGTTAATTTTATAACTCTAAAGAGATGAAGTAACAAATATCCTAGTTCTTGAGAACAGTAGTGTGTAGACTTACCACATAGGAAAATGCACTATATTGTGCTGTCCCTCGACCATTTGCAATAATTATGGATATATTGAAATGCTCATTCACTGCAGGACCAACTGTGCATTTCAGCCTGAAAAAAACCCCAAAGTTTAATATGTTGCAAATCCAAAGGCTTCTTCTGGTTTGGCTGTTTTATGGGAAGGAATATTAACTGTAAATTCTGAGCTGGCTAGTCTGAATAGCAAGCAGTTTTGTGGTAAGCATGAGAGCTAAAAATCATATATTTCCATTTCTGTACTATTACACTTCACACAGACAACACAGGAACTGTTAATCAATATAGACCTCACCAACTGAAAAATTCTTAACAATCTAAGTCTAATCCTCTAAAATTGTAGGCATAATGTTTGGCATACTTAAGATAAAGTATTTCAACACCATATGAAACAGTGGGCTAATTATAAATAAACCGAATCTTTCATTAAAGTATGTCAACAGGTACATTTCTGTGGTTACATGTGTCACATGTATATTACCTTAAAAATAATGAAATTGTAACAGGCTTTCCATAGAATTATTTTTAAATTGATAAGCTTACAGTCCTGAAAAAGTATAAATATGATTTGTTTTGTTAAGCAACTTTTAAAAGAAGAGAATTAAGTATGTTTTGCTTTTACAGGCTCTCATATATAAAGCAACGAATAAGAACTTACAAGGGAGATTTCTAGAAAGAATTTGTTTTCCCATTAGCCTAAACAAGTACATGAATTGATGTTTTGGTCTCAGTAAATGAGTACATTTAGACCTCTCTGATCCTGGAAGGAATTCTACAAGGTATAAAATAACCACTTGATAGAAGAGGCTCAACCATACAACTGGAAATGTTTGTTTGTTATTACTACACGATAACTAAACATTTCTGGATACTCCGTTCATTATGGGATTTACATTTGATAGAAGGTGAATGGAGAAAATGGAGGAACAAACACACATCTCGGATCAGGAGAGTTGAGTCTGAAGGCCTGTTAAGCTCTTACTCTTTGGATTGCCTCTGCTAAACTATACTCCACCTTTTTTTCTCTTTTTAAAGATTTATTTATTTGTCAGAGCTAGAGAGCACAAGCAGGGGAAGTGGCAGGCAGAGCAAGGAGTGCGATGTGGGACTCGATCCCAGGACTCTGGGATCATGACCTGAGCGGAAGGCAGAGGCTCAACTGACTGAGTCACCCAGGCGACCCTACACGCCGCCTTTCTGAACTTCAGACACCACCTTTGTAAAATCGGTATGGTATCCTGGGATGAATGGCTAAATGAGATATACTCCTTACATTACAATACCAATAAATTTCAGCTGAATATAAATTTAAGTGCATCAAAAAAATAAAAAAGAAAGAAACAAGTCTCAAAAATGTGACTGAGCTGCTTTACTATGTTTCTGGGGTTTAGAAAGTGAATTTAGAAGAGAGGGTCTTTATTGAGTTGTTTACTGATTTTTATAGAAAAAGCCATTGGAGACTCTATATTTGAAGACTTTAAAGATGGAGCAACTACAACCAGTGCTGTTCTTTCAAATCTACCCAAACAATTTCTGAAGAAATGTAACAAAAATGGTTGAAAAACTCCCAGATGCTGGATTCTTCTTCTTTTTTTTTTTTTACCTAGGTAATATTACCGTTCTCCCTCTTTTTTTAAATCCTGGTAAGTAAATAGGATTAAAAACAAAAGAGTTCCACAAGAGATATTAGAAGGCCAAGATCCTTTCTAATTCAAGACATGGACTTTTGGGACAGTCTTTACAAGCATTCATTCTAAAACACAACCTGTTTTCCAACCACACCCCAGAAAAGCATTCTAAGATCCTTACATATTTGTTGTGCTCTCACTTAAGGTCAAGGTGCAGCTGTCATTTCCAAGAAGAACTTTGGTTTTCTTTAAATCAAATTTATTATTCCTCCTGAATCCAAAGTCCCAGCCACATACGGTCAGCATTGTCCCTCCTTCCAAGGGTGCACTAGTTGGGGAAACCTACAAGGACAACCAAAACTTAAAAAAAAGCTCAAACATTATTTTTTGTTTGTGTGCAAAACAAACAAAATATGTATCCTCAGTCTGAAATTTTTCTATTCTGCCACTGTCTTAAAAAATGGAATTTTCACTGCAGGAAAAAGGGTCACAAATTTCACAGAAGCTGGAACAAATATTAAAACTATCTAAGATGTGCTGATGAAATAAGTTGTTTTGGGGAGATCCAGAGATGGGACAGAGAGCAGAGTCAGCCTGGATGGAAATGAAGGGCCTTTTCTGGGCCACTCTGAAGTGAATTCATCTGGTAATCTTCCAGGGTGGAGTAGACAGTTTGGGCCCAGAGTTTCACATTCTTGTAACTCTCATTGTAACTCTTTCATGGGCCCTCCAGATCAAACTCTGATAAAAAATCTTTCATGGGCCCTAGAAGTCAAGCACCAATATGTGTCTTGCTCTGTGCATGAGCTGGGTGTTTGCTATAGTCTTGTGCTATGGTATTCCCCACCTAGAGAAAAAAGAAAGTCACACAGTGAAAATACCTCTTGGTATCCAGTGTTTTCTCAGTTGCATTCAGCAGCTATCATAACACCAAACACATAGATGGTATTCAACATACACTTACCATTCACCATTCATTATAAATCATCTACTATGTGCCAACCACTAACAAATGAATATATGAATCAATTTCCTTATACTTATTAATTCATATTTATTACTGATTTGGAATGTTTCTTTTTTTTTTTTAAATATGGTCACCATTTGATATATACCAGCTGGTTAGCTGACACACCCAGCTTTTAAAAAATGATGTAATTTTAAATAAATACATACAATATATTATTTCTATTAGAAAAAGATATTCCCCTCTTTAAGAAAACTAGAGAGAGCCCCAAATGTGATCTGTATTGTAGCAATGTTTTTAATTATCTCTCTTGGCAATATTTTACGTCTCATTTCTAGAGCTGATTTTTTTCTCCCCTCATGTTCAATGTTAAATAAATAGGTTCATTTTTCTATTGCAGGCTTACTTTTGGTGTGTCGAAAGTATAATTTGAGTTCATTAATACAATTTTGGCAACTGTGACATAAGATAGCAGTAGGTGTTTATGAAGTCTATAAGACAACTGTTCTTAGGCTAAAACTATTAAAACAAAACAAATTTCTAAGTTAAAAATAAGCTTCTCCCTGGCAGCTTTGTCACAATTGAGAAAGGAAATGCTCTTTTGGGGGGGGGGGGACACATATTGTAAATTGTGCTGTAAAGTACAATGGTGGGAAAACATAGTGCCACCATACAGGCAACTCGAAAACCAGTAAAGGTGTTTGCTAAAGGCCAGTTAGTAAAAGTCTAAAAGTGTTTCTTTCACAATTTAGAAGGGCTTTCAGCAAAATTCAAATTTGCAAATATTCCCATTCATCCCTAGTAAACAATCGCAAACCAAAGTCTTAACTTACCCTTGCTACCAAATCCCTTTAGTCTTAGCTTAATGCTTTTACGATAGCTATTTTATCCATAAAATCCATTACACACTTGTGCTGTCCGTGAAAACTTACCTTGTCCATGTCTAGGCAAATGAGAACTGCTCGAGAAAAAAATACCTGTTCACTATTATGTTAGAAATCCAGTAGGAGGGGCGCCTGGGTGGCGTAGTTGTTAAGCGTCTGCCTTCGGCTCAGGGCATGATCCCGGCGTTCTGGGATCGAGCCCCACATCAGGCTTCCCTGCTAGGAGCCTGCTTTTTCCTCTCCCACTCCCCCTGCTTGTATTCCCTCTCTCGCTGGCTGTCTCTCTCTGTTAAATAAATAAAATCTTTAAAAAAATTAAAAAAAAAGAAATCCAGTAGGAGAGGGCAAGGCATCTAACCCTCCCGGACTCTCTTCAGCCTGAGGCAGCCACACAGCTGCCTTTCCCTTGTTTCAGGAGGAGGTTCCCTCACAGAAAACAGCTGCCTAAGGCTGATATTGGCCCGAGCCTGCCTCTTAGATTCTCCCGTTCTATGTAAAAATTGAAGTCTGTCACTCTATATACATCATCACTTTCTACATAAGGCAAATGGATTGGGTGATGATTTGAGAAAAGACACTGAGAGTTGTTCAGTTGGTGTGCTGACAACAGAAATGGAGATGATAAAACCTTTGCTAGTCAATTGGTCAGGACTCAAAAGTTCAGCTCAACTTAGCTTTCCTCCCTGGGCTGAGATATTAGAGCAGGGCATCAAAACATTTCCCCCTTAGCTTATGGGGTAATGTTCACTCTTCCAGGGGAAAAGGAAGGAAGTGGTTTTGGACAACACACCCTCGGATAGAACCAACAATGAGCTGGCAAACTGTGAGTTATCCTGAAGGGCAGGGAAACTCTGTGGGAAGGAAATGAGTGTCCGGCATAAAGGCACAGAGGCTAGGTCTCCCACCTGTCTGGACAGGGCAGAAACAGCCACCAAAGCAGCTAACACCCTTTCATAGGTGAAAATGATTTAAACGATCACATTTTCAAAACCCACCAAGATAATACATGAGAACGCTAAAACAACAATAAAACCCCCATGGAAAATTAGAATTTGCCTCTTCAGTAGTTAAAAAGTCACAAATATATTGGTGGTAGCCTGAATGACACCCCCCTCCACCCCCGCCCCATAAGATATCACTGTTGCTTCTTATCTGAGTCTTCCAATCAATTAATAAACCATTTTATTGTCTCACTGGGACTGAATTCAATCCTACAAGATATGACAATTTTATCTTAATAAATTCAGAACGCATTGTAAAGTGCTCTTCCTTTTCTGAAGCATTTCTCATTCCTCTTTAAGTATGAGATCAGATAACATGTTTGAAACAAAATAATGGGCTTGCAATCCTGAAATCTCTCTTATGTGGAATTGCAAAGAATTTCAGTCACTGAACATCATGTACCTTGAAAAGCAGGTTAACTCACATTTACTGGAAAGTGAAACTATACACTAGTTGGGTTTTGTGCCTATAGTGTTTAAGACAGATAAGAAATAGATGAATAATCTGTCTTATTTTTTGCAGTAAGAATGCTAAATGTCACGGTCTAGTGCAGCATGAAATCTTCCTAACAACTATGAACCAAAAGGGATTTATGGACTCAGCTGCACTACTTTCCTCCTAACCGTACAGCCCAAGCCTCACTGACTCGTGCACAATGCAAAGCAACCTCTTAAAATCAGCAACTACAGAAAGTTGGAGTTAGGAAAGGTGAGAGTAGAGGGAGATTTAAACACTGTGAGAGATTCTTTGGTTCCAGAAAATCCTAAAATATTTAGTTGTTTTAAAAAAAACCCATTTTAATATGGCTTTCATGAGTAATTTGTACTTTGGTCAAATTAAATGTTCCATTTGCACAGGCTCTCAACCTGCTCTATATTTAAAACACCTAGTTTGGCTATTTTTGAAATGAAATTATTGTGACTCAATTGCACGTATGCACCCCCCCCATATACTCTCCCCATATCTCTTTCATAGAATTGCTGAGTTCAGATTTCTAGTGTCTCAAATTGCCAAGGCTGTGTGTTTAAAAAAGTATAAAACTGCACGTAGTTTTAAAAATATACTAAACCACAAAAAGGGTGTATAATACCACAGTATAGATCTAGGTTTGTTTTCTTACTGTCTTCTAGTTTATTCCCTGGCTGATCAAGCTAAGTCTTAATAACTGTGTTTCACCTAACAGAAAATGATTTGGTTTAAAACCCAGTCACCCTGCACAAATCTTGCCCCAAACCGTAACTAAGTGAAAACAGCCATGCGCTTGGGGGGCGGTTCTTGTTCTGACTTGCACACTTTGTTTACTTGGGCTTGATCCAGGCGACCGAGACCTTTAACTTGAGTCTTTCACAAGAATCATTTACTAAAGTCCAACTGTTCTATATGTGAGCAGGGAAAATACATACTGGGTCCTCACCAGGGAATTATTTTCAAGCAAAAATGTATTTGGATCGAGACATTTAAAAAAAATTGCCATGGAGATTTTCACAGTACCAAATATCTGCTTAAACAAATAAGGCAGCAGAGAGCTGGAGAGCATGGCTACAATGCCATGACTGAGCTCACTGCCAGAAGCTAAGTTCTCTAATAGGAGGAGGCACTTTTCTTTTGTTCAGACCACATTTCCTTAGTGTCTAGAAGAGCGCTGCTATATGGTATGCAGTCAATAAATATTTTTGGACTGAATTAAAGAATGAAATGGCTCACAGAGTATAGATGTTAGTATGAGTCATCAGTTGTACCTGTAGTGTTCTTCCAGGAACTCTGAAAGAAGGCACATAGCCACCCATGGGTGTTCACTGTCCACTTGCCTCCCACACTGGCCTGGGAAGTAACCTCTAGTCTTATGTGTGATGAGACAAAGTCATCACCTATACATCAGACAGGAAGAAATCTTCTGTACTTTCGGCCCCAGCATAGCTGGCATCCCTAGCTCGCATGGTTCAGTTTAAGATTCTGGGTTATGCTTAAGATCTCTGTGTGCGGTGGAGGCTCATGTCTGGGCACCCGGTAGATTAAGTAGGTGGTGAGGAATCACTGAGTCAGATGGGTCAGGTGGGAAAAGGTCCCAGGGTGAGGAAATGGGGAGCAATGTTGCTCACTAGCCACCACTCTTTTATTCACAAAGCACTAAGGGAGAGCAACTTGCTCAAGGAGAGAACTACTTAGTGAGTGTAAGGCAAGTATCAGGTACAGGGCTCAGGGTGATGTGCCCAAATGCCACCCGGAAGGAAAACCGTGGAGAAGGATGGTGCTTTGGCTGATGTCTCACGGCTAAAAGAATAAGTTGAATTTAGAATTTTTTCATTAATGGGATTTATGTTTATCAAAAGCACAGGTGACAGCTGACAGATTCCTACCTCATAGATTGTAGGCAGACAGATCTCCTGAGTCCATGTTCCAGTGGGGCATTCCTCCAATTGCACACATTTGTCATGGCACCAGCCACACTGCACAAAGGGAGGGGCGGAGAGACACTGACTGCAGGACTGGAAATGTTCACAGCCTAAGCCGTTCAGTGGGATCTTGGTGATCTGTGAAGAAAAGTGATGGAAAGAGCTTCCAGAGGGGTTTTTTGTTTGTTCAATGAAAACTAAATACACTAAAGATACATGTAAATAAAATTGCATAGAGTCTACTAGAGATAGCACCTATGTGTGAAAATCATGTAATAACGACTAAGTGATTTAAACAAAAAAACCAAATTCCTTCCTTTCCTCTATTGTTAGTGTATATGTGATAAACATTACCATTACTGTCCAGGGAACACACGGACTGTCATGCAATGTTAGAGATTTTATTTACTAGGGACATTTTGCTCTGTCTGAGATGATTTTAAAATAACAAGAGAGTATAATTTAAGCTGCTGGAAAACACACTTGAACCCCTGGGAAATTCTAAGTAAGTTTACATATCATTTGGCATCAGGATGCACCTCCTTCTCTCAGAGAAGAGGGATTACCAGCTGGTGTCAGATTCCAATGTACATTTCAGGACTTATCTGTCTGCATTAGAGTTCTGCCCTTAGGACCATAATTCTCATTCTGCGCATTTGTTTTTCTCATTGAGAAATATAGGACAAAAGGAGAAGTACACATTATGAAGAGGACCTCCCTTTGGTCCAATCTTCCTGAATAAAGATTTAACTTAGTTTCAGAAGATCTCTGGAATACTCAAGAAATAATCTGAGAGAGGAGAGGTGAATGCAAGACCAAGAGAGAAGTTAAAAAAGACCATATGATACACACTGTAAAAATCCACTCAGGGAAAACCTCCCTGTGGGAACAGGGCTTACTTTCTTCCCAGTGACAACCAGTGTGTAGCCATTTTGGTTTAATGGGTGCTCCACAATTGCTTCTGGAGACACAGGGTGGGAATCCAGGCGAAAATTCACATGAGGGGTTGACGATCCTGATCGAGAAACCACAACCTGAGAGACAAAACACAAATGACCTTAGTCCAACAAGCTCAGTTTACATACAAGTGGAAAATGTGGATGATAATGCTAATAACAGATTAGGAGAGCTTGTGGGTATTTGAACTAAAGGCCCTGTAGTTTATCTCATTCTAAATCAATAGGACATCTCCTAATCTCCTGTCTTGAAGACAGTTCATCTGAACCCCCAAGGCAGACTTTTGCATATGATCTTTTAATGGTGTATAGGGAAGGAGATCTTTCAGTCAATCAGCCAGCACATGCAGACAAGTCCTCACAATTGTACTGGGAACTGGAGGAGCCAAAACTCTCCCCAGAACTGAAGACCTCACTTACACTACAAGGATTTCAAATTATTTTTTAAATTTATTCTCCATTCCTGCCCCACTGGACAGCTTTCCTCGACCTAATGGAACAGATAGTGGACAGGGAGTCTGGAGGACCTGGATCTAGTTCCAGCTTTGCTACTCTTAAGCCATATTTATAGATCTTCTGAGGTCAAAATAAGCCTTCAGTTATTTTAAAATAATGTGCTGTTGTTTTTATAAACCATTGTCCAGTCAGATGTTATTTCTTGGATTATAAAGTTCTGCTTCTTGACCTGGTTTTATAATAAGGTCTGATGGTTTTAACAATGCCTTGGAAATGAGGTTTGATGACTTGCGTCATTCTTGCTTTGAGGTATTTCTAATTTGGGATGTTTCTCAGCTTTATAATTTCCATTTTCTCTAACTACTAGAACCCAGTATTAATGAAGTCCAGGGATAAAATCAGAATGACTGGGGTGCCTGGGTGGCTCAATAGGTTAAGCGTCTGCCTTCGGCTCAGGTCATGATCTCAGGGTCCAGGGATCAAACCCTGCTCAGTGAGGAGCCTGCTTCTCCCTCTCCCTCTGCACTGCCCCCCACCAAAATAAATAAATAAATAAATCTTTTTAAAAAAGTTTTTAAAAAGTCAGAATGACTATCAGAGATGAACACTAAGACTTAGTGTTCACTCAGCACTTTCAAATAAAAGAAAGACTTTTATTCTTAAATAGGCAATCGATTTGTATCAATATGAGGTGCAGGAGGCCGAATGTAGCCCTGGGCTTGAAACTGCCTTTCTGAAATTGTCCAACATCCCAAATACCGCTTTATGTTTCTGTCATGAGTATGAAACCATGGGACAAACATGGGGATCTGAGAGATTATGATTAGTTAAATAACCGTTCCCTCTGCATCAGCTTTTTCATTTGTAAAATGGGAATGAAAATTACAGGTATAATTAAATGCTTAGTACTCTAACAAATTCACACACAACATATAAATATTTTGGGGAACTAGGTGTAAATTTTTTCTTCAGCACAAAGAGTCAAGTTGCTTGAAACAATTTGGGAAGATGCCCAAGTATCTAATTTGCTCCCAGACAGTGCGTTGTTGATAGAGAAACTAACCAAACTCACATACATCCATAAAAGCTAAACATCATGACATTTTGTTCTAACACTTGTTCTATCCCAAACACTCAGCACTTTCAAAACATCTCCATTAAGCAGGGTGGCTATATTTGCACAGAAGTTAAATGATGGATCAAAGGTCATTTGGTCAGGATGAGAAAGGATGGAAACTGTTGTTATGCCTAAATGTAGGGCCAAATAGTTATCTGTGACTTTTGTAGCCAGAGTATAAAGAAGTTCAATTACCAGTCCTACCTCCCTCCTGGGTGCAGGTTACATGCAGCATATCAGGATATCAGACTTTTAACACCTCTATCCCAAATTGTCCAAATTTCAGTTATCCAATTTTTCAATTTTGACTTACTTCTGGTGCTCAGCACTTGTTTTTCCTATCCACCCACCCTCATTTTTTTTTCATATTTCCCTGACTGTTGCCAATCACCTCCAACTACAAAGGCGAAAAAAAAAAAACTCCTCTCACACACAGGTCAAAAACAAAATCAAACCCCAGCCTCTCTTAATAACTGCACTCTGTTCTCTGCCTCATTTTGTGCTTTTCATTTCACTGAAGATTATTCATCCCTCTGAACCTTCCTATGAATATTTGCATTTTGCCTCTCTCTTGTATCTTCCATTCTATTCAGACCTGCTACATAACAATCAACTCTTAGGACCCCCTTTTCTCCTATCTTTTTGCTCTCTTTAATATCATTTCTCATATTTATAATAAGCAATCCCTTCCTAATTACGAGGTCATTATCTTTGACTTTATCAAATATCTGAAGCCCATTCAAATGTTCATTTCCCAGAAAGGATTAACCTTTGTCTCTCTTTTCAGAAAGAAGCTCTTTGCATCTCTGGATCTTGGGTAGATTGATTTAAGTGTATTCCCTGTTCAGACTTTTTGTCTGGAGAGCACCATATATATGGTGACTGAGCCAGTCATTTAAGAGCTTTAAATGTTTTTTCGTTTACTTCTCACAATAATCCTACAAGGTAGGTACTATTATTTTCCATAAAGAAAATATAACAGAGAATTTTAGCTAGAAAGTACAAGAGTCAGGTTTCCAAGGAGCTTTATCTAACGCCAGAATCCGATTTGCTTGACCTCTTCTTAAACACTCAACTGCTACACTCTTGGAGCACCAGAGTAAATACCAATAAAAAGCTTCAACTCTGAGCTCTCAAGAGCCACTCGTGAGTCAAAGCATTAAAACAAATTTCACAATATATTTGCCTTGCCAAATACTCCTTGTTTCAGTAATCTTGGCTGCACAAGTTAAGTGTGCCTAAGGAGAAAGACTCCACATCTCAATAGTTTTTGGTGGCACAGAGGAAATTTTACTAGTAGAGCCAGTGAGGTCTACTTTTGATCATGAGCTAGGATGAGCATGGCTTCAAATAGAAAATGGGATGAACCAGAGAAAACAGGAAGGCTGTAGGGAAAAGTGAGATACCTGGAGTTTTAAGCAGAGGCCCTATCACAGATGCAAATACCTTTGTGCTGATCATTTCTAGTAAGGAAACCTACTTCTATAAAATGCCAAGAATGCTTTTCTATCATTCATTCCTCACTTTATCTTGTTGCTAGAATTCCAAACAATGGAGTAACCACATTAACCCTCAAAATACCCCTGTAGCAATGTTTTTAAAGAAATTAGAAGCTCCTTTTGGTTGTCATGGAGATATTTCTAAGGACAGGACTGAACCTAGCATTTAAATTTAATTCTTAGGATAACTAGTACGAAACAGAAGACTGGCAATTATCTTTGACTGTGTTGACAGCTAATCTTTAATGCTTAGGTCTCAAAACAAGAAACAAAAAACAAAAAACAAAACCCTTTTCTCTAATGCTCCTGAAAATACAAGACTAATATGTTTGGGTGTGAGGGAGTTAGGGAGGAATCCACATGTACTTGATTGTTGTGGCTATGATCTCAATTATCTGGGAGAGGACATGAGGAAGAAATATATGTACAAATAAAATAAAACCTACGTGGCTAGGTTCCAAAATCCATAAACCTAAACAAATTAATTTTGGTTACTCAAAGGCCAGATTCCCTCACTCCACACATAGAGATTTATTTTTTAATTTTTATTTATTTTATAGATTTTATTTATTTATTTATTTGTCAGAAAGAGAGCAAGGGAGAGCGAGAGCACACAAGCAGGAGGAGCAGCAGTCAGAGGGAGAAGTAGGCTCCCCACAAGCAAGGAGCCCGACTCAGGACTCAATCCTACGACCCTGGGATTGTGACCTGAGCTGAAAGCAGATGCTTAACCAACTGAGCCACCCTGGCGTTCCCAAGATTTATTTTTTATTTAACTGTTTTAAAATTTAATTTCCCCTAAGAATTTTGAATACAGGTAAACATGAGATATTTGTATGTGGCTTTTTCTCCTTTTTTTTTTTTTTTTTTTAAGTAAGCTCCGTGCACAGTGTAGAGCCCAACATGGGGCCCGAATTCAAGACCCTGAGACCAAGACCTGAGCCAAAATCAAGGATCAGACACTTAACTGGCTGAGCCACCCAGGTGCCCCACTGTCCATTTTTTAGAAATGCACAATTCAGTGGTTTTTGCTGTAGTCACAGATTTATGCAACAATCACCACAACCATTTTGGAACACTGTCATTATCTCAAACAGAAACTTAACCCCCTTTAGCCACCACGTTCTTCATCTCCTCGTGCCCTCCAGTCCCTTGCAACCACTAATCTACATTCCCTCTCTATGGATTTTCCTATTCCAGACATTTTATATGAATGAAATCTTTTGTGACTGGCTTCTTTCACTTAGCATAACGTTTTCAAGGTTCATCATGTTGGAACACGTATCAGGACTTCATTCCTTTTTACTGCTGAATAATGTTCCATTATATGGACATACCATATATTATTTATCCATTCATCAGTTGACAGACACTTGGGTTATTTCGACTATTATGAATACCGCTATATGAACATTCACGTACAACTTTTTGTGAGAACATATATATTTTCATTTCTCGGGTATACACCTAGGAGTAGAATTGTTGGATCTATGGTAACTCTATATTTAACCTTTTGAGGTACTGCCATACCATTTCCATAGGTGTGCATAATTCTACATTCCCACCAACAATGTGTGAGGGTTTTAATTTCTCCACAACTTCATTGACATTTGTTATTTTCTGTTTTCTTGATTATAGCCAACTCACTGTGGGTGAAGTGGTACTTCATTGTGATTTTCGTTTGTATTTCTTTGCCAAATATTTTCTTAAATTAAGTAAAAGGCAAGCTTACTACTAGAGGTTCACAGTCTTCCATCCATTCCTTCTGCCCAAGACTGAGTACCTGAGTATCACCTATACTTAGCCTCCCAACCAGTGTTGTGAATATGCCCTCATAGTCAGACTGGGCTTTTGTAAAACAAGTCCTAGAAAGCCTGGAGCTGGGGAAGGGATAAAAGATGGAATAAAAGTGGATTTTCACTAGGAGAATCAGTCAGAGTGGGAGTAGACTCCCTGGGCCCTGCTGCTTTTTTGAAACTTACTGTCTTTGGCAGCATATATACTAAAATTGCAGATCAGATAAATTCTCCTTTTGTAAGAACAGAACATATGCAGCTCTATTTCTAGGCAAATACAATCGAGTAGGACCTTTGATATCATCTAGACTGATTTCTAGTTTAAAAATTAAGAAAAATAGAGGATTTCTGTTAAGGGAATTTGTAATGAAAGATGATACAGATTACTGGAGCTTGAAACTCAATGAGAAAAAAATGTGAACTGAAAGAAAAGAAATGTGAGAGAAGGAGATGACACCATTGATAAACAGACGGGGTTATAACTAGATGTGACCTTATGGATCTTGGGAGTGGGTCTGCTTTCCCTATAGTTCCCAATACAGGGTTGGGCACATAGTAAGACCTACAGCCATATCTATTGCCTAAATATTTGAATAGCCTGAAATAAGAAGCTCATTTAAGCCTTAATGAAGGGATAAGGTTTTTAAATGCTTCAGATATTTAGATAACCTGCAAGAGTTTGATCTGCATTTTCAATATATGTCTTTTAATGCCTCTTGCTTCTTGCCTACCACAATAGAATGAATGTTTGTGTCCACCTAAAATTCATATGTTGAAATCTTAACCCCCAATGTGATGGTTTTAGGAGGTGGGGTCTTTGGGAGGCAATTAGGTTATAAGGGTAGAGTCCTCATGAATGAAATTGGTGCCCTTATAAAAGGGACCCCAGAGAGTTCTCTTTCCCTCTTCCTACCATGTGAGAACACAGCAAGAACAGCCATCTGTGAACCAGGAATCAGGTTCTCACCAGAAACCAGATCTGTTGGTATCTTGATCTTGAACTTCCTAGCCTCCTGAACCATGAGAAATAAATGTTGGCTGTTTAAGCCACCCATTCTATGGGAATTTTTTATAGTAGTCTGAACTGGTTCAGACACCTGCTTTAGGTTTACTGTCTTCCTCAGTATGTGAGAGAAATTGGTGTTTCTGTAGAAAGAAATCAGATATGAAGAGTGGAGTTATTTATCTCAATCAAGGTAAACATCTAGTTTTCTGGAATGGGAAAAAAAAAACACAACAAAAAACAAAAAACAACCATGAGAAGAAATAGAAATTGCTGATTGGTGCTGACAGCTCAAGAAATAAAAGTGGTAAGACAAGGTACCAGGTGGCAAAAATTGAATTAAATGAAGCCTTGCTCTGTTCTTTTCTTTGTTCTTTTTGGTAAATGGTCATGAGTGCTTCTATACCAACCTGATACTACAAAGGCCAGGTTTACACAAAAAGCAAAACAATTTTCCTTATTGCTGCAGTACTGATATGCATATGTGTTTTAACTTTTTGAAATGATTGTGAGTCGAAATGAGTCAAAACCAGATTGAGACCTTTGTAAAAAAACATCAAGCATCTAAAATCCAAATAAACTAGTAAATTAAAAAAAAATTAAATAATCAATACTTTCAGATCAATACTCCAAATGCAATAATTATAGAATCTGCCAATTTATACACAGAGTATATCTGTTTTTGAATTTTAAAAGTGATAAAAGTTAAAAAAAAAAAACCCTACTGATACATATACTTCATGTTTTAAAATGCCTCTCTACTCTTTCAAAAAAGCACCCAAACAAGAAATCCCAGGTATTCCCTATTACCAAAAAACAAAACAAACAAAAGCTTAGCATTTTCCCATGGTTTCAAATATTTATGATGTTTTAATTTTCTATGCATATAACAGTGTATAAAATATATGTATTTCAAAAGCATGCATGAATTCGTTTTAGGAAACTATACATGCACTGGGGTTGATTTTTAGTTATAGAGAGAGCTCTGAAATTATTATTTATAATGGTTTCTTTTTCAAACAAAAGAAGTCTCAGAATTCATGAATATATTTTCTTCTATTTTTAAAATATTTTTAAAAAGATTTATTTATTTTAGAGAGAGCGAGAGCGCAAGAATGCATCCATGCGCACGAGCGGGGGGGGGGCAGAGGGAGAGGGAAAGAATCTCAAGCAGACTCCCTGTTGAGTGAGGAACCCAACATGCGGCTCGATTACAGGACCCTGGGATCATGACCTGAGCCCAAATCAAGACTCCGATGCTTAGCTGACTGAGCCACCCAGATGCCTCAGATTTCTTCTAAAGGAATATACCAAATCTACCATACTTTAGGGATATAACTAAATCAATGATGTACACATTAAAAAAAAAGGAAGATGATATTTTTATCTGAGCATTTTATAAAGGAGACCAGTAAATTAGCAATCCCTAAAGAGAAATGTTTAAGTTCAAGCTTCATTTGCCTGGGTCTCTGCCGGATGCTCATAGCATTGATGAGTTGATGATCTGTGTCTACATTCTCTAAAATAGCAGTAATCCCAAAGGTGATGTATGCCACAGGCTTCCAACACAAAGCTCTGACATACCATGATGGTGGCACAGGAACCGAAAGAATTTGAAGACAGGAGGTCAATAGATGAATTGATTCTTCTTACTGGAAGTAAGTAATTATCCTCAGGTTCACTGATTACTAACATACTCCTTTAAGTAATGGTCATAAGTAAAGATCACAACCAAAGGATGTCTTTTTAGGTGATCCCTATGTCCTTAACTTTCTTGCTTATGATCCAACTGGTCCGGTTAAGAGGCACAAGAGAACAGGGGTGATGAGTGGTAACAGCATCAAGGAACTGGGAAGAGAGAAAGGGGGTGGGAGAATAGCAAGGATGATGCCAAAGAACCAAATGACAGCTGTGACAGTGCCCAGGCAGTGGCCACTGTATGCAGACAAGGTAGCTGTCCAAGGAGCGCTTGTGGAGCTGAAATTGAAACAAATCTTGAAAGTGCCTCCCCTCCCCCAACCCACCCGATACACTCACTCTCCCTGGCCTGACAGTCATGCACAAATATTTTAATAGCGATGCCTTGGATCTAGAGATTAAAGGCCTTATACGAGAGCTGTAAAAAAAAAAAAAAAAAAAAAAAAAAAAAAAAATATATATATATATATATATATATATTAAGCAAGCATTGTTTTTGCAAGTTGATTAGACGAGGAGCTCAGAAGGGGAGACGTGGGCAATCCCTGTGATTAGTCCTGTGATCTTCATGAGTAACCGTCTTCCCTCTCCCACGTAGCCCTGCACACAGCACTAATGTTCCCGAGCCTTGTTCATTTCAACATCCCTTCCCCCTCTAAAATTTGTAAGAAGCCCTGTTCTCACTGTTTACTTATACTATGGTGAATAGGACTTATCATATTATTTTACTTCAAAGCATCCCAAGAGGGTAATCACACAAATAAAAACTGGTTTTGAAATCTGTATCTATGTTGAGTTGGCGCTACAGATAAACCCTAATACACATACACATCAGTATATTTAGACGGAGTTGCACCTGTATGAGATAAGTTACACATGTTTAAATGTTAGAAACATGTTAAACATGTCTTCTCTGCCATACGTATAATATTGTTAGCTAAACAATATAATTCTTTCTAACCAAATAACCACTGTGAAATACCTGATTCACTTTACACCCGACAGCTGGGGCTGAAGCTTGTATTCCCAGCCAGAGCTGAACATAAGCACAATAGGAAAGGCAGAAACAGCTGCAAACTCTTGAGAGAAAACATTTGCAAAGCAACTCTGACTTTAGGCTTCAGGGTAGGAAGGAAGTAAAAATCATTTTTCTGTTCCTTTTCATGTATGGCAGCTGTCTTTGGAAAAAAATTATGTCCATTCTATTTTATAACAGAAACTCCACTGTATTATTAAAACATGAGTTGTAGGAACTTAGGCCTGATTTAGCACTTTACAGCAGTCAAAACATTTATAGAACTTGGTAGTACTGCTTGGCTAGCTTAGGCTAGAAGGTCCTTGCTGCACGCCTGACTGACTCCTCCCCCCAACATTATTTGCTGTAAACAAACTGGATTTCAGTGATGTTGATTGTTTGATCCTTCAAGTGCCTTGGGTTTATTTACATAAAATTTAAGGGAATGGAATTCTCTTGGACCAGTGTCAGAGAAATGGATCCTATGTGGGTCTCAATAGCTCTTTGTCTGTATGTCTTTGTCTTTTGCTGTCTTGATATCAGGTACATGTTTTTATCTCCCATACTAAAATTTCAGGGGCTCCTGGGTGGCTCAGTGGCTAAGTGTCTGTCTTCAGCTTGGTCATGACACCAGGGTCCTGGGGTCGAATCCCACATTAGGCTCCCTGTTTAGAGGGCAGTCTGCCCCTCTGTCTCTCCTTCTTCCTCTCCCTCTTCCCCTCCCCCAGCCTGTGCTCTCTCTCACTCTCCCTCTCTCTCTCTCTCTCATAAATAAATAAATTCTTTAAAAAAAAATAAAATTTTCGTTTCCTTCTTTCTTTCTTTCTTCCTTCCTTTCTTTCTTTCTTTCTTTCTTTCTTTCTTTCTTTCTTTCTTTCTTTCTTTCTTTCTTCTTTTTTTTGTTAAAGATTTTATCTATTTATTCGACAGAGATAGAGACAGCCAGTGAGAGAAGGAACACAAGCAGGGGGAGTGGGACAGGAAGCAGGCTCACAGTGGAGGAGCCTGATTTGGGGCTCCATCCCAGAACGCTGGGATCACGCCCTGAGCCGAAGGCAGACGCTTAACGACTGAGCCACCCAGGCGCCCCCCAAATTTTCGTTTCTTAAAGGCAGGTTCTGTGTCACTGCTTCCTTTGCTATACTTACTTGCCTAGTAGAGCAAAGCTAGTAAGTTCCCAATATATATCTGATGAATTAAGAATCGTGTGGTTTGTCAGCACTTCATATAAAATAAGTATCTACTTAGTTATTTTCATCTTTAATGTTTTGGATGCACAGATAATGGGCATAATATAGCTTCTTTTATGAAAATGCTGGGAGACAAGAATAAAACATTTGTCACAGCATTTCTGTTACGATGAGACTGATGCATGACATATCACTTAGGTGGTGGAGTCTGTCACACAGCAGAATCTACTCAAGTTATTAGAGCAATCTATCTAAAAATGGGATTTTATTACAACTTTAGAATCTGGAAATAGGCCAGGAACCTTTTGATGTAAAAGAATGTAAGACCTAAAGTGACTATAGGAAGCTTATTAATATGAAACTGGATGAATGAGGTAATAAACAATTTAGAAAAAAGGAAAGCAAAAGTAAAGATAAAAAGTCAACATAGTGAACACATTAAGAATTCAACAGATGCCAGATTATCTCATGGTCCTTCAAATTTTTTGGAATTCTGTAGAATAATATCAATGTCGATTAAAAACACATTTAAAATAACACTACATATTTTATAAGGATAATAGATTCGACCATATTTCAATTACTTTAGAGTGCTCGTGTGTGTAGGAGGGGACCGGGCACCCAGTTTTCAGATTTTAAGGAGTTAAGACAGAACGAAATGGTTTGAGGTGGGTAAATAAGAACACTGGCCTGGGAGAGAGAGAGGAGTAGGGAGAAAGTGTAAAAATTTGAAGCACTGGGAGAAAGGCTCAAGTGTGGAAGCATTTAGATAACAGGATCTGTACGATTAGTTTTAAGCTAGGAAGGTTTTATTTAGATGTTTTATGACTTTGAAAAAAATCCCACCAAGCCCTACTAGTACAAGAAAAACATGATTTAAAAAACATGGCAATGACCAATATCCAAGCACTATAAAGACAGTGATAATTTTAAAAAATATATTTTATAAATTATGAATACAGATAGAGGATGTACAGATGGGCAAGTCACAGGAAAACTTTATTGTCCTCAATTGGTTTACTAGAAGTAACTGTCTGACTAGGATGTTAATTAGATCAGACGATTATGAAATAAGAATCTCTCTCTTTAGAAGAAATTTCTAGTATTTGTAGAAAGTCAACATATCCCTGGATGCCATGGTCATTTTGCATTAACCAAGAACCTACTGATGAACTCACATTGAAAGCACTACCCAATAACTATTAAAGCAGTCAAAGAGATTCAACGCAAGAGCACTTTAATTTCTGCAAAGTGCTAATTCTTGTATCTAGGGAACACGATAACTGCAAGTCTGAAATGTGAATTTTTATTGTATGGAAATATGTTGCTATCCATTAAAAGCTTTTCTTAATAAAATCTGGATTCTTTCCCCCAGTATTTGAACTTCTTTGTGTCTGACCACAT
This sequence comes from Ursus americanus, assembly GCF_024610735.1. Lineage (NCBI taxonomy): Eukaryota > Metazoa > Chordata > Mammalia > Carnivora > Ursidae > Ursus > Ursus americanus. The sequence continues at coordinate 32,518,266 of NC_142129.1, forward strand.
CGTTTTGCAGATTCAGGAGAGCTGGAGTTACAATGGGATCTTGATGATAACGTCCTTTACTAACTCCTGCCAATATTTCTCAATGATGTGAATGTTTCTTCTCATGGAGACACACGGTTCACACAATAGCTCTCCTTTGATCTGTAGCTTCCCTTGAAATAGGAAAACATCGCCTGGAAGTGCTTTAATTGTTTCATTTTATTCCAATCATGTGATAGAAATCATGAATGGAAAACAACAACAACAACAACAACAAACAAAATCCCAAACCGTTCTGGGCAAGAAAATTAAAGCAACCACATTTAAACTGAAAGCTTCAAGAATTTAACAAAAATAGGCCATACACTTCACAAAGAGTGGACCAGGCTTCATTGTTTTGCTTTCAGTCTGTCTCTAGCTTTTACTGTGATTTTCACTTTATAATATTTACAAATACCTTACTGTAAAAACAAAAACAAACTAATAGTACCATACCAGGTAAAACAGACATAGTCAGAAATGCTATGAAATGCTTAGAAAGCATTTACCTGCATGAAACGACCCTCTGACGTCCCAAGATTAGCAATGGTGAGGTCTCCTTTAATGAAGGTAGATATAGATGTTAAGAGGACTTGGTTGAATTGGCCCATGAATAAGTCAACACGCTGCAAAGCTGTGGTAAACTCCGTTCGATATTCGTCACTGCGCACTTCACAGCCTGATGAATTTCTCAAAAGTGTCTGGAATAAAATATGGTCATAGAATTAATGCAAGTCCAGATGCGAACAAGCTGGTAAAAACTTCTTAGTGTGTCTTTTCAGAGCTTGAAGAAGAATGGCAAGGATAACCATACAAATAAACAAAGAGCCCCAGACAGGCAGAAATTACTCTAGTGACCTACGTGGCTCTAGGACTGCTAGGTGCTGCCATGTGTCTATAGATGTTAACTGGGCTAAACCTTACTATCACAGTTTGCACTATGGTTGAATATGTACATACATAAAAATGGAACTCAGTGGTGCTTGTAAAAGAAAAACAAAACTATAAACCTCTCAGCCCTGGGCATAAAGGTAACGTTTCTGGCAGGCAAATCCAGTAAGATGTATTTCAACTGGAATAATAATAAATGTAAGAGTCATACGTAATACATTACATATTTTAAAATGTGTGACTTTGTGCATTTGTGTGCAGTGAGGTGGTAGGGGGTGGTAGCTGATAGATAATTCAGATAGCAGAACACAGACCCCAGACTCAAGTTCCTGCATCAGATCCTCGGTCTCTCATGTTTATTTACCTTACATAGTCCCTTTAATCTCTATGTGTTTGTGAAATTCAGGTTAACCATGTCACAAGTAAAATCGAGAGAATTATAGAAATGTGCCTACCTTGCAGAGCTGTTGTAAAGGTTAAATGAGCTAATTTATAGAAATCTTTTACCATAGAACCCAGCACCTAGAGAATACCACTGAAGTATTTGTCATCATTACGGTGAAAGGCTCAAAAAAATGTAAAAGCTGTGCACCAAATGCCACAGTTACCGACTTATAAAAAAGGCAATTACCACTCAATCTGGTATTTATCTTTTAGGTTCAGCTTCTGATTTTTAAAAATATTGTTCAGTAATATATGTCAATTAAGCACCGTGGATCCCTCCCTTCACCTTGACACCTCAGTGTCCTAGTTTTCCTTCTACTTCTCAGATTGCAACATTTAGTCCTTGTGCAGGACCATCTGTGCCTGGCTGTCAGTGTCAGGGTTTCTTAAGGCTCCATCCGAGGGCTGCTCCTCTTTTCACTCTTTACACTCTCCCTAGGCAACCTCAGTCTCTCCTGTGATGTCTATTACTATTTAGTTGACACACACATTTGTACCTCTACCCTATCCTCTCCTCTGAGCTGACTGTGTATATATCAGATTGCCTGGGAAATACACACTCAGATGTCTCCAAGGCCTCAGGTTCAACATGATCAAAGTAGAAAACACAATCTTCCCCCAGGCCTGAGCTCATGATACAACACACTCCAGTGAATGGCTTTACCATTTCTCCAGATGCACAAGTCATAAATCTAGGTGCTATCCCTGATTCCTCCCCATGTACAGTCCATTACCAATTGTCATCAACTGCACTTCCTAAATATCTCCTGGATCCATCCAGTTTTCTCTGTCTCCACGCTTTGACCCTCATCCACGCCACCCCTTCCCATTCCTGAACTACTATAATGGCTTCCAAATTAGACCTGCCATATCTGATCTCATCCATTCTCTACAGTGCAGACAGATTTTTTTTTTTCCTAAAACACAAATCTCATCATGTCACTCTGTTTAAAACACTTAATGTCTCCCTACTGCTCTCAGGATAAAAGACAAATATTTTTAACATGGCCTGGTGAGCTCTGCATCATCTGTATCCTATTGAACTTCCCAAATTCATCTTCACTGTGCTCTCCTTTGCACTCTGTGCTCCAGGAGCTGGTCTTCTTTTGGTTCTCCAAATATGCCACGTGTCCTCCCATTACAGGGTCTTTGCACATGTTCCTGGAGTGATCCTTCCACCTTCATTCACCTTATTGGCTGCTTTGCCTCCTTCAGATTGTAATATGTCGTCATTTCCTTAGGAGGCCTATTCTGACCTTAATATCTAGGTCAAATGCTTCTATTATTGACTGTTGTAATACATTTTTTCTATGTGTCATAGCACTCATAGCTGCAACTACTATTTGCTTGTGGATTACATGATTGATGTCCCTGCCATCAGAAACCATACTTGTTTACCACGGTATTGTTAGTTATTGAAATATCATACATAGACCATTAATAAATATTAATTGAGTGAATGAACAAGCAAGTGAATCAATTATGGGTGGATGGGGGATGCGTGTGGAGATAAAAACTAATATTACTAAAGATTTTTTTTTTCTTCCAGGAATAGGTGTAGTTAAAAGTTTATAAGAAATAAATAGAGTGTTTGGCTCCTGACTGTACTTATAAGACATCTGGGAATTGGTAAATTTGGGGGAGATAACAGGAAGCAGGAGGATATAATAAGGAACTGTCTTCTAACTTGGAAGAAAAAGAGAAAAAGTTTATTTTTACATATTTTTGTATGTAGTTTCAAGTTAAGGAAAATGATTTGAAGATTAGGAATTGTCTATTATTATCCTACTATATTTATAATAATCAGAAAACTTCCAGAGTATATTTTAGACTAACTTAGTGTTGAACAACAAAGTGAAATAAACTTAGTTATCTTTATGTAAAACAGCCTTACTCCTTAATGTCAAAATTCTGTCACATGGAATACAGAGTTCTTACATCTATTGACTTTTATGGTAAAAAATAATCTACAATGCTGTTTTATATAGCAATAATATTTCCTCATTGTAAGTGGCAATAAATTAACAAGGAGTATCAGAGACGCTAAACCTACTGACTCTTACAAGTAATGAAATGTTCTGGTTCTAGACATTTATTTTGATATATTAATGAGTGCTATTTCACTATTTAATTAGAAGCTTTTCTTCACTGAAGTACTATGGATTGCTCTGAGGAGTAGCAGATAACTGAAACGTACCAGCAATTCAATAGTAACCGATTAATTGGTAATTAAGTTTCCATTGGTGATCAATCATCCATTTTGCAGAGATAGCCACAACCATGGAAGCTGCTTAAAGGAGCAAAGACCAGTTTTAAACCAAAGACCATCTCAAGTGTTCCATTTCAGAGGTGACTGCTCTTCAGGGTGAGCGTTGTGGTTGTTTTGTTCCACCCCCCCTTTTTAAAAAACTTTTTTCTATGTCTAGATGGCATCTTGGGAACTTAAAGCCTCAAATTTGACCTTGCAGAGATATGATGGATTTATTGGAACATAAAAACAATTTGCCACATGTGGAGTAGTCATAGATTGTAAATTAGAAGCAGCTTTCTATCAACAAGAGGTCAGAAATGGTCTCATTCATCTTTTATCATCCTGCCCTGCATTGTGCTTAGCACACAGTAGGCATTTAATAACAGCTTCCTTAAAAATTACTCTATCTACAAGATGCCCAGAGATAAGCCCATCTGCCTACCCAGCTTGCTTCCTTGTCTGCTTTGCTAAACCAGGCCAGCAGGAAAATGGAGGTGAGATGGAGCCTGCAAACCTGAAAGAACTCCTATATCTTTTTTAATTGGAGGGAAAGTAACACAACCTGAACTGCAGCCAGTATGTGCCTTCTCGTGTAGGGCGTAAATGTAGAACTCCGTACCGACTCAATAAATACTTACGTATGTTCATGTATATTTACATTTTTAGACTTCTCCCTTAGGAAATGGTAAGGTCTCTAAATGGTACCTCCTCAAGGTATTTCTTCTCCCCCAAACAAATTCCGAAGTATAAAATCATTGCACAATGCTGGAATAGGATCTACAGAACTCCTTGATCTTGAAAAATTGTGCAATTTTGAGCTAAAAAACAAACGTCATGTCAGGTTCAACTGACGTTCAAATTTTATAAGCCAAGGAATCCCAAACTTACTCTTTCTCATTTTCTCCGTAGCTGAGATCTGGAGGAGAGGGTGGGGGCAATAGCTTCTAGGAGAAAGTACCATTCCAGGATTCACTGCAGGAGAGGGGACTACTCCTTGTCTCTTTCTGCTGAGAATCTTGATAAACTCAGTGATTGGGGTCAGGGTGGCAGGAACTAGCTTACAGAGCCCCATGTTGTCTTTGAGCTTGAATAGTGGAATTTTAATCATCAGGGAGCCTTGGTTTGAGTTCTTGGCATTGCAAAGGTAAAGCACTGTGTAAATATGACTAAATCTCAGTCTGATTCACTATGTCCCTTAAAGATAATGAGCAAATGTGTTTGCTGCTCATTGGTGCAGGGAAGATGGGGTGGCTTCTCACCACTTTACATACAGTCCTTGGGTGTGGTATTTGGAGTGGGGTTGGGTCCAGAAGGAAGAGCAACTACAGACCTGCTGCCAGGGGTCTCCTTGCACTCAAGCTTCCCTCAAAGCCAGGAGGGCTTGTGCTTTGAGGTAAAACTGAGCATAGCTGGTGGAAGGCAGTTCTCTGGTAAAATACCTGCTTTGGGGCACCAAGGAAGGGTCTGCAAAGGTTTCACCCCAGCACTAGCTGGGGAGTCAGACTAACACTCTCTTTTTGGTAACAAAGGGAGGTACCTGCATCTATACTGCACCAGGCACAGAGTTGGGCATTTTCACATGCAAGCAGACTTACAGCCCTGCAAGGCTTTCAGGTTTCAGGAGAAAGAGACTCAGAGCAGCTGAGGGTGCAGCCACACTGGCTGATTCACGCTGGAACTGGCATCAGAACTGGAACAGTCATTAGAATTCGGTTCTATCTGATTTTCAAGCTCATGAATTTCTTCTGCTACTGTTTACTATTCTGGGCAAAGTTCCAAGAATTGCACAATTACAATAATGGAAGGGGCCTTAGGGACCATCTTACCCCAGCCCCTCATTTTAAGTATGAGAAACTGAAAGTCAGGGAAATCATAACTCTGAGAATTGGAATCAGTCAACAAAAGTTATCAATTAGCATGCAAAAAAACCTACAACTCTTCAAAGTAGGAAATGTAGACTCACCCACCCCTGATTCCTTTTCTGAGAGAAAAGCTGGAATTAATCACTGTTTTCTGGACAACAGCATAAAGATGACCACTAGCGTTCTGGGCTGATCTAATCAGCTTGGCTCTCGAATCTTCCTCTCTGTTGCCTATTTTGGTTTGTGAACATGACCATGTTTCCATCCAGGTAATTCTAAAATTCCAGTCATCTCTTGAACATTTCCCACATCCAACTAGTTAGTTGCTCAGTCCCTCTGAAATCTGATTAAAGTCCTCCAGCCACATCTGCACCCCTGCCCCAGGCTACGTGTTTCCTCACTGGCCTTCCAGTCTCCCATCTCATCTGCCTTGAAGCAGTTATGAGCTGTAATTTCCTTCTTGAAAACCTTTAGCTGCTTTCCAAAGGCCTGTAGGAAAAGTCCAAACTCCAAACTATGACATCCAAACCTGCCTCAATTTGTTTTTAAGTCTTTTTTCCATTAAGACAAAAGATCAAGTGACCATCTAGGACACCGAATGGATCTAAGAGTGGCTATCCTGACATGAGACCCTTTCCATTCTTGGATTCTTTCATTTGCTTTGGCAGTTGATGTCCCAGCTCCTGCTAGTCAGTGACACCCACTCCTTGGTCACGTAAACCTGAAGCCTGGCTCTTTTCTAAAGTCTCTCCTTACAAGGTCTGTTGAAGGACAGAAGTAATATGTTTTATTGGGTTGGGGGACGGGAGATAGTGACAAAGAATAAAGCGGATAGTATAAGGGTACAGGGAGATACCACATAGCTTGAGATATTTGAGTCAGGAGGGAAAAAGAAATAAGAAAAAAATTCACTCAATACAATATATTGTTTAGGCATATACACATGTACAGTGCAACTAAAGGCAAGGAAAATATTAACAATTCACAATCATTGCTTACCCACTTTTCTGGGAGAGAGAGGGATATGACTGGGGTGGAACATAATAGGGGACTTAAAGGCTTTGGTAATATTCTCTTTTTTCAGGCTGATGGTAGAGAATTCGGCATTTGTTTTATTCCTCACACACACATGCGCACACCACATACATACACACGGAGTACATGATTCTTTTGTATATATGAATATATTATAACAAAAATAAATTTTAAAAGAAAACAGTCAACAAATGGGAAGTGAAAAAGTGGAAAGAGCCTGTTAAGAACCCTCCCCACCCCAATTTCTTGACATTCTAAGCAGATCTGAGACGTTCTCATGGCCTTTCTCAGCTCACAGGAGCTCATAGTGACAATGTTAAATATCATCTGCATAGTGGGTTATGGTTTTCCAAGTACATTATCTCATTCAATCCTCTAAATAAGTCTGTGAATTGGATTTGTTATGATCATCATATTTCTACAGACGAAGAAACTAAAGTTCAAAGAGTTGTCAGTAAATATCAGAGCTTGAATCCTAGTTCTTGATTTCAAACTCTATGTTCTTTATACTGTATTATACTCCTTACTTATACGCTCCTATGGTATTTCTGAGATAAACTCACATTCCAGGGATGGTCTAAGGACATGGTGGAAAAGAATGAGCATGACTACAGCACAGGACTGGTTCTACTCAACTGGGATTTGATGAGTCACATGACCTTAGGCAAATCACTTGATCTCTTTGGGTCTGAGTTTTTAAAATAAAAGTTATATAATAAACTTATATAAAACTTATATAACAAACATTTGTCTAGAGTGTTTACAATCTGTCAGACACTGTTCTAAGCACTTTACAAATATTAATTCACTGAATCCTCATAAGAATGCTAGGAGGAAACTGAGGCACTGTGTGGTCACATGACCAGCAGCAGCAGCAGGGCAAGGACTAAACCTAGGTTCCATAGCACCACGGTCTTCACCCCCCTCCCTAGGCTTGACTGTAAAGGAAGGGGTTGGTGAATTGATCTCAAAGTTCTCTTTCAGTTCTACCATGCGGTGGGTCTGTGGATGGCTTTCCAATGCTTCCTCTGGGCTTGGAATTACCAAACTGCCTTCAGCCCACTGCCGGAACAAATGAATGCTCAGGATGTTTAAGATGCCATGAGTAAATAGTCACTGTCCCCCAACACCTTAGGCTACTCCAAAAGAGCCTAACAGATTTTCGATATACATGCCTATTCTTTAAGAAGTTCTGGAAGGCATGTAATTGTTCAAGGTTTATCCTCTTCTAAAATAATTCTGTGGGGGCCTCAGGGTGCTCAATCGGTTAAGCATCAGACTCAAATTCTGTGCAGGACGTGATCTCAGGGTTGTGCAATCAAGCACTGCCTCCAGCTCTGCACTCAGCGGAAAGTCAGCTTAAGATTCTCTCTCTCCCTCTGCTCCTCCCTCATCTTGCATGTGTGCTTTCTCTTGCAAAAAAAATAAAAAAAATAATGGTAATAATAGTAATTATATGACGTCAACTCTGAGAACCAATGGTAAACACCCTGTTCTGCTTTATTAAAAACTTGTTGCAAACTTGCTTCCTCAACTCAAGGGCTTATATACTGTCATGGGGTAAATAATAGGAATTACTCTACAATTTGTAAGTCTTGAAACAATAATTTAGTCTTTCTTTACTTTTTCATGAGTACTTGCTAGATTTTTTTTTACCTCAGACATATACTTTTTTTTATAAAAAGAAAATTGAAGTGCTATATACCTCAATGTATTTGATTCAAACTGTTTTCCCTAATTAACATTATGATGCATGCAGTGAATATGTAATTACATTTAATTCGGTATAATTAAGGATGTGATATATTTAAAATAGTGATTCCTTTAATTGATCTATAGGACAGATTTAGCTCAGCTATAGATAATTTAAATCAGTCTTGCAGATAGATTTTTAAAAATGTACCATTTTGTAAAATCTTTGCCAGTTCACTCATACCAGCCCTTTTTCCTTCTTGCCCATGACTAAATTAACAGAAGCATTTTAATATAAACTCTATTCATAATCGCCCTATCTACAAATTCTATTGACACATAATGGTTTTCTGGGGGATACATATTTCAAAATAGATAGTCCCTCTTTGCCTAGAACTTTTTATATAGCTGGCTAAAAACTCAGCTGCTTTAATTTCAGGAATTCCACATAACTTACTCCCCTAAATTTCATTCATGTGCTGTCTTCCATTTATTTAGTGAGACTGGGAGAGAGGTGCTGTGGAACTCACTGCAGGCAGAGGCACAGAGCTTTGAACATCAGTGTCTGGTTATGTTTCTTCCAGACATATTTATCTCCTATCAGTCTGTACTCAAACGTCTAAGATGTCAACATTGAAGCCTGATTCTCTGTAAAATGCAGAAGAGTCAGCTCTCTGACAGAGCAGGCCCTTCTTCCTTAATGCAAGGCCAGACTGTTAGGCTGGTGTGGTCGAATGCTAAGAATGTGACTATGTTGTTTTGTGCTACAAAGACAACTCTGCTTCAGTTTAAAAGAAAGATGCTTTCTCAATACTTTTGCTGCCACCGGTTCCCCTTGATGAAGTAATCCTGCCTCACAATTTCAATAGCCACGGAGTTCTTCATAATCAGAGACCTCGAGCAGGGGAGCAAAGCTGGGGAGCAGTTAAAGAAGAGCTGATCTGTCTCCAGGAAGGCAGAAAGGGTATCATCTCTAGCCCCGATCAATTCAGACGGCCCTGAACGTAATACAACCAGGCATCTGGCCAACCGGCTGCTGGCTCCACACTAGTGATTCAAGAGGTGATGGATGCTGCCTCGTGGGGATGACCTAACTTCATACACCCAGCGGCATTCTCTCTTCTGAGGACCAGCCCTGTCTCTACAACTGCCTTTAGACCAAGTTTGAATGTGCCATTGATGCCAATCAAACTCATCACTTTTCTTCCCAAACTAATTCCCTCTTCTAGCTTCCTATTTCTTTCTTTTTTTTTTAAAGATTTTATTTATTTATTCGACAGAGATAGAGACAGCCAGCGAGAGAGGGAACACAAGCAGGGGGAGTGGGAGAAGCAGGCTCATAGCGGAGGAGCCTGATGTGGGACTCGATCCCAGAACGCTGGGATCACGCCCTGAGCCGAAGGCAGACGCTTAGCCGCTGTGCCACCCAGGCCTCCTTAGCTTCCTATTTCTGTATGGCATTGATAACCACCCTCTCCCTTTTAGTCTCAGTCATCTTTGACTTTTCCTTTTCTTTTATTGTTTATATCCACCTATCGATTCTTATAAACGTTTCTATGGAGTTAAAGGAAATCTCGCACTTGGCCTCCTATAATCTAATTCCTTTGATTCTATAATCTCCTTGTTCAAATACACTTCTGTAACTTTTTAGTGTAAGGTTCCCCAAATACCTTCCTAGTTGCATCCAGAGGTAACCATCCCAGACTAGAGGAGAAGAGCATGGGCTCTCAAGTGCCCCTGCGCTTAACAGCTGTGCAAACTTAGAGAGGATACTTAGATCTCCAACCCTCACTTTTTCACTTGTAAAATGGAAAAATGCACACCTATCTAATAAGATTGTTTTGAGGTTTAAATAAAATGAATCCAGTGCCAGAGGCAGACCCACAAACTAACTAACAATGCAAAGTACAAAGAACATCATTGATAGATACGTTCCAAAAATACTGGTACAGGTGGTAAATGCTACAAGATTAGAAAAAAAGATCAGTGTGGGCTTAAACAGCTAGAGAAGGCTCATGGCAGAGGCCAAGGTTGACACAGGTCTTGACAGAAATGGATTAATGAAGAGGGAAGAGAGAAATACTTGGAGCAGGATGTATTTTATGTATGCGTGTGTACAGATTTATATACACATGTGTACAAATGCATTTATATATAAATGAAATAAAAATATATCCACCTTCTTCTCGAGGTATCTCTGGGATTCAAAAGACTCAGAACTCTACAATGATAGGGGTTCTGGAATTCTAAGTGTTAAAATGTTTGCTTCTTCATCATCATTTCCTAAGGTGAATCAGATCTGAAACAGACCAAGTCCATGTGGTTTGGCTTTAGCAGGCTTCATACCTCACCTCAATCAGAGCCAGGAGTGACAGAGTGATTCATAAAGAAAGTTGCTCCAAGTGAAGCAAATTTTAATGCTTAGTGTATAGAATTTTTCTGCTTCCTTCAGTTAGTTAATAGAAAACAAATTTTAATGTACTTACTCACTGAATTGTCAGAGCTACTCAAAAGACAAAGCACCAGTTACCCAGCACTAAGCAATACAACAGAAGCGGTTCTTTCTTTAGAGTATAAGAGCCATGGTCTGTTTATGTGCCTAACAGTGTCACGCTCAATAGAAACCAGGCTGATGAATGTCTTCGTGGAGAGCCAGGAGAAGTGAAAGAGAGATGACACCAGAGTTCTTCAATTGGGCCCCAGATTATTGTTTAAACCCATGACTATATCCTAGCCTGCCATGACTGTCATCACCTCTTGTCCCTCCTTTCCTCCTTACCATTGTGCAGTGAGACTCTTTACTCATCTTCTTCCTTTGTTCCTGACCAGAACTGTGTATCAGAAACCTCAATCTGTGGGCAACCCTCCTCATTGACCAAAGTCCCCAAGCCCTTTACCAAACTTTCTTCTAATCTTACTGCATCTACATCAAGGCCAAGCTTATGCTTTGTACCAAGAATGTATTTGGGACCCATGAAGTGATGCCACTGGGGAGTCTAATCCTGCGGCACTGTAAGGTATTGACAAAGACCTCCACTCTGGACTTCTTTTCCGTAACCCACTCATTATTTTCAACTTGAAATCATAGACTGGTGGTTCGTAGTGAAAAAATCTATGGATTCAAAAAGAAAACTTCCTGGGAGGGTGCCTCTACTGGTACCACTGTTTGAGCAATGTCCACCAGAAGGTGCTGCCTAACGTACTTCATACAGACAGTGTTACCCACTCAAAGGGGAAGCTATGTTGAAAGGGTCAAGAAAGCCTTAAGGAGCAGAGAAGTTACTCTGCATTTCTCCTTTTAATTGCTTTAATTATGTTTTCCCAAATTGGATTAAATGCAAAGCTCTGGAATTCCTGTCTCTTCACCCTACCGATCTTTATCTTTTCTTCTCCTCTCACTTTTCTCCTTCTTTGTTTTTTGATCCTTCTTCATTCCAAACTAGTGGATGATGGAGTGTGTGTGTGTGTGTGTGTGTGTAAGGAAGGGACTGAAACATCCCAGAATTTCTCTTCAATGCTAATTTAACTTTTGGAAATTCCCCAATTCTATAAATTAGTTTTTAGAGATTTGGGGGAGAGAATGAAAAACTGCTTTATCTAAAAATTATTTTTACTAATCAGCATTTTATTACATTATTTGAAATATGAGGCTTTGTCATAACTACGTGCCCATTTGATAAACAGATATTTTATTCAAGATATTTCGTTAGGTACTAAGGATATGGAGATTGAAAAGTCACAGCCCAAAACTTCAAGGGGCTAATGAGGAAATCAGTGAACATAATACCACAGAGTGTGGTAAGAGATATGGTAGAAATAAGCAAAGGGTGCTGCTACTGGAGTACTGAGGAAAGGCCACTTATCCAGAATGGAAGGTTAGGGGAAAACTAGAGAAAATTTTCTGGGGCAGGAAATGCCTGAGTAGAATTGTAAACAATGGGGAGAAAGTGTTAACCTGACAAAATGAGCGTTAAAGGGAATTTGAGGCAGACTAAGTAACATGTTAAGGCAGGGTTGTGAGAGATACTGATGGATTCTAGGAACTAAAAGAATGATAGGTTGACACATAACTGATAAATACACAGGTTGACTCACATTGCACTTAATATCTAAAATATACAAGGAACTCATGCAACTCAGTAGTAGCAAAAAAAGGAAAAAAAATTTAAAAATGGGCAAAGAAACTGAATAGATATTTTTCTAAAGAAAATATACAAATGGCCAACTGGAACATGAAAAGGTGCTTAACAACACTAATTAGGGAATTGCAAATCAAAACCACTATGAGATCTCACTTCACATCTGTCAGAATGGCTATTATTAAAAAGACAAGAGAGAACAAATGCTGGTGAGGATGTTAAGGGAATCCTTGTACAGTGTTGGTGGGAATGTAAACTAGTACAGCCAGTAAACAGCATGGAGGTTCCTCAAGAAATTAAAAATAGAACTACCATATGATCCAGCAATTCCACTTCCGGGTATTTATCCAAACGGAAAAAAAGAGAAACAAACCATTATCTCTAAGAGATCTCTGTACTTCCATGTCAATTGCAACACTATTCACAATAGCCAAGACATGGAAACAACCTAATTATCTATCAGTAGATGAATGGATCAAGGAGATGAGGTGTATCTGTCCATTCAGACTTAAAAAAAAAAAAGGTGTCCTGTCATTTGCCACAATATGGATGAACCCAGAGGACATTATGTTAAGTGAAATAAGCCAGACAGAGAAAGACAAATACTGCATGTTATGACTTTTATGTGAAATCTAAAAAAAAAAAAAAATGTTGTGCTCATAGAAATAGACAGCAGAAAACTGGTTGCCAGGGGTTGGGGCCGTGGGGGGATGGGAGTGGGCAGTAGAGAGGGCAGCAGAAATAGGGAAACACTGGTAAAAGGGTACAAACTTTCAGTTAAAAAAGTCTGAGGACTGAATACACTGTATTACATAAAGGAAATTGGCAAAGGGAGTTTAGAAGATAGGCTGAGGGTAGGGTGGTACTGGTGTGCTTGAGTTATCTTGTACTACCTGACAGAGCCAATGGTGACTATTTCTTCCTAATTGTTGTCCAGTGACTATGGTAGCTTGAAATTGGCTTGGTGGGGGTGTTTACACCACAGAAATTGACAAGCACTACAGATCAGGGACTTCTACTCCCCCTTTCCCTGAAAATTAGACACTTGCCAGCACACTAGTGGGTTTGAAGACCAGGAAATAGCCAAGGCCAAGGTAGGAAACTTCTTGAATACATACTAAAGAGTGTGGATTTTACTCTGAAACCATTGGGGAGCACTCAAATTATTTTAAGGGACACAGTAACATAAATGGGTTTGTTTTCAAGAAAGATTACTTATTCCAGCAGCAGTCTGGAGACAAATAGATTGGTTGGGGATGAGGATGGAGCCAGGGAGATCTACTTTTATCTTACTGGCATCATTTTCAACATACTAATAAAAGAAAATCTATCTGGAATGATAACATATAATTTTCTGTTTCTCCTTTGTGTATCTGCTGAAGGAGAGAAGTAAAGATTTTTAAGCTTCATATTTACTATAAATGAGACCAGGTTTTATTCTGAAGAAGGAATAGAAGAAGCAGGCAGAATTAGATTGTGCTAATGGAGAAGGCTGAAATAGGCTGAAAGATTCTTTGGAAATATTAAGTTCCTTGATTAAAGAGGTGTTGTTAGTTGCACCCAAATCAGCAGCTGGAGAAGGTGCTTAAAAAGTCTTCAATAAGGCTGGTACACAGAATGAGAATGTCAACTTGGGTTAATGAATGAGAGAGGTTGTGTAAACTATTACTTAATCCCAGTTGAGGGTTTCCTGAGCCACTGGGGAACTGGGCTGAGGTTGATAGACAAAAATAAGGTTAGAAGGAAATAGAGCATTAAACAAACAATAGTTCAGTTTAACTTGTAATTTAGCCAGAGTTCAGAGTATAAAATAAAACCTTGCTAGTAGCAAGAAAGATAAAATGAAGCAATGATAATATCATTATTAAAATAATTGTCTAGCCATTCACTGGAACAGAGATTTTATTATATTTCTACAGTGAAAGTAGAAAATTTGACTATTTCTTAGCCAGTCTGTGAATCCCCAGCATATAGAATATTAAATAAAGCAGTGGGAGTTATAACAGCTGGTTCTAAGGGCCCAGAGAATGTAGGAAAAGTTTTAATATCTAAAGCTCATACAAATACTAAATTAATATTTACTTATGAAAACTTAGATGCTTACTTTTCAAATATTTCATAATCCCTCTTTTTTTATGACTTTGTCTGCTTTCAATTGGATTGTTATCACTAGGGTCATAAGATACTCAGTATCATAGAGTTTGCACCATGATTACCCTGGATCCTGAAAAATATGGATTTATTTTTTTTAAGAAAGAGCTTTCTTATTAGGTGTGGCAAAGTCCTGGTGTTTATTTTTCTGTGACCTGTAACTGTGCCACAAATGGTGAACTTCAAATTTTCAACAGTGCCACCATGCCACATACCCAGGATCACAAAAAGTATTGTTTGCCTAAAAATCTGAAATCAGTGCTTATGTTTTCTTAGCATTTGATTCTAAAAAAGTATCTAGATAGAATATACCATAATTATCGTCACAATTTACTATAATATATATATCTTCAAGCAGGCACTTATTTTAGTCTTCTTTGTACATGTCAAAAACCTGACCTTACAGTGTTAATACTATTGTTAAACTACTGTTTACATATTACTCATTATTTTGCAAATACTGACTACTATTTTTTTTTTTCTAACTACTACTCTTGATATTGGGCCAGTAACAGAACTCATCTTGTGTTTTGTCTGCCCAGTTCTACTTGAAATCAGTACCTTTGTTATGACCCTTCAGAAAATCAGTGTTAAGGAACACTGCCCATTTTTTTCCATATCAGCTCTAGATAAACCCAATGTAGTTGGTATTTTCAAATTAGAAATACTTCTCGGGGCGCCTGGGTGGCACAGCGGTTAAACGTCTGCCTTCGGCTCAGGGCGTGATCCTGGCGTTATGGGATAGAGCCCCACGTCAGGCTCCTCCACTATGAGCCTGCTTCTTCCTCTCCCACTCCCCCTGCTTGTGTTCCCTCTCTCTCTGGCTGTCTCTATCTCTGTCAAATAAATAAATAAAATCTTAAAAAAAAAAAAAAAGAAATACTTCTCAATTACTCTTACTAATACATTTACTGGTTCTTGTTTACCATGATGTTGGAGCCACAAATAAGTTTATATTAATGAATTATCAGATATATTATAATGAATCATCAGATACATTCTATTATAAATTCCTCTTCTTTATTCTTTTAATTCAGTTCCTTAAGTACCAGGATCACCTAATTTGACCTCATATTTGCCTCTATTACTGCACTTCAGAACATTTCCACAGTCTTGGACCTTCTCATATTTTGGATATGCGAAGAAAAATAATCTCACCTCCCTATTATCTTTCCTAAGGTTTTGTATAACCTTCCCACCCCCCCAACCTCAGACACACACTGTACTCTTATAAACAATCTCTTACATTTAAGATTCTGGTTACTTTACTGGAAAATAAATAGTCCTTTGCTATAATTATAGCCTTCAGGAAGGGGCAAGCCAATGACCTCCCTGATTTGCAGGCACAGGAACGAGCCTTGAGGATTAAATGCCTCTTATTCCCTCATCTTTTCCCATGGTAGACTCCACTTCTTTTCTGACCAAACAAAAGTGAACAAAGTGAGCAAGAAAAAGGTGAGTATTTCTTTCAATTCCTCACATGTATTTTTCAGACTTGCATTTCAAATCTTCATGGTTTGTGGGGATGGCAAAAACAGTGACTTTACAACCCAGTCATAAAAATATATTTGTAGATTCTATCAAGGTTCTTTATCCAAACACTGCAGCAATTTAGATGGTCTCTACTATGTAAATTTATAGGTTTCTTTTGGAAGACAACATTTTTTTTGTCAAATAATATCAACACTATAGTCTGTGGTCTGCAAGGCATACACTTGGGTACAAAGAAGCAGGACAAACCGCCTGTCCTCTAAGACCTTAAATTTATTTAGATGTTTGCATGATTAAGTATATATAAATGAACATGATTAAAATAAAAGAGAAAGGCAAAATATCTGCAGCTAGGGATGCATTAGAACAACATAAAGGCAGCACTAACTAGAGGGCATGCCCCTGTACCTTCCTTCAGCAGGCACTCATGACATCCTCGTGAGTCCCGGGAGCATTTGCCTCTCACTTAGCCCTCTGGACCACATGATTCACATGAGAAGGAAATAGTCTAAAATGAAGACAGTTGTGCAGAGGGCGGTATATAGATGCAGAAAGATAATATGATTTGGGCCCACCTCAGCATCGCATTCCCTTGAATTCCATCAACTTTTATAATTTTGAGGGTTTCCAAGGAGCTTATTTTGTGTGTTCTTGGAATTAGGATTCACTTTGTCATAGGACTTACTGGTAATAGGACAATCCCTTCCCTCCCCAGGAAATGCAGGTTCTTTTGATGCAGAGGTTCCCCAGGGTTGGCCACAGAAGAAACGTGAGGGGGATAAGAAACAAACAACTTGGACAGATACAAGACATCAAAATGTTTCAAAGCTGATTAAAGTGATAGCCTAGGAGAGGCAGGAAGTGCTACCAACATTATGCCCTTAGCTTCTAGAAATCTACACATTATCTTCCTCATACTAACAATTACTTAGTGAAAAGTAACTTAATTCACTTACAAATCAAAGAAAAGACAAAGTTTGAATACATAAACAACTATTTAATCAACAAACTGTTAAAGAAGTTAAAATCTCCGGGATAGTTCTACCTCTTGTGATATGTTTTTCTAAGTGTAAAATAATATGCATTCATGTCCAGAATCACTTAAAAAAGCTGGCTAAATGCAGCACCATGTAGTTAAGACCTAAAGTTTATTAAATAGGTAATAACTATTAGTTTATTAAATACTGGCTATGTAGTTGGCCATGTACTAAGGACATAGGGCTTTTTTCCAAAATTTCGGGCTTTATGTAAAAGTTAACTTTTAGCCTTATGTAAAAGTTAACTGTCACCTCCTCAGAGTGGCCTTTTGTGACTATGCTATCAAATTAACATATTCCTCCTCATTTGCATTCACAGATGTTCCTTTCCCTCACACTATATTTCATAAACTACCATGATGCATATACTGGTGTGACTGAGTTTTTATTGTCATCTCTTCCCCTAGTGTGTTCGCTTCATAAAGACAAGAACCATGCCTATGTCATTCACCACTGTAATACCTGAAAGGTTAGGCACTCCATATCTATTGAATTTCTTGTTGAATCTTGGTTGTATGAACAAATTCTTTCCTGTCTTTTGCTGAAAACAATGATCACAAGTTTTTGGTCATTTTATGCACTAAATAAAATCATTAGGCTTCCAGAACTTGGTTTACACTAATAAGATGAAAGAACAAGCATGGAATGTAATTAGCTTAAAATAAATGGAAAATATTGCACATTTTATTGTCAAGATAATTTTTAGAGATATTCGTTTTTGCTATTGACTACCACTGCATTAGTGCTTGTATCTGCTTAGTGCATTAGCACTAAATACTATTGATTCACTCAGCTCACAGACCAATTTAATCTTTGCATTTGTCCCATTCCCTGAGCACCACCTCACCTATAGTGCAGTTAGTAGAGTGGCTGCTAGATGCAAGTGTTAATCAGATTTTAAATTTAAAATGTCATTAGAAAATTTAATATCATACAAATTTACACTTTTCTGGTACATGGACATAAATTCTAGCAAATCATGAATAATCCATATATTTTGAGATGACAACTCAGCAAACTTAATTTTCATAAAATCAGCTTTAGAAAAGAGTGCTTTACAAATCAAAACTGACCTTAATTCACCCCTTTTACCTAGAGCATGATTTGAAATGTCACCTACCGTTTTAATGTCCTCTGATTGATGAACATTTTGGTGATTTACCCAAATAAGACAACTGAGGTCAGACTTCAGTCTGAATTTGCAATTTTTATTTTTTGTTTTATAGTTACTATTCATAAGGCATTTCCCCTTTTTGTGAGCATCAAGAATGGTGGAAATAGCCTTTATTTTATATCAGCATGCATTTATAAGACATTTTTCTGTTCTCTTGTTGAAAAACTAGAGGATATTTTTGAAATACAGAAGGTAGACACACTTCATCTGCTCTAAGTTAGCCTAGTTCTAGGGTGAAGTGCGGTAAAACTCTTCCCCAAGGCTTTTAAGATAGGAAGTCAACACCGCTCAGCAAGTAATTCATATGCAAATGAAACAGCCTGGAACATTTTAGTTAGAAAAAATACATAATTAGCAGACTGGAATGTATCCAGGATCTTACAATCACTTACCACATTCACTATTATTAAAAACAAAACAAAACAAAACAAAAAACAAAACAAACAACAAAACACCAAGGGAGTTTTAATAACTTCAAGAGTAGCTGAACCCTTGGTTTCATTCCCCTGATAAATGAGCCCTTTTACAGCCCTCCCTTGGCGGCTGGAGATGTGACTTACAGCACATATCTGGGCACTGAGTCACTCTGGACTCCGTGTGCCCACTGACTCGGTATCTGTGCCAATCCATGAATAAGCAATAGCAGAAATTCCTCGTGGGTATTCTATCCAAATTCTAACAGATCCTCCTTTTTCTTGTTAGAGGAGATAAGAATGCAGGGTGGGATGACCATTGATAAGACAAATCTGAAGTAAGGGTGTAACACCCAAAATTTGATGTATTATTCTGAGTAAAAAAATCCATTATTACTCAAGGAGGTTAATAGTCTTACAAAATTCAGGATTGCACGTGCTTTCATTTGTTTCTAATCATGTAGTAGTATGACAATGAAAATATCATGTATTAGAGCTGTCTTCAAAGTTCTGTTAACACCTGCTTTTCAAAAACCAACTTAATTTTTTTGCATGAATTCCTTACTGTTTGCTACATTAATTTTACCAAGTGAATCTCCAATGTAGAAACCAACTACTTAAAAAAAAAATACAGACCATACCACCTGCTTCAAAAGACATTAAGAAGAATGAAGAATTAATTTAAAATGCATTCATCCATCATGAATCAATGTAATTCACAGGTAAACCCTAACTGTATTTTTGGTGACAGTTTTAGCATTAACTGTGTTTCTTTGCTGTTAGCTTATAAAAATGTATGCCTTTACTTTTTTATTCTTTCCTGGGGAGCTACCAAATGGTTTAAAGAAAGGTTAGCAGCAGGAAAAGAAAGAGTAGATAGAAGACATTAGTGGCTCACTATGTTACACATTTTCAATACCCTCTGGGTATGCCCAGAGATCTCAGAGAGCGTTACAAAATTCTGGAAAGAAAATAATTTTAAATTCTTTTTAATAAAATAATGCAGTATGCTAATTTTCATGGGATGGTAGCATGTAATTCAAATAAGTAAGTTAGGGATCAGCGACTCCCTGAGCCTGGGTGAGAATAAAGAAGAGTTTACAGGAGAAGAGGAATCAAATGTCAAATTAACAAATTTCTACTTAGAAAGTATAAAAAGTATATTTTAAAAAGTATATTGAATCCTTATACCTCGAGGGTTTTCTTTCTTGCAAGATTTTGCTTTGGAAGCTATTACATTTGGCATAAGGCCAAGGTATCTAGTGTTTAGAATGAAGAATCCTCAATAACATTTTTCCTATAGGATAACATTCTCTCGTTTCGGAGCACAGGAAGTAAAAAAACCCTTAAGTCTGACTTCACATTTTTCATCCCTAATACAAAAATACTCTCTTGAGAGTGCTAGATTGTTTAAATAAGACATGCCAAACCAGTATAATTACATGGATGTTATTTGTAACACTGACTCCACATTCCCTGTTCAAATGGTGTGGTGTGTGGGAGATTACAGATATATGGCCTATAAAGAGTTATAAATCTTTGTTTATATTATTAAATATTGCGAGACATGCCCTGAGGATGACAGATCAATAATGGTCCTTGTGGTTTCCTGATGGAAGGCTGCAATTATTTTCTTCCATTACAACTTAAACGTAACCCAATTTTACTCATCTATCATCTTTATAATAGTAATAAAGAAACATCACTGTATGTTTATTTTTCTGCCTATTCCTATTATTCCTTGTTTGCATCTTGTTTTGATTTTGTTTTCATTCAAAATTGTTCTAATCACTTTGCTCTCTTCCTCTGATGGCTCTGAGTGGTGACCCTTTAACTTTGGCACTCCTTGAAACGGAGATGGAAAATTACTACTTTAAGTTTCCTTTATTTTGGGAAGTGGTTGGCTACTCTTTGAATTTGAGTATAAATGATATTTAAAAACAAGGAAGCTTGATACAAACAACCTGTGAAGTGGACTTTTTCTAAAACTGCATTATCTGCAATTTCTTGAATGCACAGTATAATTTAAGTTACAGAAGCACAACATCTTACAGTGCTATGGGTAGTCAGAATTGAAGGCTGGGGAAAGGAGCATGCCTTATACCTTCTGGCTTGACTAGGGTACAGTTCTGTTTCAATTATCTTTCTCTCCAGCCCAAACCACCACCACTCCCCTGCCACCTCTCTCTCTCTTTTTTTAACTACTAAGTTTTAAGAAGGATTTACCAAATTAAGTATTCTGGAGGTGGGTCACTCATAAGAGGTAGGAAGGTAAGTGAAAGTAAGACCTTCATGAGCAGTAGAACCAGAGTGTGCTCCTTCCAGAAAATTCAATAATTTAAATTTGTCTTTCCTTACATAAGTATTCCTTACAATAATAGTTGCTGTTTATTATGTGCCAAGGACTAAATTAGGGTCTTTTGTAAACATTATTGCACTGGTTCTCCCAATGGCCCTGCATGGAGGGAAAATGCGTTCAGAGAGTTTAAATAATGCTCTTGTGACCAGATGGGTATAAAATGGTGGAGTATACACCTGAACCCAGGTCTCTTTGACTTCAGTCTTGTTTCTTTAGGCCATGCTGTCTCCCAAAGAGCTAAATTTGTGGTCATCTTGTTGTGCTAGGTACCTTATATAATATATTATATATATATATATTCCCTAAGTTTTACAAAACCCTACGAAGTAGGTTTTGTTCTCTGTGTGTTACAAATGAGCAGACTGAGGCTCTAAGGAGTCAAGTCATGCAGCAGAAGTCACACAGCTGGTATGTAATAAGTGGGAATTTGCATCTAGGTGTGCCTGGCACCGAACTGCATGTTTCTCCCCTTCAACTAATCAATCATTGGTCATTAAGATGCTGGTGAAAATATTTTTTACTACAAGTTTATTTATTTTTTAATTCTTTCAAATGCTTACATATAGAGCAAAACTTTGAAATTGGAATTGCAAGAAAAAGTGTAATGTGATTAATTGTATTTTCTGGTTAGATGAGAGATATTTCAAGAACCCTTTTCCAAATTTCAACTCTGATTGAAAATCTTTCCAAAATGTATTAATCCACTTCTCTTAGTAAGTATAATTTAGGGAATAGGACCTTTACGATGAGGGAATTAAAAATTTTTTTTAGTCACTATTGATCTCATTTGTAGGAAACTGGGCGAAGGTATACTGATTCTAGTTTTTTCCTAGAATAATTATGTTAGTAAATCCCTTATATGTATGATACTGTTGGAGAGTCCCATCAATGTACTTAAAACAAACTGAATTTTAAAACTGTTTATTCCCAAAGAGAAAGTGACAGATTTTTTTTCTTCCCAAATTTGGGGATTTACAAAGTCTCCATATTATGGGATAGTTTCTCAACTATTTTATTTTGAATACTAATGTGCTGTTTAGGGAATATGCATTAGACTAACACAACTTCAATCAAATACCAGTTTAGTAAGTTTACAGAGGTCAAATGATGAATGAGTAAAAAAAGGTGGTAAAGATATTTAAGACTAAAGATTTAGTAATTATTTGTGGGTATGTAATCTCACAATTCTAAGTGTTAGACATCACTGTAAAAATATCCCTTAAGAATCACTTTCAAAAGCAACATAGAAAATTGTTATACTGTGAAGATCAAGAATTTATTTTTATTGAAGTGATACAGTCAACTCTAATATTACATGAGTGGGTACCTGTGGCTTAGGAAAAGTTTCCAGAAACAACATCAGATGCAGAATCAAAGAGTTCTGAAGCACACATAACTTAGATATGAAGATGATGTGCTCTGGAAACTATCAAATGACTCAAAAGAGGGCTTTGGAGATATCATCAATATGAGAAGCTGTATATGAATTGTCTGCATACACATGTTTCATAAAATGTGAGAGTGGGAAAAGCTACCAAATATGTGATCTGAAATAAGCAAATCAGGCCTATATACTGGCTTGACCCTTAGAATTTGAAAGACCCTTTTTCTTGGCGCTCTCTCTGTCTGATCCTATGACAAAAACCCTCTTTGAACATAGCAGAAGCTCAGGCAGGGCCAGAAAACGCCTGCTATGGCTTTGCCTACACACTGAGGACCAGGCAGAAGCCTCAGCAGAAAGTAACTGCTGCAGCTTTCCTTGTCTACAGAGCACACAACAGTTCCTCCATAAAGATCTGATGGATTAGAGATGTTAATAACAAAACTACAGTATATGTGTTTATTCACCAAACTTTATGCCAAAACAAAAGCTCAGTTCCAAGAAATTGTTAAAAGTGTCACCTGGTATCTTGCCAAGTAAAGTTGCCAAGACAAAATGGAGTCGTCTTATTGCTTAGTCTTTCCAAACAGGTTTGATTTTGTAAATCATTCTGTTCTGTGTGAGTAATGGCTCTCTCGGTGCCTTCATTTCAAGATGAAGCTAAGAAATGATTGTATGCTGATTATTGGAACTATCTGAGATCTTTTTGTGGACTGGTATATGAAAACTGAGAATGTGGGTAGTCTTTCTCAGAAGAATTTTGATCTTTAGTAACCAGAGAAGATAAACAGGCAAATAAAGTAGAAGAGGTTTGAAGGTATTTGTCTTTATGGAATTTGGCCAGTGCAAAAGTTGGCTTCCCCTGTAAGAAGACTATGTTGGCAAGCTCCATCCTGTTTTCCACAGGAATTTTTGCGATGGGAATGATAATGGTTTCAGGTGCAGTTGGTGCATTTTGGGCATTTTTCCTGGGTGATAAAACTGACCTGAATTTCATTGGATAATCCTGCTTTTTTGTTTCCCTTGGAACACTAAAAGAGTGAAAGGGGTAGAAAAGTTCAAATGTATTTTGACAATTTCTAGAATTGATAAGTACTTGTAAAAGTACAACACAGAGGGTTGAAATGTGCAAAATAAAATAAAGACATAGGATATCAATATACCCTCATAAGGTAAAGTCTCTTTTTAATTTTTAACAGAACAAGATTTAAATAGCAAAGTCATGTGCTTTAGAGGCCCTGGAGGAACTCCTAATAGAATTTTTAAACTCGTGTTTCTGATGCAATTTATTGGATACAAAAAAAAGTGTTTTCTCTGGAATGCTATTAATATTACATTTCCCCCCTAATTCCAGGTTTCTGAAAGTCCTTTTGTTTCCTTTCATTCTTTTGTATTTTCTAGTGAAGAAAAGGGGACAGCCTCATGAGGAATCCTGTTGCTTCTTACAGAATTTACAAAATATAGGACATGAATGCAGGGAGAAATAAGTCTTAGTTGGGATTTATGTATGTTATTTTTTATTCCTAGACTTTGCAGAGGGAAGGACGGAAGTTATGTCTTTAGTTCACTAAAACATGAGTTCACTTTCTCAGAAGTATTTTTCTAGCTTTATAAAAAATTATTTAGGGGGCACCTGGGTGGCTCAATTGGTTAAGCATCCGACTCTTGATTTAAGTTCAGGTCATTCTCTCAGGGTCCTGAGACCAAGCCTTGTGTTCGGCTCCACACTCAAGAGGGGCACCGGCTTTCTCTCTCTCTCTCTCTCTCCCCCCTCACATGAGCTCTTTCTTTCTCAAATAAATAAATAAATAAATAAAATCTTTAAAAAATGCTATTTGGAGTTTCTATTTGGGGAAGTATTGCAGATATTTCAGCAAAAATGAATCAACTGTTTCTGAATTCATATGTCCTTGGTACCCTTCAGCAAATAATATACTTTCTTTCATCAAGGATATGTTTAATGTCCTTCTGCTTACAATCACAGCCTTTATCACCGAGACTGAGAACTGCTAATGTAGTGAGATGTGGATTTCCAAAGTCAAGCTGTCTTTAGAAAAGTTATACTATTTGTTCATCCATTTCTGATCACTAGTGGTTGTTATGTTAGGAGGTATAGCCAGATTCACATGCTCGAATGTGGGTCCAAACCAAGGGAGCCCGAAGTCACAATGAACTCCTGATTTGGTGTTCTTCCTCTAGCACCAAGTGATCTGATGGCTAGTAGAATAAATCCTCTGGGTATAGCTGGTAGTTTTTACTATATCTAAATCAAAGCAACAAAGAATGTCCCTAACATCTTCTGTGAAAATACCATTTCATGTAGGTATAAACAAGTATTGATCAAAATATTTGTATTTATAAATATCAAATACCAACCAGGTAAAAAGTATGCAACTAGAAGGCGGTAGACACATGTCTGTTCAAGTAGAAAGTCCATGCAAGTTCCAAAGGAAGGATTTGGGAACGAAAATTTCCTTTCTAGTTTTCTAAGTTATTCAGAGAAGTGTATTAGCTCATTTAAAAACATTTTAGACGAGTTTTTTTTTTTTTGGTTTGTTTTTGTTTAATTTCCTTTATAGAACGCCCAGAATATAAACCATTCATTTGTATATCAATGAGTTAATGGGGCCTCATAAGGAAAAAGCCTTCAAAGCCCACAAATTAACTTGAGCTTCTCATTCTAAATGCTGTAAAGACTGCACTGGGATCTCAATAATTGTGTTTTACAGGAATTGCTGTTGTGTTAAGCTTTGTGTAAATCTGACCAGAACTATTAAAGCTTATATGAGAAATAAGTTTAATAATCTGAAGTGTTGACAAACACGTAAACCCAAACTGTAAAATATTTTTTCTTTTAGAACCACATTAACTTTTTCCTCAAGCTATAATTTTATATTTAAATGAAGATTCAATATCTAAATTTTCTTGTAAAGAATGTACGAATATTTTGGATACAGATCATTTACCAAGCACCAAAAAGGCCTTGATATTCTTTTCTAGACTGCTACTTATTCTGACTTACACCTCATAATTTATAAGTGGGAAATGAATGTGACTTACCCTGTTAAAGCAGTGTTCGTGGTTGGGTCCATAAAAATGTTGAAGACATCTCACATTGTTTTTGTTGACGATCTTGTTGAAGAATTCGTTGACATATTTGATAGGGAATGCACAGACGGCAGAACGATTCATGGGTTCAGTAGAATCTGGTTTGCTTCGTGCAAACACTCCGTAGAGAATGTCATCATTCAGGTTGGCACCTATTTGCTTAGCAAGGTGGGCCCCAGGCTTACTGACATATGCAGCTTGGAGAATATTAAATACTTCCTCCCTTGTGGATCTCTTTCTTCTTTTTTCCGTGAGAATACACTCCAGAGGCATTTCCATGTAGGAATGCAATCCAGAGTCTACAGAACAGAACCTGATTATTCTTGTGTGAAAAGTCTGAGCATCTAGAGTTTCTCGTTGGACTGTCAAAAAGTAAATAAAATGATTGCTTTCAAAGGCGTGGACATATTTAATAGGGTAGGAATCTCTGAACTCAGGTAGAACATCAATATAAGATTGGTCTGTCAAAAACTTGAAACCATCTTGCGTTTCCTTTAGCCTTCTCACTGATATCGAATGCAATAAATGATCTGGATGGTACGAGGAATTTATGGTGTTACCCACGAAGAAGTTGATGAACCGATCCTTTTCAGATATCAGGACTTTGGTTCCCAGGGCACTCACCACACAGTCAGGGCACTGGCCGCGCTCTTCGTCTGCCTGTGGAGAGTACATGCAATGAACTTCCGACTGTATATCAGCAGTATTGCTGGGTGGAAGGACATGTCGCTGGCAGGTCCCTCTGTGGACACTGCCACAGCTAATGAGTTGGTCATCATAGTAGGTGTCAATAACTAGAGCCATGTTGATGTTATCTTCCCAAACGCCACCTGATAAATTGGCTTTGTGGCTGCAGTCCTGACATGGGAAACAATCTGGGTGTTCCAGCACGGGCCCAGTCTTGTACTCAGCAACTTTCTGAAGGTCTTTGTCATTTAAAACGTAAATATAGTTAACTGCACCGAGGTAAATATGATGCTTGTGTAAAACAACATTCTGGATGGGTGTTTCTGCAGTGAAGTTGGGAAGCTGATACTTCATGTTCACATTCATCTCAGACTTTACTAGTGCCTCTTTGCACTCCCCATAGCTCTTCTGCACCAAGGTAAACAGAAGTACAAGGATGCCAGGTGCAATCACAGCAGGGGCCTTCATGGTGAGAAGCTGATCTGCCAAAACATGTTCAAGGCGAGAGTTTAGTTGTCATTAGAAACAAAGAAGAAACTGAAAGAACCATACCAGTTAAACTATTAGAAACAAATCTTCCTAACTGGAATTTTTACATCAAGTGAAAACAAAAAACTCTAGCTGATTTCACATAAAGATGCATTGTGCAGATGGACATGACTCTACATAGTTTAATTTTAGAACTCAAGCCATGAACAAGTAATTTTAGAGAACCATTATGAGATGCAAACAATGTTCTATATTAAAGACAATACAGCAACTAAGTTAGACTCATTTAGCAGTGAAGTCAGAAACAGCAAATTTCTTTCTTAACCCCTTGCTGTTTTTTAATGTGGTTTAATATCTGTGGTAATGACTAGGATGATATTTAAAATTTCTTAGTTAGTCAAGTAAAGGAACTGTGGTTCAGATTCATTTATTCTAGAAATCACAGCAGGCATTGTTTCCTTGGGAGCATGTAGAATTACTAGGCTAAATTTAGCTTCCTTTTGGAAGAAAACAATCATAAATTCTAGAAGCAATATGATCACATGCTGTTTATAGGATTTTGTGTGCAGAGGAAAGGTATGGTTATAATTTGGCTATAGTTGACCTATTGTTTTGGATAGACAAATGCTTAACTTAATGTAAGATCACTGGAAACATAAAAACAACAAGCTGAAATGTATAATATAAAATCTAATGTTCAGGACTAAAGTCCTAGAATTATTTCTTAGGGAAAAACAACATATTGTTCATTACCAAGTCAAAAGCTATTTAGTAAAAAAAAAACATTATTTTGACATTCCATTGTATGCACATGGACAATATTTTTAACTAGTTATCATAAGTGCATTTGTTTTTCAGTTTCGAAAAACTTAAGGCATATGAGTTACAGACACTGTTAGTTCTACTTATAAAAGTTGTAGGCAGGGTGGTAGGTTAAAAAGAAGAGGACCTGGAAGGAATAGAAACTAAATAGCTATTACTTTTTTCTCTCCTTTTTTAGTGCATAATTATGACAGGACAAAAGTTTAAAAACTTACTAGGCATTATAACCATGCCAAAGACTAACCCTAGGTCTACAAAATCACAGCAGAATTCACTAACAACTAGTATGTGCACAGCTTCGTGCTTACACTATGGAAATGGGGTGTGGTACTTACCTTTCAGTGAACCTACACTATGGTTGAGAGACAACATACATATGCAAATAACTATAGTACACAGCACTATAATACCCTACGTAGCATAAACCAAGACCTAAAAGCATTAAGAGAGACAGACATGACTTGTACTTAGAATTAGTATGATAATGAGAAATAGGGACAAGTCCACTATGTTGTGAGGTCCAGGAAACGAAGGACAACGTCTGCTTGGCTCACCACTCTTTCCCAAGTATCTGCTATAGAGCCTAGAACACAGTAGGTGTTAAATTAATATATGTTGAATAAATAAGTGAAAAAAAATCAGGCAATAAGTTCAAAGTTACAGAAAAGGTAAGTGTAGTAGCCAGAACTTGAATCCAAATTTTTTTTAAACATTTTATTTATTTGATAGAGAGAGAGGCAGCCAGCGAGAGAGGGAACACAAGCAGGGGGAGTGGGAGAGGAAGAAGCAGGCTCCCAGCAGAGGAGCCTGATGTGGGACTCGATCCCAAGACTCTGGGATCATGCCCTGGGCCGAAGGCAGACACTTAACGACTGAGCCACCCAGGTGCCCCAACCAAATCTTTTTTTTTTTTTCAAAGATTTTATTTATTTATTTGACAGAGATAGAGACAGCCAGCGAGAGAGGGAACACAAGCAGGGGAAGTGGGAGAGGAAGAAGCAGGCTCATAGCAGAGGAGCCTGATGTGGGGCTAGATCCCATAACGCCGGGATCACACCCTGAGCCGAAGGCAGACGCTTAACCGCTGTGCCACCCAGGCGCCCCCACAACCAAATCTTTTTTGACTCCAAAATGAAAGATAATTTTACTCTATCAAATTGATAGGAATTGTAGATATTATTTAAGAGATAATAGAAAAGTCAAGGATTTTGAGCTGGAAAATCATATAATCAAGGTTTTACTTTTGAAAGATTGATCTGGAGACAAGGTGGCTGAGAGCAGGGTTTAGAACCTGGCAACAGGAAGAACAGTCCATAACCTTATTATCTATAAGGGCCAGAACCAAGATGGTGTCCCCAAGAATAGAAAGGAAGGGATCAATGAGAGAATACTTGAATAAGTAAGATTTGACACCTAAATTGGTGAAGAACAGAAGAGAAGGCAGATGACTAGCAGTTATCTGCGGAAAAGGGAACGATTAACAAAACTAGGGTAGTCAATAGGAGGAAGTTAGGCTAAAGGTTGACAAATATGATAAGCTGGTTTTAAACATGTTGAGTTTCATGTGTTATTGGGAAATGAGTGAAAACGTTCTACTAAGGGATGACTAGTAGGTTTTACATTGTTCATCAGGAAGCAGGTGCCTGGAATAAGTGAGGAATAAGGATTCCAAGAAGATAGAGCATTTGTGCCAAGCAATAGAGGCAAATGACAAGAAGGATTCTGAGGAGAAGTGTGCCCTTACTAGGAAAGTGGCGTGATCGGGCTTAGGTGAGACAATATTCGTCTGGGGAGAGGCAGTAGCAAATGGAAGTATGAGTGCCATGTCTGTAATAGAAGGAATGACAATTTAGAACTCAAGTCTTGGTAGAGTAATTGGGACTCTAGTGGGATTAGGAATAAATTTAGCATGTTATCTACACAGAGATAAGGGTTAAGATCAAGAGTGAGTTCATGGAGGGACAAGGTGAAGGAAGAAAAAAGGTTGAATGAAGGAAATCTTGGGATTACTCACGTTGGAGAAACAAATGAAGGAATCAAAGGAGGTAAGTTCAGTGAGGTGCCAAGATAGCCAATGTTGTACTGTGTCACAGAAGCCAGGTGAGGGGCTTGAGAAGGAGGACATGGGCCACATGGAAGCTCTTTGTTGACTTTCAAGAGAGCAATCTCAGTTGATTCAATAGTTGTATCAAATACTAAATTGCAAGGGAATGTGTGGTAGGAAGTAGAATATTTGTCAAAGGAAGGGCAAGCAAATCAGGGTTAAGAAGAGTTTACTCTTTTTTCTTTTTTCAAAAGTTTATTCTTTTTTTTTTTTAAGATTTTATTCATTTATTTGTCAGAGAGAGAGAGAGCATAAGCAAGGGGAGTGGCAGGCAGAGGGAGAAGCAGGCTGAGCAAGGAGCCCAATGTGGGACTTGATCCCAGGACCCTGGGATCATGACCTGAGCTGAAGGCAGACGCTTAACCAACTGTGTCACCTGGTGTCCCTCAAAAGTTTATTCTTAAATTATAGGAAATATATGTGCTTATTTGTAGATCTTTCACCCACTACCATTTATTGGGTATCCACTAAGGGCCAGGCATGGTGGTAGGTTCTGGGAATACAGAGGTATGGTGCCTTTCTCTAGGAAGCTCAGAGTCACTTGATGGAGGATTGACAGACAGTTATGAGAATGCATAAAAAGGGCAGTCAACCACATTGGAAATGATGTTAGAACTGAGTCTTGAAGGAGGAGGATGATGAAGGGAAATTCCTAGTAGGCACAGCAGTTTGTAAAAAGATACAGAAGCAGGAGAGAACATATGGCATAGTCAGAAGAACTGCAAGTAGTTGCGCCCAGAGAAGTGGGGAAACCAAGGAAAGCAAATGGGGGAGATAAATGTTGTTGGAGCAGTATCCCAAAAGAGTAAAAAGGGGCATTTCCAAGAGCCCAGAACATAAGAAAGATCACTTTCTGAGACAGTAAGATAAGTCAGATGAAGTACAGAGATACTGGACTTCAGAGCATATGATCTTAAAATATAAAAATAAATTAGGGTATATGACCATCACTGAAAGTAGTAGTTACAGAAGAGGCACTAGGATCTTCAGAGTAGAGAAAGAGGTTTAGAATAGCTGCAACAAGGCATGCAAAAAGAGCTCGGCAAGAAATGAAAAGAAGGACTGCTTAATAGTTCCGAGGACTCCTTTAAGATAAAGCGCAATGTGTTGTGACTTTCTCTTCACATAGAAAGAGTTTTCATTGGACCAGAGGGCAAAGCAAAGTGTATCATTAAGGTGAAGAATTGGAAGAGGTATAAGCCACATAATAATAAAAATAACAGTAACATGTACTGAATGCTTACTATGCATGTGCCAGGCATTCTGCTAAACCCTCTGGTTTACTCTTTATGAACACCCTTTGAAGTAGAAAGTATTATTATTCTCCTCTTCTAGAGGAGCAAACTTGCCAAGAGTCACACAGAACTGAATTCAATCCCACGTCTGACTAACAAGAATCTGTCCAGGCTCTTAAATGCTTCATCAGTACTGAAACATCTTCCTGAGCTAAGAGGAGAGTACACTGGAGCAGAAGTCAGACAATCAGAGATCTGGTTCTTGCCCTTTCCTTCTCCAGCTCTATGACTCTGGGTAATTCATCTGCCTCTGAGTCCTAGGGTCCAATATCCTCATAGGTTTAAGTATCAAAAAGAGATCTCATCTTTGAAAGCTTTGATTATTATATAGTGTATGCATATATAAATACAGGGTGTTGTAATTGCTATTTATGTATCTAATTCTCATTGTTTTGAAATGTACTAGAAAATTTTGGCGGGTGCCTGGGTGGCTCAGTCGGTTAAGCGTCTGCCTTCAGCTCAGGTCATGATCCCAGAGTCCAGGAATCGAGTCCCATATTGGGCTCTCTGCTCGGTGGAGAACCTGCTTCTCCCACTGCCTTGCACCCTGATCATGCTCAGGCTCTCCATCTCTCTCTCTCTCTTTCTCTCAAATAAATAAATAAAATCTTAAAAAAAAAAGAAAGAAAAGAACATTTTTGGCCATGGTGGGGGGAATGACAAGGAAGAGAAGCAAAGAAGGGCTTAAAACAAGCTGTCCTATTAGAGGACAAAAACAAATTCCAAACAAACTGCATATATGTATCTAAAACTTCTAGAATATATTATGGGGAAAAATTAAATGAACTTCTCAATATGATATTAGCGTGTCTTCTATAATTTGTAACATTAGCCTACTACATAATTTATCACTGTATTTTCTTTAGGAAAAGTAATAAAGGAAGAAAATAAATGAACCATTACTGCCAAAAGAAAAAAAAGCATTATAACCAATTTGTATCATAGCTGATATTCATTAATGCAACGTAGAGGGTGAATGACTTTTTTTTTTTTTTTAGGTTTTTTGAAGGAGGCTTTAAAATTATCTTTTTTTAAAAAAAATCTGAACTATTATGTTTTAAAAATAAGATTCATATCTTGGGGCGCCTGGGTAGCGCAGTCGTTAAGCGTCTGCCTTTGGCTCAGGGCGTGATCCCGGCATTCCGGGATCGAGTCCCATATCGGGCTCCTCGGCTGGGAGCCTGCTTCTTCCTCTCCCTCTCCCCTGCTGTGTTCCCTCTTCCACTGGCTGTCTCTCTGTCAAAGAAATAAATAAAATCTTTACAAAAAAAAAATAAGATTCATATCTTAAAGTTGGTATATAAGTCACTCACAGTACTAATTCTCAATTAATTAAGAACCCAAGAAGATGTACAAATATACTAATGGGCTTTTTTGTTATCACACTTGATGAAATGGCAAGTCATAAGAAAACCAGGAGGGAAAGAGGATATTTTTTCTGTTTAAGGAAAAAACATTGCAGAATTCCCCGGGAATTTGTTAATCCAGTCCCCCTCATCTTCTTTACATTCTCTTGACAGCAAACAGTGATGACACTTTTCAAACTGAGAAATCAAAGAAAGGTTAATTTTTCTTAAATTAAAAAGCAAAAAAATAGGACTAGAGCCCATTGTCAACAACAGGATTTTTAATTAAAATACAGGTTTCTGTTTAATCCTCAGATAATGAGAAAATGTAAACACCCCATTTCCTTGATCATTTCAATTAACTAAGTCTCCTTCCCATTAACAAAGATGTGTATTGGTCAGACTAGATCTTCTCCAGGAAATATCTGTCTTTCCTAAGGAATAGAGGGAAACCTTTTAAAAGTATTTGTTGCTGAGTGGTATAACCTGATGACACTGCTGGTTAAATAAGTGACAGCTAGGTGTTCAAGTGCACAGGCTCTGGAGACAGACTGCAAGGTTTAAATCCATTTGCTCTCTGTGTGCCCCTTGGGCAAATAACTTCTCTGAGCCTCCATTTTCTCATCTGAGATATGGGAGTGAATATAATACCTACCTCACTTGCTGAATGGTTACACTCTGATGGCTCAATGAGTTAAGGCATGTAAACCACTAAGAGCAGCGCTTGACATGTAGTAGGTCAATAAATGTTCTCTATTATTGTTGTTTGTTCATATACTCAAATACTTTTTCAGCATCTACTAGGTTCCAGATAGTGTGTAGAGTGCTGATAACACAAAATCGAATAAAATGCTTTACAACTGTCTGTGAGATCTCAGACTAGTAGGGAAGAGAGACAAATAGACCACAGTTTAAATTCGGTGTGGAAAGGTCTATGGGAGTCTCTGAGGGGAGCTTAACCAGGTTAGGGGAGTCAGGCAGGCATCAATTAATCATGATTCCTTCCTCATAAGGCACTCACACCCTGAGGTGTAGCATGGGGGAGAACCTGAGTTTTAGTTGTGGCAGTGCAGCCGAAAAGTTGTATGACCCAAAGCCAGTCACCCAACTTCTTTGGCTTCAGCTGCTTTCTTACTTGTAAATGATAGTGTTGATCTAGTCATGTGCTGGAGCCCTCTGGCTCATGATGGCTTATTGTGTGCATCTTTCCAACGTGAGTTCAGTGACCTTATGTTGGTAGCTTCAAATAGGCCATGGCTGGAGTATTTACACCACAGAAATTGGCAAACATTACAAATCAGGACTTTTTTTCTCCCTTGAAAGGATGATGATTAAATATTTACAAACACATTTCTAGGCTGAACTAATGACCTCCAAAGTTATTTTCTAACTATAATAATTTTCAACTCTGAGATTGTTTTTCTACAATCACATTTTACTTCAATGCTATTGTGTTGGCATATATTGCTTTTTCTTTCTATCTATATAATCTGCCAGATCGGGATGTGTGAGCAATTTTAATATTTATATTGGTAGTGACTCCAGAAATACTTTCACTTTTCATATATTTTTGTCTTGATACATTTATTCCTGTGATATGCCTGGATCAGGCTTTCAATATAGAATGTATTTTTTACTGTTTCTGTTTTTTCTTTCTTTCTGAAATAGTGCTGGCCACTTAGCCAACTTTGTACTCCTTACTAAAAGGAACACGTAAAGATGATTCAAACAGATTGACTAATTCATTCTCTTAAAATGTTGTACACATAGCAGGTGAAACTGAATCATCCATAAAACATTTCTTTATTTCTTTTCAGTTGATAGTTAAGATAATCTCACTGGCAAAACATTTCCTGGGAGTAATTATCTGAATGGCACCTTGACCATTAAACTATTGGTATTTAGGAGTATTTCCTTTAAAGAGGATTTTTCTGTTAGCTAGGAAGATCAGCTCAGCCGAAACTTAAGACCAGCTACTAAACTCTGTCTGCCATCTATCTGCCTCTAGTTTTTTTCACTAAACTAGCTTACATGGGTTTTTCATTCCCCCAAAATACATTTAATTCCCTAAGAATTTATTGAGTAGCCACCTATAACTATCACCACTACTGTTGTCATTATTGTTCTCCTCATCAATAAAAACCTATCACAAAGCACTCGCGTGTTATATTCAAGCACTGATTCCTCAGGAAAAAACACCACAGGTGTAACGGGATATATTTGTAAGAGACACTTTCTAGATTTTGACAGGTGTAACTTTGCTTTCTTTAGGAACTGATTTTCTTAGAAATCATAATACAATTACATAGATAGCACTACATAGTTTACAAGGTACTGTCAGTTACATCCTTACCTCTAATGTGCATAATTATCATATAAGGTGAGCATTATTCCCTTTCAGATGATGAAACTGAGATTCAAAGAAGATTAAATATTATCTAAAATGTACTGAATGTGCAATATAGTTCTTGTGAGTATATTTCTATTGTTTTTTAAAAAATGTGTCATGCTTCTTTGAGCTGTTTTAAATTATTTGCATTTCCTAAAAATGATTTTTATTCAAAAGGTGTAATATTTTAGTAAACATTTGTTTTAACCTACCTAACTACTTTAACTCTCACTGTCTCTACTACTGGCAACTCTTTTGAAAACTCTCCCTCCTTTCTAATGGGGCTGTCATCACATGGCTTACCTCCCTTACCACAAGGTGAGCTTGCAAACCAAGCTGGCCTTTCAATGAACTTTTCTTCTGATGCAGAGCTTAGTCGGGAAGCACGTGAGGAAAGAAAGACGAATCAGAGTCTTTTTGAGATTTAACATAGATACTGGGAAAGACCCTCTCTCTTTGAAAGATCACAAGTACTAAAGATAATGTTAATTTAGAGTGTCTGATGCCCACCTTTGCCATTATGTGGAGAAAGCCTGCCTGAACACAAAACTGACCCCAAGGGCAGAGGAACCCAGACATGGAGAAAGGCAGGTTCTCCATGTTACTGTTTGAACATCTGTACCCACCATATCTTAAGCTAATAGGAACCAGTAAAATCTTTCCTCTTTCCTTTCTCTCTTTTTTCATCAGCAGTTTCATTGTGATTCTTTTACTCCTTGCTCCTGAAAAAGTCCTGACCAAATAATGTCCATTTTGAGATACTACAAACCTGTGAGTTCAAACACAAAGTCAAGTGCATAAAAGCAATTTTAAGTAAAATATTCAAGTAATTAGAACAAAGAACAATGATAGTTCCCTTATTTACTTGAATAATTACTTTAAATATCTCATTTTGCATTTGGAAATACATCTATTAGTTAAAATTTCTGAGGTGGTATACTTATTTTTTCCTGTCATATAATTTTAATTTTTTTTTTACAATAGTTACATAGCATAATCTCAAGACAGAAATAATGTATCTAAGTGAAGAAGCAAGATATAAAAAGTGGAAAACATTTCAATCCTGCTTTTAAGTATATAAAAGGGATTTATGATGATGGAAAATGGCTGAGGCCCTGTATTAAGGAAATTGCAGCCATAAAAAACACTCATAGTTAAATCTCCAGGAGGACTTGCCAGAGTGAAATCCTAAGGAAAATTCTTAGCCCTCTGTACCTTAAAAAGTAGGTCCAGAAAAGTGAAGTTAAGGAAAGAAGAGTCTAATAGGAGATTCCTGATGACAATGACAATACTGTATTTATAAACATTCACTGTTTATGAAGAATCATACTATATCACACAATATTTAATCAAATATTTGTGAGCATCCATTGCATACCACACACTCATCTAGATAGTGGGAGTTCCTACTATCAAAAAAGTATATAGTCTGTGGATTTGAAGACAGCAAGATAAATGCTAAAAATCTAAGTGTGTAACCTAAATTGAAAAGTGAATGGATCTACTGGGCTGTTGAGAAAGCAAATTTTAAAACATGCTTTGCTGAACATTTGATTCTTATGCCTAAAGATTTAGTAGTAGTATGATCATTAAAAAGTCTAAACTGACTTTAGAAAGATAAAACAATACACCATGTCAAAAATCCCATCTAACGTAGCCAGATACTACTTTGACAATGATTAATTTTCTTTTCTACTGTTTTTTTTTTTGGAGAGGGAGAGAGGGAGAGGGTCGGGGGAGTGTAAGAGGGAAAGGAAAAAAGAGAATCCCGAGTAGGCTCCATGCCCAGCGCAGATCTGGACATGGGGCACAACCCCACAATCACGAGATCATGACCTGAGCTGAAATCAAGAGTTGGATGTTTAACCAAGTGAGCCACCCAGGTGTCCCTACTTTGACAATGATTTCTAACAGAAAGTTGAGAGGACAGAAGAAATCTTGAGGATTTTTCAGCCATCCAACTGCTCTTTCATATGACCACATTTAAATGATCTAAATACTCGTGAGTCAGTCCTTTGTCTAATATTTACAGACAAATTTGCTTGATAACATTCTTCCCAATAGCTCATAAAACCTTCTAGAGAAGAGGTGAGGTGTTGTGGAGAGAGTATGGAGCTTTGTTATCAGATGGACTTTGAGGGTGATGTGAATCTGGGCTTAACCATTTACATATCTTATGACTAAAGTGTCATAACGGGTCAGTTTATCTAAAACATGGGGATAAAGGTATATGTCTTGTGGGCTGCCATGAGGGTTAGGGATAAATCATGAGACACTGGAATTCAATCATGCAGCATACACTGACATTCAATAAATGTGGCTACCATGCTTATCCTAAGTCATGTTTTAGCACGTTTTTGCATGCCTTCGTCAAAAATGAGGAACTTGGCACAGTTTGCTGGGTGAGCCCACTGCAAATACTTGGTGACTTTTTCATCACCATAATCCTCTCAGTTTAAATATTGTTATTTCTTATTTTCCCACCCTTTGGCCATTTGTGGTTTTCCTCTAAACCTGTCTTAAGTTCCTGAAGTCCTTCTTAAGTTGTCCTCCAAGGCAAAGGACATGGTAAGGGCCTTCCATGCTAAGGAAGAACAAAAAAAAAAAAAAAGAACCATTACTTTACCAATTTAAAGAAGAGCAAACCCACACCCCCACTTAAGTTTAGCAAATAAAGATATAGGATTCCCAGTTAAATTTGAATCTAAGATAAATAACGACTAATTTTTTAGTATAAATATGTCCCATGAATATATTTTATGTGACAATCCTAGTTGCAAGCAAAGGAAGAAAAATAAGGGAATAATTACCCTTTTTACTAACAGAACTCAGATTGAAAAGATTTTGGCCAAACATATTTATCTATCGGTGTAGAACAATATTTATAAGGTTTTTGTAGCACACGCATGTTGCAAAACTGATTATGATTATTTTTGTTTTTGTTGTGCTGTTGCTGTGTGTCTAAAACATGTTGTTTTCAAAGTGATTACCAGAGTAAAGTGTTCCTAACAGGTGATTTTAAATAATATGTGAAGGTGTAACTACGTGAAAGGGAAACAAAAAATTTTTTTTTTAATTAAAAATCAAGGAAAAGATTTGTGTGCTTGCGGAGAAAAGTTATACTGTGTATGGCAGCCTGTCTCTAACACGAAATTTCTGAAACAAAAAGTATCCATAGATTGTATACTTTATTTATAGTAAACGAGCTTAATAAAAATTTGCATATAGGCAGCTATAGGAGAAAAGTTAAACTAAACATGGTGCAAGAATACTTTTTGTGTGTTATAATTAATTAGTGTTTTAGGGGCTCTTTTAAACACTGATGCTTGATTATTATACAAATGTTATTTCTTTGAAAGAGACCTAAATAGTGCTTTTATTCAGATTCTTATCCAATATTGCATCCCTTCTTCTTTCTATAAACATTTTAAAAGTTGAAAATGATTGAATTGTAGCATCAGAAAAAGCCAACTGTACATTTTCTAGTTGTAACATATGACTGAGACCATTGTCTGACTCTGATCTGGTAAGAATAAAGATAAAAAGAGTAGAATTTCATTATATTCTCAAGGTTATCCTTCATACATTCATAATCTGTTAGTAAACATCATTGTTCTTTTAAGAACTGCTAAAAGTATTCAAGTTCTGGGAAAGAAGAATAAAGGACATTTGTTTTAACATGGTACGTATTGTAAAAAGTCCTGTTGAGAAAAGACA
The DNA here is from genome assembly GCF_024610735.1 of Ursus americanus. Classification (NCBI taxonomy): domain Eukaryota; kingdom Metazoa; phylum Chordata; class Mammalia; order Carnivora; family Ursidae; genus Ursus; species Ursus americanus. The sequence continues at coordinate 32,556,561 of NC_142129.1, forward strand.
TTGAACTGTCAGAGTCCTGAATGATTGGACAGGCTTTTGTCCCTTAATAAGTTGTAGGTCAGACAAGAATGTTTCATTGCCCTTGAATATGTGAACATTGAACTTTCACTGTTAAGAAAGTGCTAAGAGGGGCGCCTGGGTGGCTCAGTCGTTAAGCGTCAGCCTTCGGCTCAGGGCGCGATCCCAGCGTTCTGGGATCAAGCCCCACATCAGGCTCCTCCAATGGGAGCCTGCTTCTTCCTCTCCCACTCCCCCAGCTTGTGTTCCCTCTCTCTCTGGCTGTCTCTATCTCTGTCAAATAAATAAAAAAAAATCTTAAAAAAAAAAAAAAGAAAGTGCTAAGATGCTTGAAATCCTATAAAAGTACTTCAAAATAATTTTCAGCCTAATGGATAAGGGTAATTTTATAGTCCAGATTGTGCAGAAGTGCTACCAGGTTTTCTTCAATTAATCCAGGAACAGTGAATAACATGAAACTACAAATCACATATGAGAAACATCTTCCTAAGTACGTAAGTTAGCTTAGCAACTTTTTCCAGTCATATTCAAACACAGGGTTGGAATATGATAAACCTGACTGAACAGTCAGAATGTGAAGCACTGAAGGGAGACAAGTTAGAGAGGAAGCTGGTACATTACTTATTAATGAATCAGACACTTGCTTCCCTCAGTGTTTGAAAATGTCCACAGCACAAGGCATGGTAAATTCCAAATGGGAGGAGTTGTGCTCAGAATTGGGACTATATAACTGATCAATCTCTCTGGTGTTATGTAAAGCAGAAATCAAATACTCGTGAGAAATGGTGGTGGTGAGTGGACTCCTTTCATGTCCTGGTGGCTATCATGTAAAGACAAACCACTATCCAGGCAAAGAGAGACAAGGGGAGAGGCACAGGGGTGCTAAACGCCAGGCCCTAACCCCCAAATAGGAGTTAAATTCATGTGAGGTGGGTGTTACCCTACAACTCTATTTTCACTTAGTTCTTAGGGTAGGTCTTAGTTTTATTTTGCTCACACCTGAGAACCTCTCTTGGAAATCAGAGTTAGCAAGTAGATTCTCTGCCAGGGGAATGAACTAGGAATCTTTCTCAAGGTAAATTTTGTCAGTATGTAAAATTTTCTTTTTCAGGAAAAGTAGAAAAAACTTTTAGAAATCATAAAAATACTGTGAATGGAAGGACTAGCCAAACTTAGTCATATTTTATATAGATGTGGATTCCTTGGGTGAACATAATGCAATTCTAGCAGTATTGGGAGAAAAACTAAAAGCATATAAATATCACTATATTGAGATCAATATATAACCAGAGAATAAAATATAACCAAACAAAACTTTCTATAAAAAATACTTTCAAAGGGATAGAGAATGCCAAGCAAAAGCTATCCTTATGAAAACAAAACAAAACAAAACAAAACAGAACAGTACAGGGATGTCTGGGTGGCTCAGTTGGTTAAGGGTTTGCTTTCAGCTCTGGTCATGATCTCAGGCTCAGCGGGGAGCCCGCTTCTCCCTCTCTCTCTGCTCCTCCCCACTCTTGTGCTCTCTCTCTCAAATAAATCAATAAAATCTTTTAAAAAAATAGAACAGTACAGAAAAATAAGTACATAAGTACAAAATCCAATTTCTAAAACTCAGTAAACACTTTGGATCCTTGAAAAATCAATAAACCAAAAGGTTAGGACAACTTAAAGACAACTGTGCTCAGGACTGCATTTATATAACTCATCAATTCAAGGAAAAATAATCCAAGGCAGTTGTGTGTGTGTGTGTATGCAGGGGGTATGCATGTTTGAGGGAGAGAGAAACAGAGAATGAGAATAGACAGGGCAAGGCATTAAAAAAATCAAAAACTTTTTAACCATATCGGTATTGCTTACTGACTGGCAGTCCCAGCCTCCTGCCCCACTGTGCTGTAAAGTGCTATAAAGACAGGTGCACACTGCTGAAGGAACATAGAAGGAGGAACAGCTAATTGTGGCAGACAGAGGCAGGGCCAAGGAGTATGTTAGCATGGAGATATTACTTGACCCAAGTTTCACAGTTTAAGTTGGAGTTGCTTAGGCATAGTAAAAGCAGGGGACAGATAGGACATACACCTAGGCACCTCAGAGAGAATGTGTAGGCTGTTCAGGAAGCTGTAACAGGGATAGAGACTATGTGGGTTGGGCTGGGTATGGATGAAACTGAAAGATTAGGCTGGGGCCACATCATAGAAAGCCTCATACATCCTGTTGAGGGATCTATAGTTTATCTGCAATTTATCCATAAGAGTCACTGGGAGGTTTTAAGCAGGAGATGGAAACGAGCATAGTACTTATAACTATGAATTAGACAATTCTGGTGACAGTGTGGTGAATGGACTGAAATGGAAAGAAGCTAGAGGGCAGAAGACATGACAGAAGGTCACAGCATCTGTCCAGGCAATAGAAGATGAAGATTAACAAGAATGAAGACTCTCTGATCCGTATCTTCATCTCTTAATTTCCAGAGAGTCCAGAAATCCATCTCTCAAGCACCAGTTTTGTATGTCCAACAGCTATTTAAGACTAAATCTGACAAATATTAATTGAGGACTTAATATATGGGAGATGTTTGGGAGTGAGTGTACATCAGTAAACAAAACAAACACTCCTGCTCTTGTGGAACTTACTTTCTAGCAGTTAGATCCAGACAACAAATTATACATGTGGTGTGTTACATGTTGATGAGTGTTGAGTGTTACTAGCAAAAAAAAAAAAAAAGAGAGAGAGAGAGAGAGAGAAAGCAGGGTTACAGAATCAAGAGCACACAGAAGGAAGGTGGTGGGAGAGGTCCGTGGCTTTGAAAAATTAGGAAGCTGGCTTTTAAGGAAAGAGTTGAAGGAGGAGAGGACTTCGCCATCTGAGATGTGAAAGATTTCTTTTTTTTCTTGCACAGGCAAGAGGGACCAAACTGAAAGCATGCCTGGTGTGTCTGAGGCACAGCAAAGGGCCAATAAGCCTGGACCCTGGTCTAGGAGATGAGACAAGATCAGAGAGGACAAAGAATCAGACCATACAGGGCCTTGTAGGTCTCTGTGAGACTTGGGGTTTTACTGGAGTGAAATGAGGAGCCGTTGCAGCCGTTGAGCATGGGAGTGAATATATTTGAATGGAATCACCTTGACTGTGTGTGGAAGAAGACTGGTGGTGGCAGGGGAATGGGATAGGGTAAAAATGAAGAAGTGAGATCAGTTAGGAGGCTGCTGCAGTAGTCCAGGTGAGTGATGGAAGTGGCTTGGGCTAGAGAGGATGGAGTGATAAGAGGTAGCTGAATTCTGGTTATATTGGAGACAGAGCTATGAGGATTTGCTAATGGATTTGGAGATGAGGTGTGTGAGAAAAAAGAAGTCATGGATGCTCCAAATATTTTGACTTTTGTAACAGAGAGATGATTTTGCCAGTTACTGACTTGGAGAAGCTGGTAGGTACAGTAAGCTTCACAGGAATGTGTGACCATCAGGGAATGTAGTTCTGTTCATGTTTGAGATACTTTTTAGGCATCCAATTGGAGATGTTGAGTATGCAGCTGGATATCTGAGTCCTTGATTTAAGGAGAAAGGTCTGCACTAGAAATTTAAACTGGGAAGTTGTCTGCATATTGATGGTATGAAAAGCCATGAAACTGGATGAGACCACCAAGAAAAGGAGAATGCAGAGGAGGCCTGTGTGCTGGGGCACACCAAAGCTGGGAAGAAGAAGGCAAATGAGATAAATAGTCAGATGTCCTTCTGGCACCTCCATTTACTCCCATGAAAACTTGTTCTACCACTCCATATCCTATCTCCATGCGTAACATTCTCACTTTTCCAGGACATCATTTTTGACTCCCACCTACCAGTGTTTTAAATATGTCCATCTGCTTCCATCCCCACTGCCATTAATAGTTGAGGGCAGTGTCACTTCTTGCCTGGATTATGACAACAGCTTCCTACCTGGTATTCCGACTCCATTCTTGCTTCTGATCATCCATTCCCCAATGTACCAGAAATATCTTTCTTTTTTTTTTTTTTTTTAAAGATTTATTTGACAGAGACAGCCAGAGAAAGAGGGAACACAAGCAGGGTGAGTGGGAGAGGAAGAAGCAGGCTCCCAGTGGAGGAGCCTGATGTGGGGCTCGATCCCAGAACGGCAGGATCACGCCCTGAGCCAAAGGCAGACGCTTAACGACTGAGCCACCCATGCGCCCCCAGAGATATCTTTCTAAAATGACAGTGTGATTATGTCACTTTGTTCTTTAAAAATAGCTGAACTCCTTAGCACAGCTTAGAAGCCATGCACGATTTGGCCTCTGCCTAACTCTCCAGCCTTGCCTTTTGCCATCGCCTCCCTAGAAATCTAGGCTCTAGCCACCTTGCCTTCCACCAAAAATTGGTGAAGCAAGCCATGTGCTCTCTTGTTCTGGGTCTCAGCACACATGGGTCCCTTTTTATAGAATACTCTTGTCCTCACTTTCACCTGGTTAACTTACTCTGTCCTCAAGTCTTACCACAGGTGACACTTCTTTCAGGAAGCCTTCTCTGATACATCTCTCACCCTCTAGGAATGGATTAGAAACTGTTTCACATGCTCACATATCAAACCTGCCTTCTTTTTAGACTTTATTATGTTGTGTTGTGATTTACTTATCTGTATCTCCCACTAGACTGAAAGATCCATTTTTAGCCCCTAGCATAGCACCATTACATAGAACTTGGCAAGGATTTGTTGAAGAATGGATGATGAAATGAATTAATAAAGAATGACCCTGAACAAAGACTCTGGCAGTATGGATATGATAGGGAAAAAAGACTAGATTAGAAAGATATTAAAGAGATAAAATTTATGTGACAATGATCCAATATGGATTTTGATCATAGGGAAGACTAAGAAGTCAGGGATAGCTAAAAAATGTCTATCTTGGGTATCATAAACAAAGGTAAGGTAAATAGGCAGAGAAAGGTTTTGGGGCAAAAAAAAAAATAGTTCAGGTCATAACTCTGAGGTATCTGTTGGTCATTCACGTGGAAGTGTCCATAAGGTAGCTAACAACATGGGCATGGTGCGCTAGAGCGGAGGGAGTTAGACATAGCAATTGTGAACCACTGGCCCAATCAGTGTAGTTGAAGTCACTGAGTTAAGTGGATCACCTTATGGGCATGTTTAGTATGTAGAAAGAAGAAATTCAAACTTTAGATGTAAAGTTTAAATCTAAACTTTAAATGTAAATAGGAAAGTCTGGTATTTCAGAGGCTAGAAATTTCAAAAAAAAGGAGCAATATATATGGTGTCGAATCTCATAGAGGGGTCAAGTGTGATAAAAACAAAAGTGTCCATCAGATTTGGCAATGAGGAGGGTGCTGGTTATTAGAGTGAAGACATCTTCTTGGTAGTTGGGAACAGACTGCATGAGCAGAATAAATTAAAGAATGAATGAGAGTGGAGACAATGAGTAAGAAATTATTTTCAAGAATTCCAAATTTATTTAAAGGATAAGGCAGAAGCAGGAGTGAATACTTAAGGTAATTGTAGAGTAAAAATCCTATCAGGATATCTGCATAAGGCGGCAGCACTTTCTGTCCATGCGTCCCATCCCCATGCTTTAATAAACCACCATTTGCACCAAAAAAAAAAAAAAAAAGGATATCTGCATATGAGCTTTTTGGCTCGAAGCAGTATTGAGTAAGGGCTGAATGAAAAAAAGGGGGGGATTTTAAAAGATAGGAGGGATTGGGAGGGAGGGAAAAATGGAGCAAGGTGCTCGAAGATGTTGGGGAAGAATGGAATCAAAGACCATAGGCTGAAGAGAATATTTTATCATTTGAGAGAAGCAAGGAGGTAACAACAGGTGGCATGGAAACCATCTGGGCTTCTGTTCATTCTCTAAACTATAAAGGGAGATATTACACGGAGAATAAAGGAAGCCAAAGAGATTTCAAGAGCTTAAGAAAATGGTGAAAGTTTGAAATCATTGTGGGAATGAAGAAAATGGGAAATGACCAAAACAAAAGTTTGCTTAAGGTGATAGTTATCCTAATACACAATGCTGATTACACAATGCTGATTCCAATGGAGTCTAAGCAGTCAGCAAGGTAGATTTGGGAATTAAATGGTTCCATATCATGACCTTGGTAGTGAGTGCCTTGTATGATTATATAACTCATCAGATCTATGGGCCTTTATTAAAGAGCAATGCCAACATTTGATTATTTTTATTACGATACAAATTTTATTGAAATCTGCAAGGAATAATTTCAGGAAAAGGAAAAACATACTGAAATAGTTACTTTGCTCTCTTTTCAATAAAACCAACAATCTGAAGATGTTAAAGAAATGAATCAGATATAATGATCATCTAACTCTGAAAATTAAAACCCACTTAGGAATTGTGAGGGAGGCTTAATCCTAAATACCAGTCTAGTTATTCATTCAGAATCTTTAATAACATTTGGGAAGTAATTAATCAACTTATGACATAGACTCAAGGGCTGTCACCTTTCATTGCTGTTAATGAAACTGTCTGGGGTTTTATCTGCACTCCTCTGGTGATTTAAAGAACAGTTTTTTTTGTACGTTCTTTGAAGAGCAGAAGTATGTTTAAAATCATTGAATTCTGATGTATAGACTTCAATAAACAATCCAAGTATATGTTAGTAAAACTGAAATAAAATATAGAAGTATCTTAATTTTGACATGACAGAAAGTAAATTTCTGAAAAATCCAAAATGTGTATTCATTTTTGTTAGGAAGACACTTTTTTCTGTCAACAAACTTTACTTTGGCTGCTTCTTTATATAATTCAATAGAACTTAAAATATATATTGTACTATTTTATACTTAATAAAAAAAAACCCCAGCTAGGGTAATAATATTTTAAGCCCAAAGGTTTGTGCAAGCCCTAAATGATTCTATTTGCTTGCTGTCTTTATCTTAATTAGACAGTGGTCAGACCATAAGTAAACCTTGGACAGTGTAGCAGGAGCTGAAGGGATTCTACCTGAATGTGAGGCCACAGTCAGGTGACAGCTGCCCATTTAAGACTCTCAGAGGAGCAAAAAGACAGAAAGTGAAGGCAGAGTCTGATATAAGCTTTCCTCAACTTTAGACCACTGTCTGAATTTGTGTTTAGAACAAATGTAATTACTACACATACTCCAGCATGAACTCTGGATAATCAAAGTCCAAAGAAATAGCCTCGAGATATACCTGAAAGAAATATATATCCACAGCAGACGGTATTCCAATGGAGAATAGTTATGGATATAGTTTTAAAGGCTGTAACTTTTGATCCCAACAGTAATTGATATATTATAATGAGCTGATGTACTAGAAAATTCTAGTTAAGAACATGGTGTAAAAAATTTGTAGGGGCACCTGGGTGGCTCAGATGGTTAAGCATATGCCTTTGGCTCAGGTCATGATCCCCAGGTCCTAGGATTGAGCCCCAAATCGAGCTCCATGTCGGGCTCCCAGCTCAGTGGGGTGTCTGCTTCTCCCTCTCCCTCTGCCTCTCCCCCTGCTTGTGCTCTCTGTTTCTCTCTCTCAAAATCTTTTTTAAAAATTTGTAAGTTTTCTTGGTTTTTCTTTTAATACTATGAATTCCTCTAAGAATATAGAATTTCATTTGCAGTGTTTGCGAGTAGCTAATAGAATGCTTCGAATATGCCTTGAACACTCAGAATAAAAGTTCTTTCTGCTTCCTGCTACATAATGCTGCTATTCTTACTGGTATCTGAGGGTAGAATAGACTAAGAGGCCTGACTAGGACTGGGCAGATGATAGCCTTGCTTCTCCCAGAATTAAATCATGTGACAGAGGAAGTTCAGACTTTGCTTACCTATCACATGTTCCACCATTTTCCTGTGAGTGTCCCTTGATTTCCCACTCAGTTTTGACAAGGCTTTTTCCTATTTGGAAGGCAGCAGCCTGATTCCTAATTGCGACACTTTTCACTACTTGCAATGCACCCAAGCCCATGACCCCTCAGCATATCCACCCACCTCTCCCCTCCTGTAACCTCATTGATCTAACACCCCATTAAAACTTCTTCTCCTTCGTTATCTGTTTTCTCTATTTGTGGCATGAGAGTTATCACAAAAACCTTCTTAAATTGAACTACAGTTTTTCAAATGTACAAATACAAGGGCATTTGGCTGCTTATTTATCAAATTATGAGAACTTTTAATTAGAGCTTTAAAAATCATCTCAATTTGAATATGCACATATTGATATATGATTACTACTGATGGTTTGATCAATCATTGAGATAGAACTTAAGCATGTCAAAACTATATAAATAAGTTACTCCTTATACAGTGCTATCCGTAATTTAGTTTCGAAACAAGTTTAAGGGTGGTATACATATTCAGTAGACCTTCAGGTTCACCTAAAAGAACCTCTACTTAAAGACCATAATAACACAATTTTCCTTTTTCTCCCCACCAAGATATAAGAAATCACTAAATTCCATCACCCTAATGTCATATAGAAACAACACCTTTTGATCAGGAAAGGTTTTCTGAGGACAAAATGTGGGGAGCAGTGAGAAATACACAACATGGTACCAAGAAAGATCTCAATGCCCATGTTTTATTACAATGCTTTCTTCTAAATACTACTTTCTTTTAGAGAGAAGGAGTTGCTGTCTCCATAGCCATCAGTACTTTAATCATGTGCATTTCAATGGGACTTAAAGCTACATATTTGTGCTGAGTCCTTATGGGAAGTCTAGTCACCAGAAAATACACACTCATAAACAGGAAGTCTAACTACAGTAAGAAGGTGTTTTTCTCCACACAATAGAGTTCAAAGATGTGTCATCTATGTAATCTGGAGCAAAACCCAACACCCCCATTATTGTTGAGTATCCCTCTCTTCCCTCCTACGTTTCGGCAACTTATGATTATAGCATTACGTTTTCTAAGCCTGCTTGAACTTGCTTGTGGATACCAACGACCTGCCCTTTTCTGTGCATAGCTTTCAATCAGTAAGCATGTCAAGGTGGGAGGAAGAATGGCAGGAACAGTAAGAGGGGAAAAAAAAATCAATTTTCAGAAAGCATATGGTAACAACTGAATATTTAATCTAATTAGCCTAGAAATGCCTTCCTATTTTCAGCACTCTTTGCAAGGCAGTTGCTTCATGGTACAGAATGAATTTCAATAAATGTCATATATTTAGTTTGATGGCTTATTTTTAAAATTTGTCGAACCAGGTCACTGACTCAGAATAGATTCATTCTGAGACATGACAGATGGATACTGCTGTTGAATAGAAAGACTGACATTAGCTGCAAGGTTCTGGGCAGAAGAAAAAGTCATTTATTTAACATTCAACAAAACATTTACTGAGTACCTACTGTGTGTTAGGATAAAATGATAAATATTTGGACTGCATCTTTTTTTACAATAGAAAAAGGAGTGGTGCCAAAATAATTTCCTTGGAGTTAGTAAGGATTAAAACTAAATACTACTGGGTCTTCAAAAGTACTCACATTTTTCACATTGCATCAGAAAACTGCATTAGCACTCATTCAAATATTCATTCTGTTATGGTTGTGAGATTTTAGACCTAATTCAGATTTTTGAAGATGCTGTTTACTGACCCTTAGCAGAAACCAACTTCCTATTCTTGTGGAACAAAAAGGCCTTACATGGCTTCAAAGATTTCTTAGACATCAAAGAGCTTAGAGAGACATACAGTTTATGGGTAATGATTTAGGATTTAGTGAATCAAAAACACATGGATTAAATTTCCTTTAAAAGACCCCTAGGTTTAAATTTTAAGAGCTAAAATGTTGGTCTAAACACACATTGGTCTTAAGAAAAGCCAAAACTTATTTTTAAAGATTGCTTGAATTGTCTTATGGACCCAAAAACTTGTCTGGATTTTCCTTTCTCACATGATTAGACTTTAAAGGAGACAACCTGCCTTCTGTTAAACAAATTTACCCCACTTCTCTCTTTCTCTGCCTTGTGAAGACTACATTACAGCTGACCCTTCAACAACATGGTTGGAACTGCATGGGTCCACTTATACAGTATAGTACTGTAAATGTATTTTCTCTTTCTTATGATTTTCTTAACATTTTTTCACTTTACTGTAAGAATACAGTATATAATACATGTAACATAACATGCGTTAGTTAACTGCCTGTTTGTTACTGGTAAGATTTCCAGTCAACAGTAGACTACTAGTAGTTAAGTTTTGGGAGAGTCAAAATTTATATGCAGATTTTTGGCTGTGCAGCAGGTCAGTGCCCCTAGACCCCATGTTGTTCAAGGGTCAACTGTATTTCAAAGGTCTCCAGCCTTGAATGTTCTTCTTGAAATTTTCAATTAAATATTAAAAATTAGAAACATCCCATGGTCTTATGGAAAAATTGCAGTACTTTTCAGTTCCTTCAAGTCAATTCTTTTTTCTTACATACAACTTCAAAACTGGACTGGGATTTTAGATCCAACTATCAGGGAATATGGGATCACTTCAAAACAGGAAAAAGGCACTGATATTAATATGTGCACTATTTCATGATATATTACTATATTTGCATTTAAAATAGTAAGAAGAAATACAGTACATAATCTTCCGTTCTAACACAATGGCCTTCTGGAAGGCCACTAGCCTGGGCATTTCACTGAGTTTTTAGGATTAAAAGAGACAAGTCAGTGCACAACCTGTGAGCTTTCATTCCTTTGGAAAAATAGATTGCCATACTGATCTGGTGGCTTCTAAAGGGCCCTTGAAACCAATGCTGTACACGTTTTGAATTTCAATGGTAGAGAAATAACAACTAGTGAAGTTCAGGCAGTTCTAAAACAAAGCAAAACAAACCAAAAGCACCAGTATTCCAAAGAGGGAGTTTATCCTGAATGAGAACTTGGAAATGAAACCTATGCATAAAGTTAATGATGAATTGAGGTTTCAGAAAGTGATTGCATCACGTTAAGAATGAAAAAAGTAGATTACCCTTTAGTTCACAAATATACATAGCTTGATAGAAAGTACATTGGTTGATAAGTTTAGAAAAACGAGTATATGCTAATGGGTGATGAATTATATATCTTTTTTTTTTTTTAATTGCTAAGCTAATTTTCTAGAGGGAGGAAAAATTTGAGAACTCTAGAAGATAAAACACACGGCAGAAGTGGCTCTGGGACTCTTTGGCCATGCATGCTGCTGAATTTAACAACACCTGAAGGTGACACAGGGGACCAATAGGCAGGTATAGTCATGGCTAAGGATTGCAAACAGGACCACCAGAAGCCAAATCTGGCACACAGACTTTTTGTCTATCCTGCACACTGTTTTAAAGATGCTGAGTCAACATTTTAAAGCAGAGAGGTTTCTAGCTTCTCCTGAAAATTTGAAAGACACAACCACAGGGGCCCATGCCACATACTGGGCTTCATGGCAAATGCTGGCTGCCTCCTGTTAGGTGGGGCTTTTTCTAAGCAGGCTGTTGGTCTCTAGTGAAATGGTTAGTTTCATTCATTTAGGTTACCTGCTGCAAATCTTTTTTTTTTTTTCTTTTTTTCTTAATAATCTCTATGGTCCATGCAGGGCTCAAACTCACAACCCTGAGACTGAGTCGCCTGTTCTGCTGACTAAGCCAGCCAGGTGCCCCTTCTTGGGCTGGCTGGCTTGCTTGCTTGCTTGCTTTCTTTCTTTCTTTTTTTTTTCTGTTTGCAAATCTTGATATAGGACCTGGGCAGGGCATAAAGGGGCAGGAAGAAATGCAGAAGAAAATCCAACACAGTGGTTTAACACTGGAAAGGGAAAAGAAAGGAGAGAGAGAAGAAAGAAAGAAGGACACAGCAAACACAGGCTGCATACATAGATAGCAACTGTCTGCTTTGCTGTCTCCAGATATTTACTATGGAAGGGACCGGAGACAAAAGCTGCAGGTATTACTCTCAACAAACCATTTTGAGCTCGGCTCACAGGGTAGAAAAGAAGAAGGAAAACTGGATCAATAACCTTGATCAAGGATGGCATGCGGACATGGCACCAGGTGAACACAGGAAAATACCATGGTTTTGCTTCTTCCATATACCATAAACTAAGGGATGTGGGCCACTCCTTCATTGTCACCTTTGAGACTGCAATAAACTATGGCAGGCACTGTTCAGGTACTTCCCATATAAGATCAGAGGCTCCGAGTAGAGCTGTGCAGGCTGTGCATTGCACAGTTCCAGAGACAACAAAATGAGAATGGCACTCCCGAGAAGTGCAAAGTAGAAGCCCTGCTCCAGGTATCCACACAGCTCATTATCTTATCTCCTTCAGGTTCTAGTTCAAAGGCCACCTTCAAAGTGAAGCCTTCTCTGACTCTATTACTGAATTTTTCAATTACCACTCCACCCTCTCTTATCCTTGACAGTCCTCACTTTGCTTCCTTGCAGTTCTTATCACCACTCACAAACACATTTTTATTTATGTATTTTATTTGTTGTTTGCCTTCCTCAATATAGAATGGAGCATCATAATCTTAGAGATCTTAGTCTGTCTTACTCTCTACTGCTTTGCCAGAGTCTAGACTTATGGCTGGTAGGTGCTCACTAAATTATCCTGAAAGACTAAATCCTCAATCACATTCTTAGGAGTATAGGAACCTGGCTTTCTCTAGAACTTGTGATTATCTGACTACATTTCATAACTGCCCTGATCATATTCATAATATACTTTGTTGTATTAGAAGAAATACATTTTCTTTCTTTTTTTAAAAAAAGATCTTTATTCATTTTATGAGAGTGAGAGAGTGAGAGAGAGAGAGAGAGAGTGGGAGCACAAGCTGGGGGGGAGCAGAGCCAAAGGGAGAAGCAGACTCCCCACCGAGCAGCAAGCCTGATATGGTGCTCAATTCCAGGACTCAGGATCATGACCTGAGCAGACGCTTAACCGACTGAGCCACCAGGCACCCCAGGAGAAATACATTTTCAAATTCTATGGATCATTATATAATTTATATGACCCCTAGGCTCTTTTTTTTTTTTTTTAAGATTTTATTTATTTTTAAGTAGTCTCTATACCCAACGTGGGGCTGGAACTTACAAACCCAAGATCTAAAGTCTCATGCTCTATCAACAGAGCCCCTATATGGCTCATAGGCTTTTAATATGAATTTTAGGGACTCTATAGCTACACAATTTATTACAGAAATTAAAAACAACATGTGTAACCTGCATAAATGTACTTGTGCAAATTTACACAATCATAGAAGAAATATGTATACCTGGATATACAATCAGTTAACTGTTTTTTTCCCCCCACTGAGCTCATACCTCCTGCTACAAATGCCACACATGTGATTTTTCTCTCAATTACATTTTACAGCTTATAAAAACACTTTCTTCATTTTGTCCCTTGAAAAGCAAAGGATCTGTAGTAAGATTTTACTGGATGTTTTTATTGAAACAAATCCCAAGGGGAATATACTAAACTGTTAAACACAGCTGAAGAGATATCTGAGAATGGGCTTTGTGATAGTAGGATAGATTACAAAATTACTCACAGCTCTTAATCTGATAACAGGAGCAGAATGCCTCACACATATGAATGAAGGCTTTTTCTGGTATGCTTCGCTACAAAAAAGAGAAAGAACAAAAAGGAGAACTGGAGAAACAGAAGGTGAGAAAAACTCTAGAGACCAGAAATGTTACATTCATCATTATCACTAACCTAAGGATCCCAAACTGTGCTTCAGCAGAAAATGCTTCAAATAGTTAACCTTTACTGATGGCTGGGCAGAGGTGCTGTCGAGACAGCATGGAGGCTAGGTGCAAACACAGTTTCCTTACCTAAAGGCAGGAAAGGTTACAATATTGGTATCAGCTGTGTCTATTTTGTAAGGTTGTTGTAGTATCAGAAAGAGGATATACTCAGAAACACCTTGAAAATTTTAAGAGGTCTTTAAGTTCCCATCTTCAGATTTTTAAAAATATTTCTATTATTTAAATGGGATGATTTCTAATGTCATTTTCATGTTACATCCCCTTAATAATTATGGATTTTGGGGGCTCCTGGGTGGCTCAGTCATTAAGCGTCTGCCTTCAGCTCAGGGTGTGATCCCAGAGTCCTGGGATCGAGCCCCACATCAGGCTCCTTCACTGGGAGCCTGCTTCTTCCTCTCCCACTCCCCCTGCCTGTGTTCCCTCTCTCGCTGGCTCTCTCTCTCTGTCAAATAAATAAATAAAATCTTTAAAAAAAATTATGGATTTTGGTTCTATTTTATATGTGTTATTTATCTGAATATCTAGACTGTAAACTTCAAGGGCAGAGATTTCGTTTCTCCCTTTCTTAAAAATATTTCTCTATATCACATATGATGCTCAACATACAGTTCTTAGCTATTTTTGGTGAGGGAAATGTGAGAATGGCAGCAACTCAGTGCCAGTTAAGAAAAGGGAATCAAAGTGATCCTAAATTGACATTAGTCAGTATATTTATCATTCATTACTAAGCGGTTACTATTTATTTTGCATTGAGCAAAGCCCATGAGAAAATTGCCCTGAGGGCTCTATGTCAAAAACACCAGTTTCAACATATACCAACGAGGTAAAGGAGGTTAATTTCCTGGTACTTGAGTTTCTTCATATTTTCTTCCCTTAAGGCAGCACAATTAGGAAATTTGGTATCCCATTAACAAGCATAGCAGCCCAAGGAAAATATTAGGGATGATGGGGAAAAGAAAGCATAGCTGGCTCTGGTGAGCCTAATGACAGCAAAGAAGAAACCATGAAATTAGAGTTTTAAAATGGGGGTTTGAAAGCAACTCTGACCCAACCGACGGGAAGGGATGAGGAGGAAGGGGCAGAAAGATGGCAAGTGCTGTGAATGTGTATGTGTATGGAGCCGTGTACTTTTCATGGGTGTGTCACCATAGGCACTGGTGCAGTCACCTAGAGAAAGTTGTGTGTCTTGAAAGGAATAACCCTTTTGAGTTATTCATTCTGTTTTGAGATGACCATATTTGAGAAAAAGTTTATTTGAGGCTATTATATAGATTTGTAAAAGGAAAATTAGATTGTTATTTTGAATTATTTTTTTAACCAACAACAAAGAAAACTGACTTTTGAAATGTATTTCTTAGTCTAACCCATATTAAGACAAAATTTAAAAATGTCAGGATTATAGTGGAACATATGCTTGTACAGTGTTAAGGAATTTATAAAATGTGTATTTTTCCCACTTAGAAAAGTGTCATTTTCCTTTTATTGTAGTTTTAAAAGTCATGAAAATATTATCAGCTTTCATATTGACTTGCTGTGGTTAATCTTGTATATCTTTATCATTCAGATAAACCTCACTCATTAATTCTGAAGGCATAGAGTTTACATCTAATGTAAACCCTTACTGTGATGTATTAAGAACAAAGCAATCTTTGAAAACGTAGTACTCGGCAGATCATCTTCTATATGCTATAAAGTCCATCACATTAAAATCAAAATATATTTAGGTTAGTAATTATAGGCTTATGAACAGTTAAGTTTGAAACCTGAACAGATTGTCTAAAACACCAGTATATTTTATAGGCACTCACACACATTTTTGGTACTACAAAAATTTCTTAGGAGTAATGTAAGTGTTACTGGTATTATTCAGCAATTCAAAAAGAATGAACATTGAATACATCACAGATTTGCAGTGTATGATTGTAACCAAAGCACCTCACTTCTGTTCTATTATGGAAGTTTACATGTTAAAACAAAGCCCAATAAGCTTAGAGATAGAAAGAAAAGCTATGTACATGTAAATAATCTAAGCAGCACTTAACAGTTTACATAAAAACACAATTTATGTCCCAGTAGCACAGAGAAACATGATGTACAACATTTTCAGATCATCTTCATGCAGAAAAAATGCATTAGTCAGCTATAATAGTTTAGCTATAAAGGAAAATTATGTTTTTCTGGATCCATTTGCATGGCAATGTCCATGTGTCTGGCTGATGAAAACGACAGAAAAAACCTCCACCCAACTTTACAAAAATGTGAACCGTGTTTTTAAAATTCAAGAGAGGGTCCATATAGTCTACATTCACTCTAATGTCAGTTTTTACAATCCTCTCATATTCATTGACCATCTTAACTTGGCAATTATAGTATCCTGATTATTTTGCCTAAGAGAGTTGACAATATTTCATTCTGCCCCAGAGCTCCTCTGAACATAAAACTGTGATAAGGTAAAATACACTGGACAACTATTCATGCATGAGCCCCTGAAAATCTCTCCAAATGCCAAATTAGTAAATGGCTCTTTTAAACATAAACGGTATGAAATGGGAAACCATACTTTAGAGTAAATCCTGTATTGGCAATGGTCGGTGAAAATACTTTCATTGGTACTTAAATTATTGGGTCAATACCAGTACTAGCTAGACTGCCCGACCTCTGGTTATAATCTAGTTCACCTAATAAGATAGATGTCCTCCAAGTAGCCCCAGCAAAGAGATAAGGTAAGATTGAAAATGATGGATCACAAGCCCTGTGTATTTGCCAGAAATGTAGAATTCAGACCTTCACAAAACACCTGCCCGTTGGAAAGACCCGCACGTATTACAGATAAAGCAGGGTTGGGAACAAGGAAACCCACTCGGCTCGAATCTTGCCTGCCTCATCACCCTGGGACAGGGTGACCAAATCCCTTCTCTAAGGGCTGAGTCAGATCACAGTCTTGAAACTTGCCCGGCCATAACAGTCATACATCACCCCTCACTCCAACGACCCTCTCTCCTGAGTCATACAGGTGGCCGTCAGAAGCAAACCCCTAAAACGAAAAGCCCCACTCTAGTTTACACCTCTCCCTCGCCACATCCCTTCCGTTTCTGAAGCCCCTAACTCGCCCACCTCCCTGGTCATGCCCTTTGGAACAGCTCTCAGGTCTCTCAGGGGAACAAAGAACAGAACGCTGGGGCCGAAGGGTGGGGTGCGGGGTCTGAAGCGAGCTGTAGCTTTACCTTGCGGTGTCCGAGAACCGCGGAGAAGTCAATCGCGCAGAGACCACCCGCGTGCTCCGCGCCTCCCCGCCTCAAGTCAGCTGTCGCCCCGCATCTGGCTCGCGCCAGCCGCAGGGTTCCGCATCTGGTCACAAAGCGCTTGGAGCGCTCCGGGCGGCGAGAGCGTCCGGGTCACCTGCGGCGGGGCCGAGCCGAGTGCCCGGTCCGTCAGCCGGCCGCGCTCCCTCCGCCCTTTCTCACCCGCGCGCTACCCGGCGGGTGACTCAGCCGGGCATCGGCGCGCGCGGCCCGTGGCCGCCCCGGGCGCGTCCAGGCGGGAAGCACGGCCGGGCGACCCGACCGAGGCGCTCGCCCGCCTGCCCGCCCCAGCACGTGTCCGTCTGTCTCGCGCGGGGTCGGCCGCCTCGTCCGCCGGTCCTAGGACCGCTGAGGTGGGGACTGGCACCACCCAGAGGGGGAAATCGGCCCCCGCCCTTCCTGCCGCCCGCGCGCCTCGCCAGTCCCCGCGGGGGTCGCGTTTCCTCCCGCCCCTCCCCCGCCCCCGCCAAGGTGAAACTTTCTAGGTGGAGAAGAAGTTTTCTCCCCCTGTCTGCGCGCTCTCAACTCCCCCAGTCCGGGCAGTTTGAAGTTAGCACAGCGGAGAGAAGCGACTCCGAGTCTCCCCCTCCTGGTGCTCGCGCGGCGAGCGTCAGCCGGCGCGCAGAACGCCAGGGGCGCACACTCCGCGCACACTCCGCGCACGCACCCCCGCGCGCTGCCGGCGGGAAAAACGCGACGCCTAGTTCCCAGTCTCTCCCACGGCTACGTTAGCCGCTGGGCACCGAGCGGGATAGAGAGAGTTGGACACCACAGAGACAAGGAATTCATTGTCAGAGACTGAGGTAGGAGTGGATGGAGAATTGTCCCAACGATTTCATTATGCAACGATTATCCCCTACTGTAATAACTCAGATTTCTGGAAGGAAGAACAACACAGGAGTTTAGCCCTGAGGAAACTTCAGCTTTTCATTTTTTTTTAAATAGCAGGAAACAGGCTGATTAAATAACTAGGCAAACAGCAATGAACAAGCAAAACAGAACAAAAGTTTAATTCTTGAATGTTGAAATCCTATGACAAAAAAAAATGTGGGGTTGTGGTGGCCTGGTGAATTAGGATTGTGTTAGGATAACTTTTTTATACTTCACATGTCTATCAAAATTGACATTAACCTTAGAGAGAAAATAACCCCTCAAAGGTAACAGAATCTAAGGAACAGCATTGCCTGTTAGGTTTTAACATTCTCCTTTCTGACTTGCATAAGGGCTTGTCAGACAATGGCATCTGTTATTGAGTCATGGGACAAAACATTTACTGTGCAGGTTCAGGAATTATTTACTGCAGAATGAAAAATAGAAAAGTATAATAAGAATAGTTGTGCTTGTCCTGAAAGCTTACTATGTGCCAGGCACTTTCTCAGAGACTACACAGAGCAATTTCAATCCTCAAAAGTAATTATCTCATGATTCCCCAATTTTGTGGAAAAGGAACTTTCCTATTACATAATACTAGAGCTCTGCATTGAACCATTTTGCAGATGAGGAACCTGAGTCCCTAAGAGTTCCTAAGAAGGTCACACAATTGGTTAGTAAAGGAGGTGAGGTTAGAACCCAGTTCTCAAATCCCAGTCAGGTGTTTTTTATACCAGGCCAAAAGGCTGAAGCCTGGCAAGGCTAAATAAACAACACAACCCTACTGAAGATTTCCTGATATCACGTGGCATAATTTAACAATGACTGTGGTTATTGTTAATCTAACCATATTGGTTATATGGTTATTAAATGCTGATTTACAGGTTGGACAGCACTGGTCCTATTTATGGACAGATCAGTTTATAGATTTGGGGTTAAGTACCAACTTCCAATTAAAGGTGAATAAACTAATGTATTCACACACACACTCACACACACACACACACACACACACAGAGTTAACTATGTTGTCCAAAGGAATGACTAGAGTGCTGTTTCTGTTTCCTGGTTTCCATAGCAATATGTTAACTGGATATTTAGATTGCATTATATAGTTTCCTTAACAGGTTTTCTGAGTTTGTGTGCCATGATAAAAACATAAAAGAAAAAAAATACAATTAAAGTAGTAGAAAGACCCAGAAGAGCCAGTACAAACTGGAAAACAGATTATAAATCTAAATAATGTATTATGTATTTTCAGCACTGAAGTTTCCTAGTTTCTAGTTTCTGACAAATTTCAATCCAGTTTTGAAACTGTATTAAAAATTGTCATTTTGACTTATTAACCCTGAGTAAGGAGATAAATTTTATAAAAATAAGTAGGAATAGCATGTAAAAGTATCTGAATGTGTGAGTATCAAATTATGAGTTTTTACATACTACCCAGATAGGTTTGATCAGGGAAAGAGTGAGACATTTCACATATGGAAATGGATAGAAACAGACACTTTAAAAAGGCAATAGAAGTTCTACAGTTTAGTTTTGGTTTTGTGGCCAACTTTAATTGTTGCTGTTTAACTTTCCTTGGGTCATGGCATGGGTGACACACTGTATGATGAAGTTCTTTTGGTATTTTCCTAACCAAACCAAACTCCTGTGGCCAACACTGTTGGCTGGCTAAGCCAGCACCTGTTGTCAACCAGATATTCCTCTGCCTGCCTCCACTCTTGGGGCTAGAGAAGAGAAATACTGCTTTCCCAGACTCCTTTGCAGCCAAACATGGCCCTGTGATGTCATTCTGGCAACGAAGTTAAGCTAAAGTCTGTTGGGGACTTCTGGGAAAGAGTTTATGTTCCTGGTTAAAAAGATCTAATAAGCTGGTGCCATCCCTTCCTACTTCTTGCTTTCTTGATTTCATATATAATGCCCAGCAGAGAGCTAACCATCTTGTGACCATGAGGAGAGAAGTTGGCTTTGACATTGCTGAGCTACAGCACCATTGCCTAGACAGACCCCTGTTTCCAGATTTCTTTTTTTTTTTTTAAAGATTTTATTTATTTATTTTGACAAAGAGAGAGTCAGTGAGAGAGGGAACACAAGCAGGGGGAGTGGGAGAGGGAGAAGCAGGCTTCCCGCTGAGCAGTGAGCCTGATGTGGGGCTCAATTCCAGAACGCTGGGATCATGACCTGAGCTGAAGGCAGACGCTTAACGACTGAGCCACCCAGGCGCCCCCCAGATTTCTTATTTTGTGAAAAAATACTTGTTCCAGACACTGTTAGCCAGGATTTCTGTCACCTGCAGCCCAGACCTTTCAAAACTGATATACCCATCAAACAGGGAACAAGACATCTCCAAGATTGAGTTTAGAATAATGGTTAAGAGTGTGGGTTTTAGGGGGCTCCTGGCTGCCTCAGTTGGTAGAGCATGTGACTCTTGATCTCAGAGTCATGAGTTCGAGTGGAGCCTACTTAAATAATATGAAAAAAAGAAAAAAAAAGTGTGGATTTTAGAACCAGACTGGGATTTCAATCCCAGTTCTGCTGCTTGCTAGCTGTGTAACTATAGGCTGGTGCGCTTATAACTGCGCCTTATCTGCAAAATGAGGATAATAATAGGGTTATTGTGAGGATGAAATGAGGAGCTATAAGTTAAGCACATGGAATAGTGTCTGGTGAAATATAAGTGCTCAAAAGGCATGAGCTATTCTTACCACATATTTGTGGATAACACAGTGCTAAACTATAAACCAAACCGCATCTCTTAACCCTGGGATGGGCCTAATGGTAGCCATGGTCAAGACTAAGAGGAAGGGGGTGCTGTCCTGCTCTAAATATGTCACACCCTTTCTGTTCTCCCTTGAAAATGTTAAAATTTGAATCTTAAAAGGTACTCTTTAAGTTTATTAACTGGTACTGTATTTAAACAAAAATGAAAGCTATCTTCTTAGAACAGGGGCTTCACGCTGGCAAGCTGTGGAGGGCAGGAACCAGAAACATGTAACAGGCCCACAGAATATTTTTGTAGTTTGAATTGTGGTAGACAGAACATACGTTCTGCAGTTTGCCATCATCTTACCATTTTCTCTTGTAATGCATCCAGCCTACCTCTGATCTTGATGTCACTTTTCTCCTGTAGGCATTAGGGATTTGTGACTCCTGTTTTAGAGTATTAATTTTTGGATTCGCGCTCTCTGCTCTCCCTCCTTCCCCAGCCCCATTGCCCCTATTATTGTGCCTATGGAAAATGTCTCCACAAAAGGACAAAAAGAATGCAGGTGACAGTTCCTCAACTCATTTTTGTGGGCAAATACAATTTGGGGTTGTAGGACTCCTCTTACCTTTTAGAGTACCTCATATACAATAGAATTTTGAAGATTTTGAAAATTCACATGGAAAACCACAACAGAACAAAACAAAAATAAAAACATGCTTTTTTCTTCTTAACATCTTCAGTAACAATCTTCTGTAAAATTAATAATAGGGAACACACTTTGGGAAACCTTGCCTTAAAGAAAGGAAAGCCAGATATGAAGGGTTAGAACAGGGCACTTTCAATATTAACTGCTTTCGTGTTAATTTGTATTGGTCATTTGTTTGTGGCGGGGCTCGCTAAAAATAAAACATGCAATGTTAAGTTATCTAAGAATATGACTAAGCATATTCAATATTGAGGACAAGTACATGACTGCTAGGCTCTTGAAGCTATAAGTATGATTTTACTCAGAAGCCTATGAAACTGGACACAGAAAAGTTTAAAAAAAGTTGCCATCTCCAACTGGGTGCTGCAGTTTTATTAGTGATTTGGCTCATTTTCACATCCAGCTTATTGCCTCTCTCCTAAAATCAGGCAAGGGCATAATGTATTTAGTTCTCATTTATTAAATGTCTACCAATCAGTCACGTGTTTGAGTTCTACTTATGTCCTCATAACAAAACTCCGGGATAGGAATCATCCTTCTCAGATTACATCCAGGGAAATGAGACTCAGAGAGATCAGGTAACTCATCTAGGGTCATACCACTGACCTAAGTCTCTCTTTGCAGAACTCTTGCACTTCCCATTGCAACTATTATAAATTGTCCCTGGTCCTCTGGTGAATGATGTAATCATTTAACATGGAACTGCAGAACTTAAAGCTTATTTTCCTTTCTTCTCTGTACACAAAGTCAGCTGCAACTTAAGGCATGGCCACCCCTCTGTTATCTTGATCCGTGAGGACTGGATATTGCCATGCAGAAGAAAGGTGCTTGTACCACCTATGTTGTCCTTCTGTAAAGCATTGCACAGGTTGGGTGAAGCAAGGATCCCGAGCAGTCAGGTGGCCTAGGGTCTGGGCTGTAGGCACAGGACTGAGACCTCCCGAGTGTGAAAAGGAACTGTAATGCTCTTTCCTCAATGTCTCTCTTTTCACAACTCTTCAGCCCTCCTTTGGGAACATCAGGAATGTGAGAAAGAGAAGCAGCGGATGGTAGAGTCAGGAGTCTTAAAAGGTATTTTGGAGTGTCACTGTCTTCTCCAAAGATGAAAAATAAAGGCAAAGACTTAGAAAGTCCCAGAAGGCTCTTATAATTCTTTCTGCTATCAATACTTTCCTCCCTGAGTTGTGTTCATTTTTCTTTCTTTTTTCCCTTTTCTTTTACCTTATGGTAAATTGGTTTTTAAAAAAAGGCATTTTGGTAAAGAAAATCTTTCATTTTTATATAGCATAGTATAACATTATCTCTTAACTAGCTTATCCATTTCCTTTCCATTTAAACTGTTTGGCGTAATAGAAATGGATTAGCCCTGCTTAGGAAATAATGCACTAAAAAAATAAACACTTTTCTTTCATTGATCAACATTTCTTTGTGGATAGCCCTTTAAAAATGTGTATGTGAGTATATGTGTTTGTGCAATTACTACAATTCTAGATTTTACCACAAGATGATTGCTTTGGCACTCAACCCCTGTGCATCAGTTTCTTCAGCTATAAAAACAGTCCCAAAGTCTAATGAAATGATTTTAAAACATTAAGTATCAAACAAAATTTTACTGGAACCAGTCCATTTAGAGCAAATATACCAAACAATTTACTACTTGTATTGTACACAAAGGGACATTAAATTAGAGAGAAAGTACTCCAATGTATTGTTCTTATTAACTATTGTCTTGTTGTATTATATCCAAATAGGGTAAAACTCTTTTTTCTATTTCAATGATTGGTTGATTTAATAATCAACTTAAAGATGGTATATTTGGTGAATCCAAAAGTAAATTAGGCACTTTAGAAATGGCTACAAAACTTAACAGTTTAAGAGGGAATATAGGTCTTAGCGGCATTGAAAATTGAATGGTTTGATTAGAATCACTGTAACTATTACAGGTAACTAATGTATTCTGAGTATAACAAAGATGGTTCCAACACTTTGTATTGGCCAGATTTCAGCGTTTTGTCTAACAACTTCAGTGTTTAAACATAATTACTATTGATATATGTACACAGAAGAAGTGGCAGTAACTCTGGATTAACCTTGGTTTGCCCATGAACAGTTTAAAAAACTAAGATGGCTGACAAATTGTGACCAGTCAAGGGTCATGTTCAGAAAGTCAGTGGTGATGCAAAATGTTTTGGACTTCCAGTTTGTTGGTCTACTATAAACATTCCTGCCTTTACTTACTTTGAAAAAATCCAACCAAACTGTCCCCAAGAGGCAATTGCAAACTAACCTCTGACAGGACTGTCAGAGCCAATAAAATCATCTGCAAACTTTATGCTTATGTTGAAGGAACTTTCAAGGAGTGTGTAACCTGAATTAGAAAAGACATCTTTTTAGAGCTTTCTCTGAAGTGACTGGGCCATCTGTTTTGGCCCAGGCTCTCCATGTTAGAGCTGTTATCAAGTACTGCTGGCTCTCCCATTGCTACTGTTAACAAATGGATTTGTCACCCCAAAGTTAAGAAAAACCAGATGTTTCCTTTGTTGTTCTATGTTCCAATGGCAGGTCAAGACCATGTTTAAACAGCACTGGTGAAATTGAGATTTAGAAATTGAGTTCTTATTAATCTGGTCAATAAGGTCATAGGATTTAGGGCCGTTTCAAGATTAAGACTGAATTTCAATATTTGGCCATCTACATTTATTGAATTACCTCCAAATTAATCAGTTCTTTATAAATATAAACCTATATTAAATGGGAATCATAATTTGTATGGAAGCAGTTATAAATATGGAATAAAATATTTAAACATGTCAGGTCTTGTAATCCATCAATTAATTTCTTAACCAAATGTTTATTGAGCCCCTACCATGTGCCAGGGAAGTGTTAGTGTCTGAGGCTACAAAGATGAATGAGAGGTAATTTTTGTTCATAGTCCAGCATGAAAAACCAACATGTAAATCAGCAAACCCAGTACAATGAGGCAAGTGCTGAACACTGTTAGGAGAGTGTCACAGACTAACTTTGGGAATCAGGAGGAGGTGAGGAAACAGAAGACACCACAAGGGAGGCCACATTTGAGTGGTATCTGAACGGATGAGCAGGAGTTTGCCAGACAACTATATTTGCAAGGGGACTAAGGTGAGGAAATGAATTCTTAGCAGAGGGAGCAAGCACAGAGGCATGAAATAATTTTATATTTAGTGTTCTATAAGTAGTTCAGAACAGTTGGGGGAACAATGTATTTGGGGGTAGGGCAGGAAATTTAAGCTAACAAAGTAGATGAGGATCAGAATATGAGGGATTCAGTCTACTACACCGAAAAAGAAAATCTGTATGATAGGTGATAAGGTGATAGCATTTTAAGTAAAATAATTAGAATTTTACATTTTAGAAAGATCACTCTGGTTTAATGGAGGGTTTGGAGCAGCATTAGATCAGAGGCAGGATGGCACAAGGGAACACTATTTCTTTAATGCAGGCGAGCAATGTCATAAGGCAGGGACTGCCTGGATGCAGAACAAGGAGGAAAGTTTGATAGATGTCTAGGGTATGGAACGTATAGGACCACTTAGAGGTGATAGAAATTGAGTGATACTCAGAAAGGTTGCTTTTTGTTTTATTTGTTTTTGGTTGTTTAATGGAAGTGATGCATTTATCTTGAACTTACTGAATTTGAGGTGGAATTTTTTACATATGCCCACACAGTGAGTTATTGGAGGTCTGGTAGTTAAGTCAAAAGACCAGTATGCCAGATTATTGTCTACTTGTCATGTTGAGAGCTATGTTTTTCAGATTCTCCTTCTCCATGTAATTTCAGATTGGAGTTGGTCCACAGGAAAGCTGTGTGTGTTCTGGGAGGCAGAAGAGAAGCAGCCGTTATTATATTCTGAAGGTTATTGGATACAGGATGCTTCTGGGTGCATTTGTTTGCTCTTCCCTCCTTCCTGTTGCTAGCCTTACCAAAGGTGATTCCAGATTTCCATCAGACACTTGCTGACAACTCACAGAGGTGGCATCCATGAAAAGCCAACAACCTTCCATAGACTTCATGGTCCCACATGCTGGCTTCCAGAGCTCCCTGCAAGTTCTGACTCATTTGGAACTTTCCCATTGCCTTCAACAACAGTTTTCGGATCTTTATCTTCCCAGCTCTTCCCACCATTGTGTAAGTACTAAGTTATATCATAAACTATTTCTTCTATATCACTCCTAGTGGTTCTGCTTCTCTGATTGAATTTTTAAAAGTTATCACCAAAGTGTATTTTCAGACAGAGCTCCTTAAAAACCCTACATTTTATGCTCAAAACTTTTATCACTTGAAATTGTTTTTATTTTGAGAGTATTTTTCCTCCTGACTTCCTGATAGTGATTACTGGTACGGAATGATGATCTTAATGTGTCCAAATGGGAGAAATTGTCACGATAGTTAAGAGGAATTTCAAGAAAATTCACTATGTGGTTTTTATGCTGTTGAAAGAAATCATTATTATTACTTGTATGTGAACATTTTAATAAACTCTAGTGTTCTAGAACTATTTGGGGCAGAGAAAACCAGGCATAAAAGATCTCAAGTGCCTTGGAGAGAAGACCAGGGCAGATTGTGGCAGGATAAGAGGTTTTCCTCCCACTGGCAGGTGGAGCCATTCTTGGGGTGAAATGTGTGGGATGTAGGCTCTTGTTGAAAGACTAGCTGTGGAACAGTTTCCTGATGCCATTGGCTCAATGAGGAACCTGTCATGAGCAGGTCAGGAACAGAAGCAAGTGGGAGGTACTGTCTAGAACTCCAGAGTAAGCGTTTGAGTTGCTCTTCTCGGACCACTGCTGCCCTGGAAAGATGGTGGAGTTCAACTCGAAGGATGATAACGAAGACTTTGTTGTCAGCATTGGGAAATGAGACTTGACCTAGAAAGGTGTATGCTCTGGGGAATACTTTCTTGTTTTTTTTTTTTTTTTTTTTTTTTTTTTGGGGGGGGTCTTTCTTCTAAAGCCAGCAAAGGAAACATGGGTGTCTCTTACTCCAAGAAGACTTCAAGAAGACGATGGTTTTAAAAAGGGCAGTTTTGGCAGCCTGGCCAGCAAAGGCAATGGTATTGCCATTGTTTATTCCTTCCGTGGGAATAGCTTTCTTTCTTATAGTTGCAAGGCAAAATTTGACTCTTCCCTTAAGGTCCCAACCTAATTTTGGAAGCCTTCCATGACTGGGCTTCTCCTACCCCACCCTGTCCCACACGCTGGACAGGCTGACAGGTTGCTTCATTTGTTTTCTAGTGGTACTTCATGCTCCTAGGTTAGCACATCTCTCACTGTATTACAATTAGCTTTTTTTGTTTGCAACACAACCCAATGATATATTAGTGTGGTGTGTGTTTCTGTCTCCTACTTGTAGCAAAGCATTAAGGCAAAGAAAATGAGAAAAGCTGTCACTGAGGGCAGGGGGAGGTAGGAGGTCTTATATCTCTTAGGGTGTTCTATATTCAAAGAGGCTGCTTTGCTACAAATGCAGGATAACCCAACTTTACATTTGCTTGGTTAGACAAGGCCTCAGAAATAACACCCTTTCAATCCGTTTGCCTGAAGTCTTTGATATCTATGTATTTACAAAATTTTAAAAGTTCAAAAGTGAGTCTGGAAATTGTACTGTGTCTTCTGTATACCACTCTGCAGGTATAGGAGGAGTTGGAGATTGTGCTCTGGGTGCAGAGCCTTCA
Source organism: Ursus americanus (assembly GCF_024610735.1). Lineage (NCBI taxonomy): Eukaryota > Metazoa > Chordata > Mammalia > Carnivora > Ursidae > Ursus > Ursus americanus. Next base: position 32,583,590 of record NC_142129.1, read on the forward strand.
TGTGCAACCCACTTTACGGGTCTGATGACCCTCGACCCATGCTGTGTAATTTGTAATTTTTCTCTTCTCCTGGGAAACAAACAGGATTAGCAAACTGTGACAGTGTCTATTATTCTTAAGGAAGTCACGCTGAGATGATGTCTCCTTCCCAAAGGATATAGTATACATACTACACAAAGAGAGAGTCGTGAAATATATGCAAAATTCTTGTGACAATTTTCCCTTTGTCCAGATAACATGCTTGCTAGTTATTTCCTGTTAGATATTAGATATTTGTAAAGCCACTACTTAGTGCCTCAAATGAGGCAAAAAAGTTGGGATTGGATGTGTCCACTAAACCTGCGACAAATGAGGTAAACCATGTGATTGGAGGGCACCAAAAAGCCTTGGGCCCGGAGGAGGAAAGTTGTGCCTGGATGTCACCCAGGACTCACAGTATACTGTGTCCTTGGAAACACCTGTTGATCATGGCCATGACCCTTGGCTGTAGGTGGTGAGAAGCTCTCTTGCTACCCTAAGACCAAATGAGACATGCATGCAAGGGCTCCTGGGCTGCTCAGATAGACAAGGCCACATCAGCCTGTGTTTTGTCTCTTCGGGTCTTGAAATTGCTTTGTCACTATAATTAAAAGAAGTAATATGAAACCAGGCCCAGGAAGGATCCCTAATTTTGGCAATATTCTAAAACATGTAGCAAAGGCTTGGTTTTTGAAACACTGCATAATCCTTCTGGAGGGGAGCTACCCACAATTACTGCAAATCCTTTCACGGTCATATGAGTCAAGTCCCATGAGTCTTATCTGGGACTTGTCACTGGGCTGAAGGATCTCCAACAGAAGCCTACCCCTGAGGGATTGGATGCAGCATAAGGTCTTACAGGACAGGACAGCTCAAATGAAAGATTTACTTGTTTACCTGTGATAGTGACAGTAACAAAGTCAGGCTATCTGAATTAAGGTTGAGAAGGGAAAGACGAAGGTGAAAATTAAGCAGCACTAGGAGTCAGGACTGAGGGATTAGGCCAGGCCACATCTGAGGTGTGAGCCAAGAGGTCAGAAACTGGATAACTGGCATTTTCATCACCTCTCTCCTGTTTTCTTAGGTCCTCTGTTTTCGTTTTTCTCAGTTTACTATTTCATTTTTGGTATAATACTTCCTCCTGTAGCTCCCTAAAAAAGGGTACATGTGATGAGAATTTTTGAGACCCTGTAAGTCTAAATGTGTTTTTATTTTACCCTTATTACTTCATTGATGGTCTGTGTGAATATAGAATTATAGGTTGAAAGACAAAGATCTGTTATCTTCTAGCCCCCCTCTTGTTCTTGAAAAGTTTGATACTACTTTAAATCTGATTTTTTCCCCTCCTATTCATTTTCTCTGCTCTCTCTTGTGGGACTCCAGAATGGAGATGCTAAACTTGCAGGATTTGTCTTCTAATTTTTTCATATCTACATGAAATATACATATATATATATAAAGTAGCCCATGTCAGGTATCTTAGCATCTTTGAAGATCAACAAAGAGGCCGATGTGCACAAAGAAAAGTAAGTGAGGGAAACATCTCAAATATATTTGTCCTAATCATTCTAAATAAGTCAGGAGGTCTTAATTTAGTAAATGATCTTTGACAAATCAGTAGAAAGAAGAAATAACCTTTTTGGTAAATTGAGTAATTTTTCTCCCTTGCTCTGAATATGATCTATTTCATCTTTAGCTCTGAAAACTTTGAGTGGGTCACTTAACCTACGGATTTTTATTTCCTGGATATAAAACAAGAAATTAGGTACATGTAATCTTTCATATTACATTTGGCTCTAAAAGCTCATCTTGCATTGAATAATTTCAATACTAATTACTACCCCTGTTATAAGAAGGCCAGGGACACAGAGAGGAAGTGAAATTTGAATCTTTTAATACTGTTATTCATTCAGCATCTCTGGGAGAAGAGTTGATTAGAAGAGACCCATACGTATCATTTATAGTTGCTTATGTTTGTCATATTCAAAGAGAGAAAGGTCACAGATGCTACCCAGCGAATGTCGTTTTTGTTTGATGAATATAAGTGAGGTTTTAATATAGTTATGATCATTTCAAATTAGTAAAGCATTTGGAGCATTTAATGTACAATTATATGGCATAGCTATCACAAGCGTTGAATGAGTACTTTTAGTAATAAAGCTATATGGAGCAAGTTCTTAAAATCAAATCCAATCTCAGGAGTTTGTACCCAACATTTTTAATGCACCTATTATAAGCTAAAAAAGGACAGTATTTACCTGACCTGTCTATTCAAATTTATATTCTATTACTTGGCTCTCTACATTCTGTATACTACTCAATATGTTTTAGATTTTTACCTGGCCTATGTCTTTTGTTTCTGTTACCTGGAATCCTTCCACCGCTACCGCCCTCCCTTCCTCATGTGACCATATCACCAGACTCCAATTGCCAAATACCTGCTCATGCACCAAGGCCCATATTGAGTATTTTCTTGCTCAAGCAGCCTTTCCTGATTCTCCCAAGAGACTCAACTATTTTCTCCATTAAAGTTCATAACACGTTATTTGTACCTTTCTAATGATACTTATTTTATTCTTCTTGGAAATACACCTTCCTATCTGCCTTTTACATTGTAAGCTTCCTGTGGGAAGAAACTGTCTTGCTCATCTGCATATCTTCTGCTATACTCAGTAGGAGACTCTCAGTAACTGTTGTTGAAATGAATTTCATAAAATACAACTGTAGGAAAAGTCTGTGGTCAAAAAAATTAACAAAACCTTCCTAATGTATATAAGAAAACATGTATATGTATCCTTCTTAAAAAGAGTTATATCCATGTATAGAGTTATTTCCCATTCTATCATAAATGTCTGTCATCTTTTCTATTTCACCTTTATTATTAACAGAGACTTTCCATATTTATCAGGTTTTGATGACCAGGATTCTTTTCCCTGGGTAAGTCATTAAAGTTAAATTTGTTATTCCTTTGGAAAAGTATGCCCCCCCCAACCAAACAAAATAACCCATAAAGTTAGACTATTAGTTTTGAAATGGCTTTCATTAGTTACCTGGCTTAAAAGTTTCTCTAATGTTTTGAGTGTGTCAGTCCACAAGAAAGGGCAAGCCAGGTGGAATGGTAGCCGATTTTCCCTCTTTTATTAGCCTAGCCAGGATAAATGTCCTAGGAGAAATTTTCCAAACATTTATTTTAACTTTCTCGTGATTTAGAAAACCAGTGGCTTCAAAAGACCTAACAAGATATTTTCCTATGTCTAAACTTTAGATTGACCTTATTTGAAGGGTTAAAAAAATCTATTTAAGGAGCTTTTTGGAAAGAATACTGATGGAAGTTTGAGCTAAAAGTCATTGGTTCATATTTCATTAGTCCTCCTGCTGTTTGTGGTCTGTAAATCTTGCTCTGGACATTTTTCTAGTCCTATGAAAAAAACAACACTCTTGCCTTTATTTCCATATTTTAGCTTCCATTAAACTCAGACTAGGAGCTCTTTTTTTTTTTCAGGCATAGATTAGATGGCCAGAAATAAGTGTAATGTTAAATTTTTTTGTGTGTGAAATAAGTTTATTTGTCTCTGTTAAGGACTATGGTTATATCTCCTTGAGTATTTGGAAAATTCCTTTGAACATATGGAATGCATATAATGAATTTCTCCAATGAATAACAACAATGTGAAAAACCTTGGGATTTTAAATACTTTCAGGATGTTTTATGTCATACCAAAGAAGTTAGTTCTAACCATCATTTTTATTATTTATTCAGCACGACAACTCTAAGTTCAGAAAGTATACATAATATATATGCATATATAATTTATTTCATTCAAAGAAATCTGATATGTGCTATCCTTTTCTGACATGTGAATTGAATAACTCTTTTTTTAGTCACTGTTTTTTCAAATTTAATGTAGAAACGAATTGCATCAAGCTTGGTGCTAAAAGTCTATCCGATGAGAATCTTTCCAATTTTATTTTTATATTTGGATTTATAGATAGAAGATTACACATCAGTCACATTTCAAATTGAAGTAGCATTTCAAAATAAAGGGCTTCTTTTCATGTTTGTTTTAGTAACATGGCTTTGCTTGTGTTGAATATAGTATAATATTCATTTGCCAGTGTACAAGTCACTAAATACCCACTTTTCAGTTTAACATTGAATTTCCAGTGCTGCCTGTTTGATGTCCTTACATGGCTGAAACCAAGTAAGCTCCATATTGCTTGTTGTAATGTTTATCTGGCTTCCTGCCATGTAAATGGATGTATTAATACTCAGTTCTTGAGAGTGTTGTGAAGTTCAGTTAATTAATGTTTATAAAAGCTTCTTGAAATTGTCTGCTGAAAGATATTACATGAGTTAAAATTATATAAAAAGCAAACATGTAGAGCACTCTAGAAATTGTTGCTTAGCAAAGATAAAAGTGCTCTGAATATCTATTAGCTGTGTCTGAATCAATGACTTCTGGTTTCTTTAATTTATTATAGTATTTTATGGCTAGTACATAAAGATGACTTAAAGATGCATCACCTCTTTTTATAGTGAAGAATTCTTTATGAAATTTTGGTCAGAGAGGTTTAGGTAGAGCATTTGTCTGGTGTTCATTCAGGCAGCACATTTAAATCAAAGATCTCATGAAAAGTAAAATGTTAGCCAGAAGATTCATTCTTGCTCTTGATTGGGTGCACCTGGTAGGCACTCTAGTTGTTCCCCAACAGCTAATCTACTATTCTTTCCCATAGCAATAGAATGCCTACTTTTTTCTGGGCACATGGCTATTCCAAATAGAGTTTATGTATTGCCTACCTTTCTTACAACTGGATGCAGCCTGTGATAACTAAGTTCCAGACAGTGGGATATGGGCAAAATTGATCTGTGAAACTTCTAGTTTGTATCCTTAAAAGGAAGGTGTGCCTTTCTTTCTCCATTCTTTTATACTGCTGCTTGGAATGTAGATGTGGTGACAAGCCACCTTAGACATGTGGGTGAAGAAAACCTAAAGATGGAGGAACAACAAGACAAAAGGAGCTTGGATCCCTGAATAGCTCACATTAGAATTCCCATAAGTGAATGTGTTTAAGACATAATTAATCTTGGTTATAAGCCACTGATTATATCCTAACTTATACCTGTCTTTTCAGAAAGCAAGAGGGAAAAAAGTGATTCAATTTTCAGATTTTACACCAAAATTACCCACTCATGGATCAGGTCTTATTGAAAAATCAACTGTAATTTTTATTTGTTTTGAATTCATTAAAAAGTTTTAATTTGGGGATATCACTCCTCATCCTAAATGCATACAGAAAATTTTTTTAGTTGTGCTTCCAAACAGACTAAGGAGCTCTACTTTGAAATGACTTCATCCTCTGAAAGCCCCAAACATTATAAAAGTAGTAAAACTGAAAGGAAAATATTTTAATTAAAATTAGACAGCTCTGATATATTAGATAGATAAACCATCCTGGCTGACCACTGCATGCCCTCCTACTCTATCTCATTCTTGTGTTTAACATATGAGTGGCTCAGTGACAATAACTGGTTCTTTTAAAGGTTAAAACCCAACAGAGCTAACTGTACATTGTTTGAAAAAATAGGTGATCTCCATTCTAAATTCCTTCAGAGTTCACAATTTATTCAGAATTCAGGAAGTTGATACTACTATATCAGATGCTTTTCAGGTATAGTTTTCATTTGTGTCTTAAGTACGTTTTGCTTCCATGTAAATGGAGAATTTATCTTAAATTTTTTGACCAAATATTTATGTCAATGGCTCTGTGCATAAAACAGAATGAAGTAAAAAAGCCAAGTAGTAGTATAAATACCTTTCTGGTTTATTATACTAAATAAATGCAAGTGACATGTTCATGATGATATTTATATTCTTTACAGTATTTGATTACTAGAAATTTATCTTTATATCTGTACTCCCTTATTCACAGAAGATATGTTCTAAGACCCCCAGTGGATGTCGCATGAATTAAAGAAAGATATTACATGAGAAATTACCTAAAACTGCTGACAACACTGAACTCTATGTATACATTTTTTTCCTACATACATACCTATGATAAATTTTAATTTGTAAATTAGGCAAAGTAAGAGATTAACAACAATATCAAATAACAAAATAGAACAATTATAACAATATACTGTAATCAAGTTATGTGACTGTGGTCTCTCTCTCTCTCAAGATGACTTATTGTACTGTACTCATCCTTCAGTGTGATGATGTGAAATGATAAAATGCATATGTGTTGGGATATAATAAGGTGACTGATGTAGACATTGTGACATAGTGTTAGGCTATTACTGATCTTTTGTCAATACGTTAGGAGGACCATCTGTTTCCAGGCCACTGTTGACCACAGGTAACTGAAACCACAGAAAGCTAAACTGCAGATAAACGAGGTGGGAGGCTATGTATTTACATTTCATTAAGGCATCATTAATTTCTTTCACAGAAAGTAATCTATTGCTGTGTAACAAGCCACCCTAAAACTTAATGGCTTAAAAACAGAACATTATTTTGCTCACACATCTAACATTTTCAGAGGGACAGCACATTTCTGCTCATTGAGGCATTAGTTAGACAGCTCAGTTAAAGTTGGAGAATCTACTTGTAAAAATGGCTCACTAAAATGCCAGGCAAGTTGGTGCCAGCTCTGAGCTGGAAGGTCAGCCAGGGCTATAAGCTAGTAGCCTTGGTTCATTTCCCTGTTGGCCTCTCCAGGATGCTGCTTGAGCTTTCTTCCAACATGGTGACTAATTCCCAAGAGTGTATATTTGAAAAGACAGGAAGAGGAAGCTTCCACTCTCTTAAGGCCTAGGCCTGGAAACTGGCACAACATCATTTTTGTCTTGTTCTCTTGGTCAGGCAGTTACAGAGCCCACTCAGAGTCAAACAAAGGAGCATAAACTCATGAATCTGACCTCATGAATGTAAAAAAAAATTGTGGCCATCTTTAAGTATTCTTGATCTCATCTCCAGTATTAAACATTTTCCAGCTAATAATGACACAATAAACAGAAAGAAAAATAGTTAAGATAATGACCAGTAGCACTCTTCCTATGAAAAATTGACAAAATATCCTGAAAAGTAGTAATAGATAGAATAGATTGATGAGTGTTTGAGAAGTGTTTGGAATCTTATATTCCAGTGGTTTTGAGCTCATGATGTGTGGTTGAGTAGCAGAATTTTTAGTGGCAGTATGTGGTAGACAGGGAAGGCTGCTGACGCGGTATCCACTCTTTCTTCCTAAAAGATCTTTGAATTTGTGTATGTCAGCAATAAGCCCAGGTGAACATTCTCACTTCCCTGGATTCCCTTGCATCTAAGGATTGCCATGAGACATGGTTCTGACTAACTCACTAAAAATAGAAGTTATTAGGTACTAACTGTAGGAAAACACTTTGAGAGGAAAAACAGCATTTTCTTTTGTTCTTTATTCTTTCCCTATCTTTGTGCCTGGATTGTGAATGTGATGTCTGTGCTGCAACAGCCTGTGATTCAGCAGAGGTAATCACATGGAAGAAAGCAACATGTTAAGGATTGTTGGGAGGAAAGCTTGGAAGACTGAGTCCTTGATGGCCTTGTGGAGTCACTATATTATATAGTAGGCAGTTCTATACAACTTACTCAAGATTTCTTGAAACATAATATAAATAATCCTGTATGTGGTTAAACCACAGCAACTGGTTTTTTGTTGCATAAAGTCAAATCCAGTTTCTAACTGACTTACTGGTCTAAAAAAGTCAGCAATAATTGAAATATAATCACTGCTTGAGATTAACACTGTATCACAGAATCTGTAAAACTGTCTCCTTTGTTCACTGTATATATGAATAGAGCTGTTACTGCTCTGACTGCCTTCTCTCCCATACTTATGAGGGAAAGTTTTGGCATGTTCAATAAGTGTAGGCTCTTTGTGCCAGCATGACATTTATGACACGCTTTTTACCTCTTATTTGCAGCACATTGAACCGTGCTCTATAATGGGCAGCATGGCCTACTCTGCAAAACATTCCATGTAATAGTATGACAGTTGGTTATAGCAAAAAAATAATTCCAGTGAAGTGCTTGCAATATATCAGTGATCAAACCATTGTTATAACTGATGAGGTACAATTTTGGCTACATTTGGAAGATATTTATACCATATAATTTTAAGGGCTACACCCAAAGAGTAGAGTAGTATCAACAGATGAATATATATTTGAAGTAAAAGATATGGACTTGGCTACCTTAACAGAGACCAAATAACAGTGACTTAGACATGACAGAATTTATTTTTCTCTCACGTAAAAGTTTGAGTTGGTAGGTAGTTGGGGGAAGGAGTTGGGGGACAAAAATGATGGAAGGATTTCCTCATCAGGAAATATAGGTTCCTTCTATATCACCACTAGGCTGTCTCTTAGACCAGACTGTTGTCCTTATCCTCATGGTCAAAGCTGGCTCACTACTACCATATCTGTATTCTAGATTTCAAGAATGGAAGAAGGTAGAGAAAATGGGCAAGTAACCTCCCATAAAGATCTGGTCTGGAAATTGTCCATATCCTTCCTGCTTACGTCTCATTGGCTACTTCTTAACAAGCAACAACCAGCTGAATGGTCTGTTAGGAAATGGCTCTAGGTGGGACCCCGAATATCCAGCTATAAAGGGAGGTTCAATAACTAAAAAGAAGGGGAAAGTGGATGCTGGGTGACAATTACCTGCCTCTTTCACAATGAGTATGTCAAGTGTCTTCAGAGGAGGGATGGTCTATCATTTTGGCACTATTAGGCTTTTGGCTTTTATAAGGAAATTTCAAAGTGAATTTGTTCATCTGGTATTGAAAGCCTGTGGACCTGCCCTCAGCATTGTTTTTTTCCCCGGTTCTCATTAATACCAGATGGCTTACAATCTCCTGATTTCCTCTTTTTCTTGGCTTCTAGATTCCTGAATTCTGTCACCATCTTGCCCCACTGCCATTTTGACCGTAACTTTGACCTTATTTTTTTCAACATATGTATTGAGATATCCAAAGCAGTTATGATTTAACAGACTTTACTGAGGTCTGGGGGTGGTGGTGGGTGATGAGGGATCACTTGTTCACAGAGCCTTCCACTTTTTCAGTGGCTTTTACTCTCCCTCTTTTTCACAGAGCCTTCCGCTTTTTCAGTGGCTTTTACTCTCCCTCATCTCCCTTCCTACCTTAGCTCTTCACCCACTCATTTCCAAAATGATCCATATGCCTCTGAATTCCTTTTCCTCTATTTGGCAGAACTGTTTTCCTGTTCCTCAAGTCTTCACAGCCCACACCAGACCCTTAGAAGGTTTTGCTTCTACTTCAAGTGTTATTCTAGGCAAAAGTTTTTTTTTTTTTTTCTAAAAGGAATTATAGTGCCAGTTTTTAAAATAATTTCCCCTACCTCATTATAAAATGAAATCAATTTCTGCATTTGCTGTAAAAATGTTGTTGAGGACATTGTCCATTACATCACTCAATTTCCCCCTATAAAGCTCCACATCAGAAACTTCTTTTAGATTTCAGTGCCAGAAAAAACTTTGCTCCTCCTAAGCATGCTTCCCCCTTTCTGATAACAAGAGCTATATAACTTATCATGCTTTCTGAACTGTACAGCTCTGAGCCAGATTTGCAGTTCTGTCATTGTAATTATGCTAAACATACAATTAGCATATTTGTATTTTTCTCATTTGCTTAGGCCATTTTATATTGTCATACTGGTTTGCTTTTTGTTATAAGCCATTTCAAATCCTTAAAAAAAAAAGAGTCAAAATAAAAATAAGTTGATTGTTAACAAGTGAAATTATAAGCAGCTTAAAGGTCATCTAAGGCAATAATACACAGTATTTTTGACACCCCCTCCCCCAGCTACTTAGATAAGGCAAGAGGCCCTGTGGACCATCTACCCTACTCATTTCCACTTCCCAAGGGGAAGAAAAACTCAGTGAACATGCTGCCTTTAGATTAAGAATCAAAAGTTTAAAAATTTAATGCTTACTAACTCACTTGCTAGAAAGACCAGGAACAAACAGTCAAAGAATTTTGGAGACATTTTCAGTGCCGAAAGGTGTTTTTATTAAAGCGCAGGGACAGGACAGGTAGAAAGAACCGTGCTGTGATTGTGAGGAGCTATTGATTATATACTTTAAAGTTGGGAGGTAGAGATAAAGGAAGCCTCTAAAGGGATTTTCATATGTTAAAGAAGATTTACAGGACTCTGGAGGCCTGGCTACTGTCGAGCTAAGGTTGCTTTTTGCCTCTAGCAAAGTATTAACATCAATGCAGTTGTGAATTCTTTGAGGAATGTCATACTATACCCATCTCAGGTATTTTATTAATGGGTTCCAAGTTGTAAGAAAATTTGATTTTATCTATATTTCTTTTGCCTTTGTTCTCCTCATCACTGGACACTTCTGTACCATTTTAAATCCTTTTGATGTCACTCATCTCCAAGAGACTTTGGTCTCTTGTTCCACCCCCATAGCCACTACAGTGACCATCTTGTTTGGAAAGGGTGTCAGCTGATTTTCAAGAGAATACGACTCAACAACACCTCTCCATGCCTGCTCCTGCACTGCTCACCTTCTGCCCTAGGGCTTCCTTGTTGGTGGTGAGGAAGAAGATACTATGGGATCTGGCTGGTACCCATTTAAGTGTGACCTAGAAATGAGGAGGAGCTAACACCCTGTGGTTAGCTCTGGGCCACTCAAGAGGCATAAGTACCAGACCACCCAAAGTGCTGGTCAAGAATGAGGGAATCTAGAATGGGTAGTGAACGGGGCAGAAGATGAGATGAATATAAATTACGGCCTTATTATGGTATGAGCAACAGACACAGGAATTGAAGCTGGTTTCACTAATTTTCTTGCTGGAAGTCCCCTGCTTTGTTGGATTGCACTCCATAATAAAGCAGTTGCACATGTACTTAGCTTCTCTTTGCTTTCTGGGAAAACTGGCTAAGATGTTGGTTTTTTAAACTGATTCTTGGTCATATGAATAAACGAAAATCTGTGTAGGTGCACATTATTCTCCTGTAAGAGACCACGGGAAGGATTGTTGTCCTTTTTTGTCCCATGAGAAGAATCCTTATTGCCCACCCACTAGTGGATCACAGTGGATCATCCTCTAAGAATCACTGATTCATAGGATTTTATTAAGGATTGTCTTGTAGAGCTTGTGAGTTGGAATTCTTTGGACAATTTATATAATTTAGTTTTCTTTCTTTATTTTAAACAATTTTTAAGGCTTTTTCTTTTTTAAAGTTTTATTATTTATTATAGAGAGAGAGCAAGAGAGAGAGTGTGTTCATGCGTGAGTGGGGGTAGGGGCAGAAGGAGAGGGAGAGGATCTCAAGCATACTCATGGCTGAGCATGGAGCCCAGCCCGGGGCTTGATCTTATGACCCTGAGATCATGACCTGAGCCAAAATCAAGAGTTGGATATTTAACCGACTGAGCCACCCAGATGCTCCTATAATTTGGTTTTCTAACAACATTGGTTGATGACAGGTATTTGAAAAGTACTGCTGAGCTATAAAATTCTCAGTAGAAGTTTTAAGAAGGCAGGCAGCTCTGGGGCAGCAGTTTTATTGCTGGTATTTGGAGGGGGGGGTTGTGGCAGACAAGTTATCACTTTGGAGCTGGGAATGACTGGATTGGAACAGTAAGATTAAAAGCCTAGATTGGGCTAGTTAAGGCAAGACTATGCATGAAGTTTACAGGAATGATCAGAATGAAGGAATCACAGAAACCTGAGTGAGAACATAACAGATGCTCTGACATGAGATCAGTAGTCAGGGGCCAGGAAGCCGGCTGGGGTTAGATTTCAGGAGTAGACAAAGCCACAGGCTAAGCTGATATATTTGGTCAAAGTCAGTGTAGCAGTAAAGGCATCTGATGAGGACACTCGGAAATTGAGACAAGATCTGCTTTAGATAGCCAATCTTTTATATACTTTCTGGGTGTCTCTAGACTTCAGGGAAGTTAGTGGCCCAGGGTCTGAGGTTTAAAGACTGATGAAGGACAGCAATTCCCTACATCAGGCAAACTAAGAATTTTAAAGAAAAGGAACTTTAGCTTCTGGAAGAATGTTAGTGACTTAGAGTAGATTCCTGTCAAAGAGAGGGCAATGTAGAATCAGCACAGACCACAATTCTTCTGAGTCTTTCTTCCTTCTTCTTTGGAGCCCTTGGCTTTTTATTTCCAGCTTGTTCTTTGAGGTGCAGACACATCTTTGAGGGCACAACATGGACCTGAGCAATTGCTCAGCATTTAGTTAACTGACAAGAACTAATTTAAGGTAAGACTGATAAAGATCTACTTTCTCCTTGGTTTATGTTCAACTGTCCTCCATCTGCTGGCAGTGACTGCTATTGCTAGGAAGTAACTCACCAGAACAAATGGGAAGCATGCTATTGTTTTAGGAGATAGACTGATCTTCTATAGTATGTCAATTATTATTTCTTGTCAGAAGCAAAAAGCATGGGGGCGCCTGGGTGGCACAGCGGTTAAGCATCTGCCTTCGGCTCAGGGCATGATCCCGGCGTGATGGGATTGAGCCCCACATCAGGCTCCTCCACTGTGAGCCTGCTTCTTCCTCTTCCACTCCCCCTGCTTGTGTTCCCTCTCTCGCTGGCTGTCTCTATCTCTGTCGAATAAATAAATAAAATCTTAAAAAAAAAAAAAAGAAGCAAAAAGCATGGAAATACTTAGATTTTTAAAAGAGAGAAGAACATATCTTTTTTTGTATATCCTTATCTTCTTTAATTGTTAAGAGTTGCTAATTATTGTCCCCCTATGATAGATGAGGAAAGTGAAACTCTAAGAGGTAAGCAATTTGCAGAGTTAGTAAGTATGGATTTCAGGCCTGGTCTGTCAGGATCCAAAGCCTGAGCTGTGTCACTGTATCAAATGCCCTTCAATTATTTTCATAGGATGTCTATCCACAAATGACAAGAAAATCTTTATGGAGTTTTCTTTTTGAGAAACTCAGGCTTTTTAAAAAAAATTTATTATTTCTTTAAGATTTTATTTATTTATCTGACACAGAGAGAGAGAGAGAGATTGAGCACAAGTGGTAGGAGGGACAGAGGGAGATGGAGAGGGAGAAGCAGACTCCCCGCTGAGCAGGGAGCCTGATTTGGGGCTTGATCCCAGGACCCTGGGATCATGACCTGAGCTGAAGGCAGACGCTTAACTGACTGAGCCACCCACGTGCCCCAAGAAACTCTTTTATCACCATTCTTGATTTGCACTTGATTTGGAAGTTCAGAAAATATTGAAAAATTAAAGTGAGGCAGTATCAGTGAAATTGTTGAAAATTATTTAGTACTGCCTATTCAAATATTGATTGTATTTAAACACGGAAGAAAGAAAAAAACCCTTAAAAACTAATTTGGTTTTAACACAAAGTCTCATTGTAAAGTGCAAAGTCTAGCTAAAGAAATGTATATATGGAGAGAACATTCATTAGAATAGGAAAAAGAGGAGCTCTATGCTCAACTTAAGTAAAGAATCATGGCATCTCGGCTAGCATAGGCCTGAAAGACTGGGGGACTCTCTCACTGATGCAACTTAAACTCTTAGAAATTTAATAAAAAACAATGAACTTTATCATTAATGGAAGGTACCACAGTAAACTGACTAGATAGAAAGACCTGACCAACCTCTAGGGCTTCCTTAGCGAATCCAATCCTATGTTGGTATTAGAAATATCCCATCCTAGTTAAAGGCAATGCATGTTTGGATACTTTTTGTAACATTTTTCGGATTCATAAATATCATTGGTTTGCAAGTATGTTATAAGTTATGTCTATCTACAGTAAGAATGAGTTATATTGGATGTTTTCTAATCCAGAGAGATTGGACATTAAAATAGTTAGGCAGCTGAATTTTAATGAAGTTAGGAATAATATAACGGATGCTTCATTAATTACCATATTATGAAAATATTCTCTTTTCCATGTCTTTAAGAGTAACACAGACCTCTATTTTTAACACAGAGCCCATTTCATGGCTTCGTTATACCATGCATCAAATCATATCTTTAGCTACCTCAAGCTGTATATAGTAATTTAGTATTACATAGATCGGTTGTAAGAGATATGGAAGTATTTATATTTATTACTGGAAACATTTTAGTTCTAATTATGAAATGATTTTCCTCAGAAAATGTTGCTAAACATTTTGTGGGATAACTTTTTAAAAATAGTCAAATGGAAAACATGGCATAGCATACATAAGGGGCTTCTTATTAGAAAGTTATTTGGGGAGTTTTCTTAAAAACAAAATTCCCAAGAGGGAGACACCTGAAATCACTTGTACCACACATGAGTAAGCAAAAGTTTCCAAGGAATTCTAGGTGAAAAAACTAAGGGAGAGGTTATTTGTGCATGTTAATTATTCTGTAGGTAAGTTTTCTTTTTAAAAAATCCTGACATTCAAGAAGAATATTATTAGGATTTACTTATTTACTTCTGTTCTTATTTTTTTCTTTACAAATCCCAAAGATTTTTCAATAGTACCTGTCATGATGTAGGTCAAAATATTCTTAAAAAGTCAACTTCAAATGGCATTATTGATTTTTTTGTTACCATGTCAAAAGACAATATTTTCTGCAAGTCTTCACAAGGTGAATTAAATTTATAATCTAATTTTGAAACATCTATAGGAAACTGAAAACTTTCATTAAATAATACTCTACCTTAATAGAAATATTGTACAGACATGACTCAATTGATGGGAAATTCTGGTACTATGCTGTTTTGTTTAATTACTTTTTAAATTTAGGATTAACTGTTCACTTTCAGTTCTTACTGAAAATCTTTTAAAAATGTATTCATGACCTTTACTGTCATGGGAAGTATAAAAAGTGTATTAATCTTTGGCCACTGTGAATTTCCAGTGTCTGATATTGATTTTTCTGAATGTCAATAATCATTGTACGGTCAGAGATTAAGATGAATGTATGTAACTTTAGCACATAACTAGGAATTTATTATTGGAATAAAGCCTTGATATAAACTTCCTTTCTCAATATAAGCTTCTTTTCCCTTCTCAAAATAGAGCTCTAGCAATGGTTTGGGATTGGAAATTGTTGAATCAGAGGCTCTGTATAGTTAGATGTTTGTTGAAATAGGATTTTACTGTATTATGGCAGGATTTTGATGAGCTCAGTGGTAAACTGTTGAGGCTTACTCCATATCCTGACAGTGATTTTACTCAACAGGGTGCAGTTTATGGTTGGGGAATAGATAGGAGGAAGTAACCTGGATGTAGAGATAGGCCTTAAGCAAGGGTAGTCTGTTTAGCATCCAAGCACTGTCACAACCTCTGGCTTGATTTTAGAAATAGAAGTTCAAATATGGTGGGGCTGCTACAACCAGGAAATCTAACCAAACGGATGGTGGTTGATTGGCTCTGGAAGACTTTTGTGTAGTGGTGCTTGTGAGTATAGTATTCACTCTGAGGAAGGAAGGCTAGGAGACAATAGGGCCTATAGGTATCAGCTGGATTTAGTATAAGGTCGCAGTGCTAAAAGGGACTGGGAGAGTAAATAGGATCACCAGATGTAAAAATGCAATAGACTATCAAGGCAGAGACTTCTGTCAACAAGGTGAAAGGAGATGGCAGTGGAAGTCTTTTCTTCTTGCTCCTAGTTATGGAAATGCTGGAAAATATGTTCATTTTTAAAAGTAAGTAACCAAGCTTTAAAGAAATAATGTAAAAATCCCTGATAACAGAAATGAAGAAGGAACATAAAGTCAGATTTGTAAGAAGATGAAGCCATGGAGGCTCATAGCACCTTCACAGCCAGACAGAGATTTGAGAGTTGGGACTAGAGACCAGTTCAGAGTCAGAAGATGAGGCCCTAGACTTGTGTGAGACAGACACTGGGACAGTCTCCTGCATCATCATGAGTCCTAAAGGGCTGCCCCTAGTATTAAGTGGGACTACCAACATTCTGCCCTCTGGGGCAGGCCTGGGATGGATTGAGTAAAGAAATCTGCAAGGGCTTGGAACCCTAACTTAACACCAACAGGTGTGAGTCCTGAATTTACACCACTTCTTGGGTGCAGGAATCCCAAATTAAGAAATTAACAATGATATTGGTACTAGAACTCATGAACCTCTCAGGTCTCTGGAAGAAACAGGAGTGGAACAGTTCTGAAAGGATCATCCCACAAGACAGAGCACATGGGAATTTAAAAGAAAGAAAGGAAGAAAGGAAGAGAGAAAGAGAGAAAGAAAGAAAAAAAAAAGAAAGAAAGAAAGGAAAAAAGAAAGCAGAATTCCATGAGGGAGACAGAACAGCTGCAATAACCAGGAGGGTTTGCACACCAAGAACTGAAGATTATAGAATGATCTGAAATATAATAACCCAGTAAAAAAGCTTAAAGAGATAGAAAGAATAAAAACCGTAATAAAAAATAAACAAAATTATATGGAAAAAGAAAATGCATAGTTATAAAACATAAATAGTAAGTGAAATAAAAACTCAACAAATGTTAAATAGCAGATTAGGCCTAGCCAAAGAGAGGATTAGTGAAGTGGAGCTATTCTGGAAAATATCAGTTGGAATATAGCACAGAAATGTGAAGTGATGTAAAAAAAAATTATGAGGAGAGATGGAGGAGAGATTAGAAGGCCCGGCATAGGACTTCCAGAAACATAAAATTGAGCTAACAAGAAAGAGGTTGTATGGTTGTAATTTTCTAGGCCTGAAGCAAGATAGGAGTGCTCAATTTGACAGAATATACCAACATCCGAGTGAGATAAATAGAAATAGTGAGATAAATAGAAACTAATTCAAATCTAAGCTCCTCAAAAACAAATAAAAACTTTTGAAGGCTATCTGACAGAAATGGAAGAAAACCTAAAAGAAATGACAAATTAGACTGAAAGAAATTAGAAACTAGATTCAGGAAACTTTTAAAAGATGGACTGCATCTTTAAAAAAGATTTTATTTATTTATTTTTTAGAGAGAGAGAGAGAAAGAGGGGGCATGCACACAAGTGGGGAGAGGGGCAGAGGGAGAGAGAGACTCCATGCTGAGCACAGAGCCCACCCAGAGCTCGATCTCATGAACCTGAGATCATGACCTGAGCCGAAATCAAGAGTCGGTTGCTTAACCGACTGAGCCACCCAGGTGCCCCTGGAATGCATTTTTAAACATTGAAGTAAGAGGGGGTGGTGTGTATTTCTCTGCTGCTTAATTCTGGGCTCAGCCATGTGACTTGCTGTAGCCAATAGAGTGAGGTAAAAATGACAGCGTGCCAGTTTCCAATGTAGGCCTCAATTGTGAATTTCTTTTGTGCTGGTGCCATCACTTTGGGAAAGAATATGCCTGGGCCACCCCCCTGGTCCCAGGAGTAGGATGAGAGCCATGAAGAACAGGGCCACCCCAAATAGCAGGGAGGAGATAGCTGACCCACATATCTAATCCATGAGAATAAATCATTGTTTTTTCTGTTCTTGAGTTTTATGGTTGGATTATTAGATTATTTTGTATTACTAATGTAACAAATTAACACAAACTTTGTGACTTAAAACAACACAAATTCATTCTCTTACAGTTCTGGAGTTCCAAAATGAGTTGTACAGGGCTAAAATCAAAGGTTGGCAGGACTGTTTTTTCAGGAGGCTTTGGAGAAGAACTCATTTCCTTGGCTTTCTGGCTTTTGGGGGCCACCCATATTCCGTGGCTCATGAACCCTTCCTCATTTCACTCCAGTCTTTTGCATCTGTTGTCACATCTCCTACTTCTGTAGTCAAATCTGTTTCTGTCTTCCTATTATAAGGACACTTATGATTACATTCAGGGCCTACATGGATAATCCAGGAAAATCTTCCCATTTCAAGAAACTTAACTTACATCTGCAAAGTCCCTTTTGCTGTATAAATTAACATTCACAGGTTTTAGGAATTAGGATGTGGATACCTTTGGGAGTAGGCATTATTCAGCAGACCACAATTGTTTTATAGGGTTTTATTTTTAATTTTCATTTATTCATCTTCAAAAAAAACCAAACATTTCCAAGAAAACAAAAGTTCAAGAGACTTACTAGGCAGAGAGCAATATTGCAAGAACTACTAAAGAATACAGTTAACAAATGGCATTGGATAGTGATTAAACATACGGATTTTTTAGACAGATTGCCTTGGTTCAAATACAGGTTCTGCCACTTTCTATCTGCACAAACTTGAGCAAGTTACTTATCCCTCTCTGACCCCTGTGACCCAGTTTCCTCATATGTAAAATGGGAATAATAATAGAAGTATGCATCTCATAGGTTTCTTATGAGGATTAAATGAATTAATGTTAGTAAAGTGCTTCCAACATTTATAAGGCTCACAGTAAATGCTATACAAATATTTGTTAACTAACAAAATTAAAAGAAATAACTCAGGGGGCGCCTGGGTAGCTCAGTTGGTTTGGGCATCTGACTCTTGGTTTTGGCTCAGGTCACGATCTTGGGGTCCTGAGATCGAGCTCCTCGTTGGGCTCCTAGCTCAGTGTAGAGTCTGCTTGTCCCTCTCTCTGTGCTCCTCTTTCCAGTCTCTCTCTCTCTCATAAATTAATAAAATCTTTAAAAAAAAAAGTG
The DNA here is from genome assembly GCF_024610735.1 of Ursus americanus. Taxonomy (NCBI): domain Eukaryota; kingdom Metazoa; phylum Chordata; class Mammalia; order Carnivora; family Ursidae; genus Ursus; species Ursus americanus. The sequence goes on from NC_142129.1 coordinate 32,602,213, forward strand.
AATCATTTCACTCCCAACCTGTTAGCAAAATTGAAAATGCTTGACAACAGCAAGTGCTAGAGTTACTGTGGGGAAATGGGAGTACTTGTGTAAATTGATACTACTTTCCAAAGCAATTTGACAACATCTAATTAGGTTGAAGATACTACTGGGCACCAATTTTGGTATATACTGAGGCGACCCTCTGGTAAGCTTGCACATGGAGACACTTGAGGATGGTTACCACGTTTTATAACAGTGTTTATGAAAGGGACTCTGTCAGAGGTCAGATTCCTCAGGAGCAGAGTCTGAGACAGTGACGAAGGTGTATGCCGTTTATTGTGAGTGTGTTCTTCAGGAGAAACCTGTAATGGAGTGAGGAAGCAGTGGCAGGATGGAGAAATGTTAGGCGAAGTTATGGTCTCAGGTAAAGAAGTCTTCATGGTTAGATCCATGCGACATAAATTACATTGAACAGATTTTCCTTGAGGTAATGGGATCATTTTGTATCCATGCCTGTCATACTTGGGATATGTATATAAGGTGGGGTAATGTCACCACCAGTGTAAGGTAGCTTCTCTCAGCCAAGAGAGATTTCTGGGTAGAGGGGCAGCTTGTGAACCATCAGCAGCCAATACTTAGAGCAGCTGGAGGTAGATACACTGCCCAGGGAAAAGGGATCTGGTTGGGGCACTACAACTTCCTTAAAAAATGCAATACCTAATGCTCATCAAAAGGCGAAAGGGTAAGGGATGCCTCGGTGGCTCAGTGGTTAAGGGGTGCCTGGTTGGCTCAGTTGGTTAAGTGTCTGACTCCTTATCTTAGCTCAGGTCTTGATCTCAGGGCTGTGAGTTCAAGCACTACATTGGGCTCCACACTGGGTATGGAACCTACTTAAAAAAAAAAAAAGAGAATGGGTAAAAAAATTAAGGCATATGCATACCGTGGAATTCTGTATTATGAATGGACAAGATTTACATGTATTACACGGAGAAATAATGAAAGCATAATGTTGAATGAAAAAAGCAATTTGAAGAATGGTTCATGTTAAGTGGTATCATTATGCATATTAAAGACACACACAAAATACTGGTGTTGCTATCTTTGCATAGTATGCAGTAAAGATATTATATTGTGTATTTACACTGACTTTGTTAGGATAGTGGTTACCTTTCAGAATGGAAGAATAGGAATGGATTAAGAGGGCTACAAACGGGCTTCAGATATTTCTGTAATGTCTTATTCAGTGTGGTACAATGTTAACGTTTCATTCAGTCATGAATTGGGTACATTTAAAAAATACCATTCTTTTCAATTTCCTGTATACTTGAAATATTTTATATAAAAGAAAGAAAAAATTCAAGGAAAAGAGATTTCTGGACCATGCCAATTTGGAAGGGCACTGGGTGGGTATAATTGAGGTCCTTACACACACATAACTCTGGCCACTGGCACCCAGGTTGTTTATCAAGAAGATTGTGGTACCAAGAAGCTACATTTGGGCCTTTAATCATCTCTGGGCTCTGGAAACACTGAATCAGGAACTAGAAAGGAGTTATAGAAAAGAAACATATAAAGAAACTGCATCTCTCCAAATTATTTAACACCCAAATGAATTTTTTGGAGGGGGAGGTAATGCCTGTAACACTCCTGTAGTGTTTTGTGAAGTTCATTTTGGTCCTGCGTATTTGCATTATTCTTTTCCTAATATTTTCCTAATATTTTTGAAATATTTCTGAAAGATTTATTTAAAAATTTTTTGAACTAAATCTTCATTCCAGTATTCCTATTTAAGTGTTTAAACTCCAATTTTTCCTTAAAATATTAACCAGAGGTTTAGTACAGGTATTTTGCTTGACTTTTACGGAAAATTAACACCATGAAATTTTTTGCAAGTTATTTTGTGTCTTCAGAATAACAGTAAGGCATAAATGATGGGCATGTAGACCATTGTACTTTTTTCAGTTTGATTTTATGGTACTACTTTAAATGTCTAGTATAATGCTCAGTCTTCAGTCTTTTGAACAAACATATCAATAACCTTAAGTCAAACTACCATGCAAAAATATATTACTGTGTCACAACCACGTGGAGCTATCCACTTAATTGCATCCTATAAAACGAACCAGGAGGTGTAAGTTTACAAACATAACATCTGAGGTGGTGGTAAAATTAGAGCTAAATAACACGTGCAGTTTAAATTCTCAGTATAAAGACATGAAAGGCTGTAATTTTAATATACTGCTGACAAGGGGCAACTGAGGATTAATGTGCATTCCCAATAAATATGTTCAGTATTAGGAGATACAATAACCATTCAATGTTATATATAATGCACACACAAACAAACATATTTTTTCATTCTTTGCTAGATCATGGGAATATTCACCTAGTATATTTTCTGAGTTTAAAAAAACAATAAAAACATTTCACTCCATAGAGTAATTCTTGACACAAAATGGTTGCTCCATTACTGTGACTGTTTATTTACTATGTGATTAAAGTTTCTTTTGTTTGATTAATCTAACCTTCTCCTTTCAGAAATTACAACAGAATTAATTGAATATAGGATATGAAATCATTTCCAAAATTTAATGAAGTGTATTATTTATTTTTTAATTGCACAATTATCTGTTTTCAGGAAGCTCTCCAGTTAGTGAAAATTTCTCTTGTATGTGTGTGACCTTGAGGCTGCCACTCATGAGCTGGGTGACCTTGGACAAGTTATTTAATCTTTCAGTGTCTCTGTTTCTTTGTCTCTAAAACAGGGATGCTAATAAGATTGTTGTGACTATTAAGTTGATTTAATATATGTAAAGTGTTGAAAATACATGAAAGTGTATGGCACAAGAAAGTATACCATAGATTTAGCTATTATTACTATTTTTTTGAGTGTACACCAGAGAGACTGTAAATTATTAGTAATACACCATTTCCTTTACCAAAATCTATAATCACAGTTAAGCATGCTTATGTCTTTTAGCCTAACTCAGAAAAACAAATAGTCTGGGTTACATCTTATTCATAGTTGCTTATTTGATTCTTTCTTTAATTTTTATTTTAATTTTTTTAAAGTCTTTTTTTTTTAAGATTTTATTTATTTATTTGAGAGAGAGAGAGAAAGCATGAGCAGGGGGAGAGGCAGAGGGAGAAGCAAGCTCCCTGCTGAGCAGGGAGCCCAATATGGAGTTCGATCCCAGGACCCTGGAATCATGACCTGAGCTGAAGGCAGATGCTTAACCGACTGAGCCACCTAGGCACCCCTTGATTCTTTTTTATAGGAAAATTTACATAAAGAATTTGGGTAGTTGTTTAAGTTTGGAGAAGAGGGGAAGGCTATTATTCATAGGGAACCTTGAAGACTCTCCTCTTCTTTGGTGTGCCTTAAGGTTTGTACATTACTTTTTAGTTAATATCAAGAGTGCAAGAACTCACTAGCTTACCACCCAACTTCCCTCATCTATCTCTTTTTATGTTTTTGGTTTGTTTCCATCTCTCTTTAACAGCCATTCCCTAATTCTTTATCCCTCATGGGCAGGTAGACCAGTAGGCAGAATCAACAAGCCTTAGGAGGCTTCGTGAAGGCTATACAATTGGTATGTTATGGTTGAGAGTGAAGCTGGGAGAACAAATTTGCCTTCTTTTTGTCCCCCCATTTAAATCTCTGAACTTACCAAAATGTTTCTTCATATGTTTTATAGGCATGAGTATATGTAACTTTTTATTTTCAAGGCCATACTCTTAGAAGAAAAGGTAGAGAAGTTATACAGAAATTTTGCTCACTAAACTTTAAAAGAAATTTAATGAAGTGAGACTATTGCTCAAAAAAGTTGAGCAATTAGTAGAAATATTGATGGCTGTTTTTAAAAAAGTTTGGAAAACTAGATTAGGAAATCAGTTGTAACATACAAAAATATAAAGAGAAATATAAAAACATTTCTTATACATATTAGGAAACATGTTCTTTAAGTGGAAAAAGACAAGAAGAACTATAAGTAGATTCTTATAATAATTTGTATTTGGATGTACTATGCATCAATTTGTGTCTCTCCAGTGTAAAATGCATTAGTATATGAAGTTCAGGCCACAATTGAAGACACAGTAAGAGTGTAGGGCAGAGTTTGGGATGAGAGCTAGAAAGTTTGAAAAGATAAAATGCTCTAATCCTTGAGCTTTCTTTCCAGCTTACATTCTAAACCTATAGAGACAACAGTAGGGCAGGAAGTATACATATTAGAAGTGAAAAGTCAGGGTACGATTTGGAGGACCCGATCCTAAACTATAAAATAAAATAAAATGAAATGAAATAAATTAAGCTATTTAGGCTCTTTAGCGTTTTAATCCCTAAACTAAGTAATTATAGTGATACCAGTTTTGAGGACAGAGGTTGAAGAGGTTACTGAATATATATATGTGTACATGTACATACACACATATACACACTCAGACACACAATATTAGAGACATATTTTGCAGATAAGGAAAAATATATATTAGCAAGAACATAAGTCATGGAGAAATATACATGACAATTTTAAAAGTGTTATGCACAAGAAATACTAACCTAGATTATTATTTTATTCTTATAACTAAGCAGCTGACATGAGTACAAAGTCCCATTCAAGGTCATTGGAAACTTTGAATTTGGATTGGCTCCAGGAGGACATTGGATAACACAATAATTGTCCCCCTGAGTGCCAGCAGTTTAGTTAAGATTCACAATGGGTAAATATTTTTAAATAAAACTCAACTTACTATTTCCTACCATTGGACTATTCCAAGATTTACTTTTTATAAATTAAAACTGCCTACAAAAAAGACATGGTGCAGAAGACATAAGTATGAATTTGCTTTTTAAAACCCTTGAGAAGCTAATTTCCATGCTCAAGATAATGTTTCAAAGAGATTTCTTTTCAACGTGTTTTCTTAGGAGGGCAAGATTTCAAAGAGGAAAATTAGCAAAGCAAGGTAACTGTGATACTGCCATCTGGAGTTTTCAATTAGCATTTCTGACTAATACTTTGGCAAAATTACTCACAAATATTTCCAGAGTTGAGAAATAATCTTGTAGCATTTTCTGTTCTTATTTCAAGGATATCAAGGCATTTAAATAATGCACAGTTTGCACAGCCTAGCTGAAGGGAGTGGTAGCATTCTGGGTTTACTTCCATGCTTATTTGTTCCATGCTGCTTGCATGTAAAATAATGTATTTAGAAATAGTAAGGGAAATGATTGGCCCCAAACTCTTGTAATTCAATGACTAAAGGAAGATTAACATATACAGTTGTGTAAAAATAGACATACTAGTCTAAGAGATGATTTAAAACATATTATTGGATATTAATTTTAAAAAATCAAAACTGTTGACATGAGCAAAATGAAAACCTTAGAAGCACAGACTATGGAACTGGAAAGGTCTTTAGAGATCATTTCCAATCGCCTCATTTTACAGGAGAGAAATATGAGGACCAGGGAAATGAAGTGACTTTCTTGGGGTCACATTGAAAGTCAGCAGCAGAGCAACGATGGCATTCAAATCTCCTAATTTTCCAGCTATGCTCATTCACTGAAAGTAGTTTAAAGGGTGTTTACAACCTTTAGTCAAAGTTTATCTTTTGGTTAACTCCACACTTACTCCTATATTTGTGGCTGCAAAAATAGCCCAGAGTGATATAATTTGCTTCAGGTCAAATACATTATAAGAAAAAAAGGCAAAGCTTTCACTAGTCCAGTTTTTCATGTGTAGTTCTTTGTTATGTGTATGCACGTGTGTGTGTGTGTGTGTGTGTGTGCGCGCATGCGTGCGTGTGTGTGTGTGTGTGTATGTGTGAACAATCCCCTATCCACTGTTCCCAAATCCAAAAAGCTCTAAAAACTAGAAGTTTTTCATATATGGGACAAACTCCATTTTTGGCAAAATCTGATGTGAACTGATGCATGGCTATTTCTAGACTTCATGTATACCAGCAAATGTGATTCTTCACGTATTTCACTTTAGAAACAATCATATATTTGATTATAGGGTGCTGCCCTAGGCTCTGGAAATGATACATAACACAGGCTCAACATAATTTATTACATTTTCAAACCCTGAATCATTCTGAATTCCGGCTCCAATGGTGTTGGAGAAGTAATTGTAGATCTTCAATTTGTCCATAATGTGATTTCATTACATTAGTTTAGATAGTTTTGGCTTATAACCAGACAATTCAGAACAGCCTTTACATATGATTTTCTTTGGTCCAAAATATATGAACCAAAGAGAATTAAATGAGATAAGCAGAGTGCTATCTATGTGGGCGTAAATATATGAAATAAGGAGTCCAGTTTCATCAATATTATTTGTGGTCAGGAAGCCCAGGGTGAATCTGGTATTCAGTTGAGGCAACTGCCTCATCCCACATTTCTGATAAAATTTTTTGTCTTTGTCCTTCTCCCCTTTTTTATAACCTTTATTTTATAAACTTCTTTTATCTTTATTCTAAGCTGTATCAAATATTAGCATATATGGGGGTTAAATGGGGTTGACTATACTTGATATGATATAGTCTTCTTTAGATTTATATTTAACCAAAGCCTTATATTTAACCAAAGTCTAGGTAAGCTCAGTGTCCTGATAATCTGTGTTCAGCCTAAGCAACATTTACTGCAGAGCATATGGCACTGGATTTTATTCCATCTGGAGTTGCAGTTTGACCGACGGGTAGATGGAAAGGAAGGGGCAGTCATTAGGGCAAACTCACAACAGGGCCAGCCCTTTCCTTGTTTGCAGGAAACCTCACCAATGGAAAATTTTGACCTGTCATACACTGTTAGGATAAACATACGCGCACACGCACAGGTTTGCGCGCGCGCACGCACACACACACACCAAGTGGGTAAGAATTGTCAACATCTTAGATTTTTCCATGTCCCTATTCAGGATCCTAAAAGTAAAATTTTATACATGACAGTCAGGCTTTTTGGTAAGCATTGCTTCCACCATAATTTCAGTTGTGTTCCTAGAGGCATAAATTCTATTTCTAGATAATCAAGTTAAATCTAAGACGTTTGCATATTTTAGTGAATGCAGATCTCAATGGAGAAGGATATCTCTTCTTTCTGTAACTGGTTCCTATAATATGGTTGTTGCTTAGATTGTAGGGATTAAAGGGACATATATGACATAATCCAACACTTTCTCTTCATCTTTGGGTCAAATAGGAAGAGAACAGTAGGATCTAATGGAAAGATACAGGACCAGGAATCTGGTCCTTCCAGCTGTGCTGTGACCTGGCTGTGTGACTCCAGACAAGGTGTCTGCCTCTCTGGGCCCCAGTTTCTTCATCTATGAAACGAGAGGACTCTATACCCTATTCAGCTCTAAAATGTTATAATTGTATGAGAGGTGATCATCAATAGACCCATAGTCTCTTTTGGATCTTCACCCAGTGGTGACTCCTTAGGTAGCAAATTTCTTCCAAATATGGGGCAACTTTTCTTTGCTTGAGAAGAAATTTTTAAGCATGGGCCTCTGAAATGGCTAGAGGGGAAGGAAGAGGCTGCTGATGAGCCCAGTTTAAGAGTTCCCTCCTCCCCAAGTGCATGCTTGTGACTACTGAATGACCTAGGGGGAGCGGCATTTCACAGTGGCTGAGCCTGTGACTCTGTTTGACCGACTGACCCATGGGCTAACTAGATTCTGTAGCTTGGAAGAGCCCATGAAAGTGGTCATGCTGATCCTGAGGACTAAAGAGTAGCAGGCAGAACGGGTACTGTCTCCTCTGTGGGAGGTGATTAGTGAGGAAGCAGGTAAAAGTGGACCTTTTTCAGGAATAACATAATAAGCTTTGTATAAGCTATGGGTGGAAAAATCAACTCCAAATAATTATAAAATAGAGTAAATCAATTTAAGGAAGAACCCATTTTACAGATTTCAGCAGATAAAATAAATATCCATTAGGTAATTAGCAGAGATGGACTGTTTGATTTATTTATTTACAATAATAATAGCATTTAATGTTTACCAAGTTCTATTGCCACTCTAGAAAGTACTTCATATCCATTAGGTCTTCTAATAATCATTATAACCATATGAAGTAGGCACTATTATTTCCATTGTACAGATAAAGAGGCTGAGGTTTAGGAGACTCAAATAATGCCCAATGTCATGCAACAAATAAATGAGAGGATCTGAGATGTAAACCTAGATAATGGACTTCTGCTGTACTGCTTTCCTCTTCCTAATACGCTTTCAGAATATTTGAGACAGGCTGTGGAGTCTACTCCTTTCTTCTCTCCTCTTCTTTCTTTAATTTTAATTAATTCTCTCTCTCTGTTTGTCTCTCTGACTCTCCCTCTCCCTCTCCTTTTCCTTGTTCCCTAACAGCATGATTATATAGAGGGTTAACTGTGTTGTTATAGGGTGGCAACCTGTCACATTTATTGGAGAAGAGAATTACGGAAAGTCTTCTTTCCTGGCCATTTTTTTTTAAAAAAGATCTATTTATTTACTGGGGCACCTGGGTGGCTCAGTCGTTAAGCGTCCGCCTTTGGCTAAGGTCATGATCCCAGCATTCTGGGATCAAGCCCTGCATCAGGTTACCTCTCTTCTCAAGCAAAGAAAAGTTGCCCCATATTTGGAAGAAATTTGCTGCCTCTCTCTCTCTGTCAAATAAATAAATAAAATCTTAAAAAAAAAAAGATATATTTATTTACATACAGAGAGAGTGTGAGTGGAGGGAGGGGAAGTGGGAGAGGGAGAGGGAGAGAAATCCTCAAGTGGACTCCCCGCTGAGCATGGAGCCTGATGCGGGGCTCAATCCCAGGACCCTGAGATCATGACCTGAGCTGAAACCGAGTTGGATGTTCAACTGACTGAGCCACCCAGGCGCCCCTTTCCTGGACATTCTTAATGATTATTGCCACATATTCCTCAATAAAATTGAGATGCAAAAAGATTACTGAAGTATATATATATATTTTTAAAGATTTTATTTATTTATTTGACAGAGACAGCCGGTGAGAGAGGGAACACAAGCAGGGGGAGTGGGAGAGGAAGAAGCAGGCTTCCAGCGGAGGAGCCTGATGTGGGGCTCGATCCCATAACACTGGGACCACGCCCTGAGCCGAAGGCAGCCGCTTAAGGACTGTGCTACCCAGGCGCCCCTGCTGAAGTATATTAATAGAAAGTTCATCCTCCATAAACTCACCTTCACTATACTCTATGAAAGATATTCTTCATTATTATTATCCAAAAGATTTTAGGAGCTACAGACCAAGATTAGCTATAATCACAGTAAGTAAAAATTATATTTTACATGTTCATGCTCCCCAGAAACAAAATTGAGATTTATGCTGTTCTTTATATAAATAAGAATATGTGATGAGTTATTTTTTTCTCTTCATCATGGGAGAAAGAAAATAATTAACAAAGCTGTAAAAACCTACTCGTTTTCCTTCTATTGTAGAGGCCCTACTCTCTCTGTTGGCTTTCAAGATAAGGTAGTTAGTACTGTCGTGAGTTCTCATCTTGCCTAGAGAGAAAGAATATTCTTTTGAGATAATTGTTATAAGCTGTCTAGCTTCATAATTGTGTTTGGGTTAGTTCCAGGCATACCTACTAGTGATGAAGGATGCTATGCCCCCCCTGTGTAATCAGTCTGTTAAAGTGGCTGAAACATTAGGCCAGACATTTGGGGTCACTGCTAATGCTCAGAAAATGGGAGATCCACAGCTTCAAGTCTTGTCTGTGGTGAGAGACAGCTGCTATATCTCTTGTATGCATCATTGCCACAGGTACTGGTTCTGGTCTTTCCCAGGGCATTATGGTTCTTCACGGTACTGAGGGAAAGTTCCTACCTTCCTTTGCTTCCTCTGCTTCCCCCTCCCAGCCCTTTAGATTCATTTTCATAGCCACTTCTTTGGGACATAAGCCTGATTTAGGAGGGCAGGGCTGAGGAGTCTGGCTTTATTTTCATCACAAACCCAAAACTATCATTCCCATCTGACTTCCTGACTTAGCACTGGCCAGCTCATTGGGCCAGGTTTTACTCCATCTCCAAAGTAACTTTATTTAGGCATCTGTTGCCTTTTCCTCTCTCTGGGACTTGGTTGAAGCATGCTGGTCTTCAGAAAGAGCCTATTTCAATAATTTTGAATCTTAGGAGAAGGGATTGAGCACTGAACATTTCTTCCCTGAATGCCCTGTTTTCAGGCCTTTGTTCCTTTCTTTTTTTTTTTTTTTTATTTGACAGAGATAGAGACAGCCAGTGAGAGAGGGAACACAAGCAGGGGGAGTGGGAGAGAAAGAAGCAGGCTCCCAGCAGAAGAGCCTGATGTGGGGCTCAATCCCAGTACGCCAGGATCACGCCCTGAGCCGAAGGCAGGCGCTTAACCGCTATGCCACCCAGGCGCCCCCTTTGTTCCTTTCTTGTCCCTCTCAGTACTCTAACTTCTTTCTGGGTTCCAGATCATGCACAGGCAAGAACCAAGACCCATACCCCTCACACCAATTTCTCTATACACCTAAGAAAGTGTATTCTATACACTATACTGTACTTCCAAGTCAGGTTGGATGCGGGTCTAGGTCAATGTCAGGCCTCTTCTTTAGACTTACAGGCCATCCCCTCCAACCCCCAGCAGCAGCATCCGGGTAAGTGGCCTACTTGCTGCAGTGTTCCCATTCCCATGTTCTTCCATTTTTATCTGGGCCTTGTTAGAGCAGACCCCTTTCCACCAAGTCTTAGGGATAGAGAAGTTATAGCATGGAGTATGAACTAGCTTACTCAGCCTCCAATTGTAGTCACCTCCTGTCTTGTCTTCTTGTGCTATGGGTGTTGGAAAACTAAATAGTCTTTGTAGTCATCTGGTTAGGGATGACCATGGGATACAATTCTGGCCAAAAAGATATAGCAAAAGCTAGAAAGGATTTTATTTCTTGAATTAAAAAACAAAGGCCATAAGAAAAAAAAGGTTTTTGACTTCTTCACCTTCAACCCTCTCTGGAATATGGGCATTCTACAGTCTCTTAAGAGTGAGGGAGAGAGAGAGAGAATGGGAGTGAGAGAGAGAGAAGAGGTTAAGGATGCAAAAAGATAAAAGGATTCCAGATACTTAATGACATAGTACATCTGCCCTCAACTTCCTACTTCAGTGCTTCTTATTAGAAGACAAACTATTTAAAGTATTATAGTAGAATTTTTTGTTATATGGGGCTAAATGCTTCCCTGACTGATAAAATTGTGATGTCAGGACACGTGTGTCTGCTTGATTGCTTCCATTCACTTTCTTTCTCATCTCCCTTTTCATACATCATAGGGTTCTAAACTTAGGGTTTTCTTCTATCTTGCGGTGATAGTCTGAATTATTGTACAGCAGATTTCACTTTCCTCCCTAGCCCATTGGGGACAAAGTATACTTCCCTTAATTATTAATATAGGGCTTGACAATGTGACATGCTTTGGCTGTGGAATGTTAGTGGCTCCAACATGGGCAGAAGCTTTAAATACATTTGTGCAATGTGGTTGGCCTCTTGCATTCTGACGATGTGCCATGAGAAGAATGTGCTATTGCTAGTTGCTGCTTCATTAGCCTGGGCTCCAGGATAAGCAGACATGAGCAAACTTGAATGAACCTACAACCTAGAACCCAGCCCAGCTGGACCTCAGGCTGAAGTACAGTCATCTAGCTGAGCCCAGACTACAACAGCTGAACCACAGTTGACCTACAGACTCAAAGAAGATGAGAGTAAGTTCTTATTGTTGTAAACCACTGAGATTTGAGGTAGTTTATTATTCAGTATTATTATGGCTGTGGGTGACTAACACATCATGTAGCAGGGACTTCCCTTAAGACATATCCTAAGTTCTCTTCCTTTGGCTTAATGAATTTGAAGGATTTTAAGGAATTTATAGGAATAGGAATTTAAGTAATTAAAAAAAAAGTTTCACTCTCTGCTATGCTTGGCTTTCATATTCTGGCCTTACTTAGAACTGAAAAATTTTATTTTGTTAGTCAATAGGTAAGCATTGATTCTTTCTCCCTCTTCATTTTTGCTAAATAATCCAGATCACCCCCAAGGCGAGTGGATGCCTTTGGCCATTCAAGGAGGTCAAATAAAAGGAAATGTGAAATAAAGAAGCATATAAATATATTTCAGAAAAAATGTAAATTACATTTGTATTGTTACTGGTCTTTGCTTCTGTTTTTTATCTCTTCCACGGTACCAGTAAGACATCTTAGCTATGGTCTGCAGACCAAAACTGGTCTTCTGATTTTGTACGGCCTGTGACCTAATAATGATTTTTACAGATGAATATTTGCAATTGATTTGATGATGAAACACTCTAACTTTTATCCCCCAGTTAAGTGAATTATCCCCCTGGAAGAGAATTTCACTTTTTTTTTTTTAATTAGAAAAGTCTTTTTATTATTTTTATTTTTATTTATTTATTTATTTATTTGGGGGGGGTGGGGAGGGACAGAGGAAGAGGGAGAGAGAGAGAATCTTAAGCAGCCTCATGCCCAACACAGTGCTCTATCTCATGACTCTGAGATCATGACCCAAGCCAAAATCAAGAGTTGGACACTTAAACTGACTGAGCCACCCAGGTGCCTTGAGAATTTCACTCTTCTTATCAGTAGACCTGTATTACAAAAAAATTGTACTCAATTATTATTAGCATTATATTTTGAATTTTGCCAATAAAATTTTTTTTAGAAATATGTTTTCTTCCTAGTATGTAAGTATTCACATGCCATCCTTTATTTTGCTTCTCGTCTCACAACAGCTAAAATATTAACTATATGGCCCTTTCCAGAGAAAGTTTGCCAACCCCTATCCTAAAGTATGAGGCTACCATTGCCATGCTAAGAGTATTGCTGCTATTCTTGTGCTAAAGAGTCAGAGTTCTTCCTCTTTCTGTCATTGACAAAGGACAAGCTCTGTTCCCAGAGAACTTTTAGAGAGAAATCAGTGCCAAACAGTTTTCATAAATCTTTGTGCTTTTTACTATTCTTATAAAAGTTTTTTTTCTGGAAGACCTAAACAGGACTGTATGGACATTCATTGGGTTGGTACTCACAGTGTGGTGCTAAGGAAGTCATGTGTGCCCAGTTAAATCATAGTTAGAAATAAACTTTGATCACTAGTTGGGTTTGGTTCATATTGCTTAAGTAGAAATAGTTTAAAAAGCACCTGAACTAATTTACAATTGGAATTAGGTTCTTTTACTTATATTTCTCATCATCTCCACATTTAGCTTTAGGTAATCTCTTTAGTGGTGTGATTTTTTTCTAATCACAGTTCATATTTTATCACTTTAGCTGTGGTAATTACTGGGTGTGTTCTACATTAATTTTTCCTTAATTACTCTTATTTCCTTTTAGTACTATAAACAGTGAAATGTGTTTTGTTTCCACTTTCACATCATACATTGATCCATTTAAATTTGCATTGGTCTCTATTGTGATGAAAATAAATTATTTTTTTGTTTATTCTTTTAAAATACATTGCAGTTATTTTGTGGTTGATAATTGTGTAGATTGGTTATACTGATTTGGTACATGCATAATCATGGAATTACTTCACATCCAAGTTTTTAAGTTTTTAATTTAATAAGTATTTTTTAAAGTTGTATTTAGTTTCTTGTTGAGACCTTCAAAACTCAACTTGATTTATACTTCGTTTTTGCTTTTTATTATTTTCTTTCTTGGCATCTGTTTGATAATAATAGTACTTACTATAATAATATTTCAGTTACTCCAGATTTACCCTGCGCTCGAAGGCACACTGGGAACTCTACCAAAGATGCAGAGAAATCTGTTAGAGGGAGAGTCTGGGGATGAAGTTGGGTAGCCTGCCCTGACGTTTCCCAAGTGCTCCTCGAGGGTTCTGTGCTCTCAACCTACCAAGACTGCAGTTTTGATTTTAAGGGAAGAATTGATTTAACTCCTACATTTATGTTTTTATGATTGTATCTTTAAAGGCTTATTACCTTAATAATACCTCCCATATGCCACTGTTTTTCACAGCCAGCACTCCATGCTTATATTCCATAATCAAATTTTCTCTTTTAGATGCCTGTCATTTTTCATGGACTTCTCAAGCTTTCTACATTAGGGAAAGATTATGCACGTAAAAGAGCTGAGCACAGAGCCTGACACCCAATAAGTGTTCAGTAAATGGTAGCTATTATCATAATTTGATTTTATTTGGCTAAAAACCGTCTGCATTTTTATGAAAATTCATTGAGATTATCTTTACATTGAAATTCAGAAGTCAGGGTATAAGACTGAAGGTCTGTAGTTGGTAAAATTCTGTATTTCTCAAGACACCTAATGGGGGAATGCACTAATATTACTCTAAGCATTTAAGAGAATTTTTCTGAGCACTGTTTTATAAATCCTTTGTAAACGAGTCTTGTCTAGATCTAGTCTATAATAAAAACAGGTTATTTTCAAAAAGCTTGTTAAATAGAATACCTATTTCTTGGTTCCAGTGGGTAGCTGAAGTGTTATTGTGCATTTGTGCTACGTGATTAAGGATTAATTTTAGAGGATCTCTGTGATGTTCCTGAAGGCTGCATAGGAAGGCCCAGAAGAAGGCCATGCTTTTTCTGCATGAGAAATCTTTTCCCAAATATTTGCCTACTATTGTGAAGTCAGCACTGGAATTCCAGGAACCCTGGATTTCAGTTTACTTCTGTAACAAGTTTGCATGACCTTTCATCAATGCTCTGGACTGTGATTACAATTTTAAAAATTATAATTAAATTAAATCACCATTAAAAAACATATCCTAATTAGTTAAACTATTCTACTAGTAAATCTATAAGATTAAGTAATTAATTAGTTTCAAGGAGTATCAATGCTGACCTCATTATTATTATTTTTTTCCTTTGTGGTATTGAAACAACTAGACTAATCAAATCCAAAGAATACTTGCTAAATTCATTTATTTTGGTAAATAGTTGCCTTTCCTACTTGTCTTACAAGTAAAGTGTGGTTGGTTTAAGTCCAGGGGATACCAAGCATGTAGCCAGGACAGTCTCCAGGAAGGCTGTTTCCAACAGGATCAGTCTTATCTTAGTCCAAAAGAAAGTGATTTCTTTACCAATCAGAACAGTTTACATGTAGATAAAAAAAAATAACAAATGGCCATAAACACCATCAGGAAAGCTTTATTGGAAACTCCCTTTGAGATAAATTTTTCATTAGTCAAGTAAATGGTCCTCTTGCTTTTTTTGGTCAGTAGTTATTAACTGTTTGTTGCAAAGACAGCTAATATGTGAGTAGCTTGGTGTCCACTTCTGCAATGTTACTGAATGTAAAGTAGTTTAACTTCCATAGATTTCATGAATTTCTCAAGCTGTGTTGCCTCCAGGAGCCATTTTGTCCATTGAGGCAAACACAGGGCATTGTTTATTCATGTAACAAGTGTTTATTTGACATTTACTCTGTGTCAAGCACTGTGGAAGAGGTTGGGAAAAAAGCAGTAAATTAATCAGACAAAATCCCTGCCCTCATGGAGCTCACAGTCTAACTGGGAAGAAAGCCAACAGTGTGATAAGTGCTATGATTGAGGAAGTGCAGGTTATTATACAACCACATATGTAATTTAAAAGGATGGATTTACTCTTGCTGATGACTCTATTCACATGTTGGGTGGCTGAAGCACTGATTAGCTACCTTTTATGGGGATTGATTTTTCCCAGAATTATGATTTTTAGAGTGGATGAAGACAGGGTGTGTTAAGACTTTGGTAGAAAGAAGAAATGACTAGAGGCTTGTAAGATAATAGGAACCAGGAGAGATAGCAAAATGGCACAAGCCTCAAAGGAGCAGGAAGTTTTGTGAGGACAGTGACTTCACCTCCCAACTCAGCTTGAGAGTGTGTGGAGAAAACATCATTCTCTCCTCTTGGCAAGGAGGTAGAAGGAACGTTTAGTGAGGAGGCTGGGGTGTTAACCAATGAAAGGATTTCCAAGGGCACCTGTGGAAGGTGTGGGAGGGAGAAGAATAGTGGAAAGTTGGGTCAGTGGAGAGGAAATAAAGAGTATTTGGGGGATAAGTGTCCTGGGGCAGACAAATGGCAGGGGGATCATGTATCTTGGAAAGTGACTAAGGTTTGCAGAAATATGAGACTCAGGTCCCTTTAAGTCACTGGGAGGGCAACTGAACTGCATTTCTGGGGGGCATCTGTTCTCATTTGGGAGACCCCCACCTTTTTAGAGGGGCTTAGAGGTCAACCAAGTTCCAGCTGGATTGTGTAGGTACAGTGACTAGTTGGTGGCCTCGTCCATCTGGCTTCATGTGACAAGGAGTTTGGAGGCAGTGAGAGTCCTCTAGGATAGTGTTCAGGGTGCAAATGTGAGTTTGCTAAATCATGTCTAAATCCTGCTGATGTAGTAAAGTTCAATTTGAAAAGACCACCATTGCTTATGCTCTCTTTACTTGTGCCTGTCTTCAAATAGGCTTAGAAGAATCTTATAAAATCATTTTAATAAGTTTCCCCCAAAGTATGACCTAATAAATAATTAAGAGTGTAGAGGAAAATCAATAAAGCAAAGGTTGGGAAGGAGGAAGAGAAAGATAAAAGCTGTGAAGGGAAAGACAAAATACTGGAAAAATCAGGATAAAGCTAAAATAGTTGTAAGCAAATTGCAAGCTACCTGTATTAGTCATTCTCTGTGAAAAAGTACTTTATGTGATGTTCAAGTTGGTACAAAGCTCTGGAGGAAATGGAGCATCAGGGTAGATCTGTTTATTCCTAGAGCTTCCATACCCCTCCCTACACACGTGCACTGCCTTTCAGATTCATGTGCCACATGTATCAACCTCTTCAGAATGTCCCCAGAAGTGCTGCTGGCTAAAGTAGAATCTCTCAGGATTGGTTCATTCTCTGTGCCTTGAGTTGGTTTTGTTTCATGTTTCCATCCTATTTTCCCTAGGCTTTTGCAAAGGGGAAAAAATACATCCCATGATACTCAATTATTCTTGTTAATATTAAACATCTTGAGATGGATGAAATCCTCCCCCTCTCAATCATTCCTCCTCCCCTGACCAGGACATGGCCTAGCGGGGCAGTGGTCTACAACCTTTTATCCAGAAGCCTTGGGTGTGGCAAGCCACAGAGAAATGACTTGAGATCCTGGACAATTGCTTAAGGACTGTCAGCATTTAGGGCACCTGAGTGGCTCAGTCAGTTAAGCCAGTTTCCTTTGGCTCAGATCATGATCCCAGGGTTCTGGGATTGAGTCCCACATCGGGCTCCTTGCTCAGCGGGTAGCCTGCTTCTCCCTCTGCCTACCATTCCCACTGCTTGTGCTGGCTCTCTCTCTCTGACAAATAAATATAAAAAATCTTAAAAAAAAAAAAGACTGTCAGCATTTACTTACTAGTCAGCACATACTCAGCTACTGGTCACATATTAATAATAGTATAATAATAATAGTGATGATAACTTTTTCTCCATGTTCATGTGCAAACCACTGTTTTAAGCATTTTAATTGCAATATAAGCTCCATGAGGATAGAGATTTTTGATGTTTTGTTCACTGCTGTATCTCAAGAGCCTAGCATGGCACTCGATCCACAGAAGGCAAACAAATATTTTTTGAGTGATGTTATTTATTAAATTATCACCACAATTATCTGAGGTAGGTACTATTATTGTATCCAGTTTACAGATGAGAAAACTGAGTAAGAGTAGTTAAATAATTTGTCAAGTTCACACACAGAAAGTGGCAGAACCAAGTTTTGAACCAAGCAGAATTGCTGCTTTGCAAAAATGTGACATCAGTTTACCTAATGATCAGAAAAGAAAGTTGGTCTATATGCACAATAAAATGCACTTGGATAACCTCACTTTTGGACAGCCAAGTATTGAACAAATTATATTGAGCACCTACCGTATTTTTGCTATATGCTGAGTTAAATTAATAGCCTTCGTTGTTGTTGTTTTTTTTAAAAAACTCACATTTTCTTTTTTTTTTTTTTTAAGATGTTTTATTTATTTATGTGACAGAGACAGCCAGCGAGAGAGGGAACACAGTAGGGGGAGTGGGAGAGGAAGAAGCAGGCTCCCAACGCAGGAGCCCGATGTGGGGCTCGATCCGGCAACGCCCAGGATCACGCCCTGAGCCGGAGGTAGACGCCTACCGACTGCGCCACCCAGGCGCCCCAAAAACTCACATTTTCTGCACTAACATTTTATAAATTGTCAGCTATTTTCCAGCCCGAAAGAATATACCTCATTTTGTTAATCCAGATGGCATTTCTTGAGATTGCCAAAATCACAAACAACATAAAAATATTAACATTTCATTTTTAAGGGAAAAATATCTCCCCCTTCTGAAAACTCCGTAATCTAAATTCTAGAAGCCAAAAAATGCAAATCATCAGCAATTTCGTTACTGATCATCAGAAAGACATACATACCCCTTTTAATTTATGATATTCTAAAACACACACCTGACTTCCAAAAGTGTGGAGAATGAGAGGTTTCCATGCTTTTCTATATTTAGAAGTTTCCCAGGACTGTATCACAACAGATGCTGTAAGTAGTATTTGAAAGATGAAGTAGTTAAGTGGCCTTTTTTATAGCTGAAATTAAAGATGAGTTTAGTTGTTCTTAGAAAGATGAAAGAATGCCTGACAATTCAGTCGTGACATCTCATGGAACAATGCATCTTTCAGAGCACTCCTATCTTCAGATTTATTGGTACAAACTGAGAGGAATTAATAAAATGATTTAACAAACATGAAAACATTCAAGAACAATCTTTGCTTTTAGCTCTGGGATACGGAAATCAGACGTACACTGCCTGTCCCTGAAGTAACTCATAATCTAGAGAGGGTAGCAGAAAACAGAAATGTAAAATCCAGATCATGATAAAACGCAATGCAGGTGCTATGACTGTGGAATGCACAGGGTATGTGAAACACTGTGAAGGAGTGGCTGATGTAGTGGGGGGCAGGCCTACAAGTTTCTTGGTGGAGTTGTCACCTGAACTGAATTTTGAAAGACAATCTAGATGTTTCTAAGATGGACTAGTTAGTAAAAAGTATGAGGTGAGAGGGAGGAAAGTCCCAGGAAACTGTCAGTGCTTAGGCTTGCTTGGAGCAAATCCTGTAAAGAATATGAGCCTGGAGAAGTCATCAAGAGCCACATTGAGGAGAGCCATGCCCAAATGCAGGAAAACTGACTTTTTGTTCGAGAAATAATTGAGAAATATTGAAGGATGATAAGCGGGCAGGGATAAGTTAAATTTGCATTTGTGTTAGAATGGTTTATTGAATGTCTGGTGGGATAATATTTTGAGAGATTAGCTGATGTTTTATTTTCTCCTTGTATTGCCCCCTTTCTTTACTGTTTGCCTGCTTCAGCTTGCCAAATTCAGTCTGCTAGCCCTATGCTCATTACCTTAGAATTGTAGCAAGAAATAAAATACCAAAAGTCTGAGAAATTGTGTCTCTAAAACCTAAACTTTTTTATTGAAAGTTTTAAAAGATTTGTAGAAAGAGAAAATGAGTTTGAGAGAATATAACACATATTTAAGATGTCTTGGCCAGAAACATAAAGGGCTGAAGATTTTTTTCTAGACTAAAAGGATTCTGATTCTATGTGAGATATTAATTTCTGTTTTGTTCTTCATGTATTCTTCTCTCCTTTTCCATTTCTAGAAGGTGGCCAGGATTTTGTGTTTCTTGGCCTGGAGGAGTTTTGGGTTTTAGTGTCTAAAAGTAGAATTGCCGGAAGAAATAAATCTTATTGGGAGAAACCTCACCTTGTTAAGAGGAGGAAGAGGAGAGGCAAGAGGTCCTTTAACCTGGAGAGGGTTAAAGGTCTTCAGGGCCCTTGCAGACCTGTGCTCCATTCCCTTCCCAGGAAGCTGACAGACTTTAGGAAGGGAATAGGATGGGGTACCCTTAAAAGGCTGAATTCATGGTAACAGCTCCACCAGCCTCAGCAATGATTCCTATCCTTTGGGAGAATTAGCTGTGCCACCTACCATCAAGAGATCATATTTTAATCTCCATAAGACTCTTGGGATCCCTATACAATCCTGGAGGAATAGAGTGAAGGAGATTAGAAGAAACTCAATAAAAACTAAGACTTTCTGCTCAAAGTTAGATTTAATTAGGTTTTAGGAAAAATAATTTGACATTTTGTCCACACTTGAGTTGGTGGGTTGAAATTCATACCCAGTGCACATTATAAAATGATTTCCCTGGTATTGGGGAAGAAGTACTAGAAAACACCAAGCTAGAAGAAGGCAATAGCTTAGGAGGCTTATACTTAAAACCAAATTAACAAGGGTCTGATCTTAGGCAGGGACTTCATGACTGGAGAGAAGTTGCTAGAACTGAGAGATGCTCAGGAGATGGAATTGAGAAGGGGAGAAACATCAATCAGGTTCCAGTCTGGAGACAGAAACCACACAGTGATTTGAACAGGGAAAAGATTTTTTTTTCTTTTAGATTTTATTTACTTGACAGAGAGTGAGAGAGAGAGAGCGAGAGAGCGAGAGAGAGAGAGAGAGAGAGAGAGCGCACAAGCAGGGGAAACTGCAGAGAGAGAGGGAGAAGCAGCTCTCCACTAAGCAGGGAGCCTGATGTGGGACTCAATCCCAGGACTGAAGGCAGACGCTTAGCCAACTGAGCCACCCACAAGCCCCTAAAGAATTATTAACTAATAACAGGAAATTCACTATGAAGGGGCAAAGAAAACTCTAAAGAATATATGAATAGCAGATATAAGGATATAAGGAGCAGCTACTGGTCCCTTGGGATAAGGCATCCAAGAAAGGAACAAATTTGAAAATGCCACTGCCCCTACCCCCTGCCACAGGCTGAGAGTCAGATCTCAGTGGAGAGGGTTTCTATAGCCCACTGAATGGTGAAGAACTCTGCAAGGGGCAGCAGCCTGGGACTAGCAAGTAGAAAACCATCTGCTAGTGTGGTGATAAAACTCTGAGTGCTAGTGGAATTTGTTTGGAAGCTGTCTGAAGGTGTGTTGTTGAACTTGCTGGGTAGCCTCTTCATGGCTGGCCTCTCTGGGAAGCTGGTTGTAGCACCAGTGGACCTCACAGGGAAGCTCCCATAAGGAGGCTGCTGAAACTCCTTGGGGTGAGTACCACACAGGACAGGCAGCACAGGACCAAGGAGAAAGGAAAGAAAAGTGTAATCAGGAAGAGAACCCCTTCCTCTGCAATGTCCTTTTAGTTTCCTCCACTGACAAAGCTTAACTTTGGGCCATCTGGCCAAGGAGAAATCTTTACAGGGTCCAGCTTTAATACCACAAGCAGGGCAATGGAGGGTGGATTTGGAGCTCTGAGATAATACACTGCTAGCTGGCATGAGGTTGGGGAGTACTCTAAGATGACTTTTAGCTTAAGTGATTGAGTTTATGTTGATGTTTTTCAATAAGGAAGGAATAGGTTGGGTGTGCGGAATTGATGGTCAAATTTAATATGTCAAAAAGATTGTGTATAAAATGAAAAGGTGACATGACTAATAATTGAAACATGAGAATACTAGTACTTTAAGGATAAGTGAGGGAGAGACCCCTATGAAAGAAGCTGAGAAGAAAAAAGGTTATAGGAGATGAAATGGGGGGGGGGGTTGTTATGGAAGCCAACAGAAGAGAGATTTAAAGAAAGAAAGGAGGGATGAATAATGCCAAATGCTGCAGAGAGGCCAAGTAAAAATAAGAACTTAAGTGTATCAATAGGATTTAGGAGCTAGGAGATCTTGTACAGTTCTTTATCATATATAGTATAAGTGTGAAAAGGGTATAATAGGGAATTGGACCATGCAGGTTGAACAAGTCATTGTGTTAGAATGTTGTAAGATGGGGTGATGTGTAAGATGCTATAAGGGATTTATTTTAGAAATGGAGGAGAGGCATATGTAAATAATCCCAGTAGAAGATGCACTACAGTGAATGTTGTATGAAACAACAAATGAAGTGTAACTAGAGCACAAGGGAGGGAGAGCTTGTCTCATGCTGAGAGCATCAGAGCAGGCTTAATTTGAAGGAAGATACATTTAAGTTGGGCTTTTTTGCAGGATAGGCAGAGTTTCAGGAAGTAGAGACTAGAATAAGCAAAGACACTAAAGGGGAAAGATGCAAGACAGGTGGGAAGACCATGAAGTTTGATCTTTGTGTGATATGTTTAATGGCAAATATTGAGGATACAAGTAATGGAGTAACAAAGAGGAATTTTTATATAGCTGTTGACCATTTAATGAGTACTTGGTAGGCAATGGAAAGCCAATGAAAGTAAGTCAGGACTTGACCAGCGCACTATGCTTTGTAGAATTGCTAGGGACAGATGCATGGAAAGATCCTAGAAAGAAATACACCAAATCAGAGGGCTACTGAGGTTGACAAGGGACTAGCCCACTAGAATTGCTAGGGACAGATGCATGGAAAGATCCTAGAAAGAAATACACCAAATCAAAGAGCTACTGAGGTTGGCAAGGGACTAGCCCGCCTAAGAGCTTTACTTAGGAAGGAGTGAGGAGATGGCTGTGCAGGCAACTGACAGAGTTTGTGAAAGAAGTGACAAGAAGTAGAGTGGAGATGTTGGAATCTAATTGAGGGGAAGTAGAAAGGATACTAGAGCTTATAGAGATTGGTTTGAGGAATGGTGACACCATTAGTGGAAGTGGAGAAGAAAAATATGGGTAGTTTGGATTGAGAGGAATTTTAGTTCTGGACAAATTGAAAAATCTTAGGACATTAGAAAATTTTGATTCACATCTTTCTAGTCTTTAACATACTAACTACAACCTACTGAGTGTTTAATATAGGTTTCAAGGTCAAGTTTCTTTGTGTCCAGGTCCAGGCTCTTAAATATCACATAAGACTCTACTTGTGCATATATCTCCTCCTCTTAATTAACTAACTTGTAATTCCTCGTGACCATGAGCCAAATCTTGCACTGCTTGATAGCTCTCAGATTGCTAGGAACAAGATTTGTTCAATGTAAGTATTCAATTAGTATCTGTTCAATGAATGAATGTTGCAGTCTGCTTAATGGTCCCCAAGGGGCTTGAAGAAGTTCAAACTCCTGTATTTACCAAATAAATATGTGCTTGGACTTAAGAAAACACAGCTGGTTAACTCAGTTGACTTGAGCGTGATACTAATGAGGCCAAGGTCATAGGTTTAATCCCCTTGTGGGCCAGTTCACTTTGCACTATTTTCATGCTCTCAATCTTAAACAGACTTTATAGCAAATGTGAGTACATACACATGGTCCCAAGAGAACCAGCAAAAGAAAGAAGAAAGAATGAATTAGTGCAAATCCATCACCACTGCTGGAAAAACACCTTGAATAATATTATCTACTTGGCTGGTCACTGTGTCATTTATGCTACATATGAAGAATGGCTTATAATTATTATGTGCCCCGCTTAAATTTGTTATACTGAAGTCCAAATTAGGACATGCACCTTAAATGTAAGAGGACTTAATAATTTAAACTACACATTATTAAAATTATTTGACAAAGAATTAATAGCAAAAAAACCCCGCCCTTGTTCACTTAAAAATAAGTTTGATTTGTACGTAAGAACATCTTTACCAATTTAAGTGATGTATTCTTGACTATATATCCCTAGTCATCGTGATATAAGAAATTTGCTTTTGGAAAAAAAGAGAAAAAAAAAAAAGAAGTGTGGGGAATGATATAATGTGTGAAAAGATTATGGTGGCTGTTAAGGCAGATATTCCTGGGTTTAAGTACTGAATATACAACTTGCTATCAACGCGATCTGGGACAACATACTTGGTCTCTCAGAGTCTCAGTTTTTACCTATCAGATAATCCTATGGACCCTACAGGCTTGTTCTGAGCATTTCGTGAAATGATATATGTAAAGCACCTTGCATATAGGTAGTTTAAAAAAAGTATTGTTCCCTTTGCTTCTTATTCCTCAAAACTCCTCTGAGTTTATTTCTCCAAATTGTAAGTGATGTAAATACTTAGAGAAATTTTGTAAGTAAAATGGTAGCATTAAAAATTTGTGTTATTATATTAGCATCAAATATACCTTTTAAAGGTTGATTGCTTTTTTATTTTTTTTAAGATTTTATTTATTTATTTGACAGAAAGAAACAGTGAGAGAGGGAACACAAACAAGGGGAGTGGGAGAGGGAGAAGCAGGCTTCCCGCCAAGCAGGGAGCCCGATGCAGGGCTCGATCCCAGGACCCTGGGATTATGACCTGAGCCAAAGACAGTACGCTTAATGGCTGAGCCACCGAGGCACCCCTGATTGCTTTTTCAAAGAAGATTTTTATTTAATTGGTTCATATTCTCTGTATGGGAAATATTTGTTTTGGAAATAAGGAAGTACAACTTCCTGTAGTGATTTTGCCTTTTTGGCAAAGGTGAATTTAGTTTTTTCTGATGTAGTATAAATGGAATTGCTATTAAAATGGTAGATCCTTTGAGGAACAATAAGTCTTCTCAAAAGGGACTGTGGAATACAGAGGTTTTCACGCCATTATCTGCTGGAAGAATCATCACTGTGAGTCCCCTAACAGTGGTACAGAATTTGTTTATTTCCTGTCTGTAAAGAACAGGTTGCAGAACAGGCATTAAATGTTTGCTGGGGTCAACCCACCCTCTTGGGAGCACCAATATCATTTTCCCCAACAAAGAGAGAAATTTGGCATCTTTGTAAAATTAGATTAGTCTCAAACTCCAAAGGAAAACATATTGATTAATGTAAGACCCCGTGTTTCCTAAATAAGGTATTTGGAAACATTCATAGAAAGGAAGGAATCAGCCCACATCTACCTTTGGGTATTGTCTCTCTAGGTTTCTAATATGTTTCCATTCTTTAGCACAGAACACCCATTGTATTGAGCCCCTGGGCTTTAAGTGGTATCTATTAATCTCTGTTACTTGTATTCTCATTTTTCTGACTGATGTTGCTCTTTTCTAAGGAAATTTAGCAGAAGAAAGAATAAAAATGGAGTCTGTTGGGGGAGGGTTGGAGACAAATATATGAAATGGAAGAATCAGGGGGAAAAAATCAAAATGGAAGCATTAAGATGAAGAATTTATGGAGTACAATTTGTCATGAGTTGTATTGACCAATAAAGAAAATGAAAAGTTTGTGGATTAATATTTTAAACTCATACCCTGAATTAGAATCCAGCAAATCAATGCGAGGAACCAGAAAATGTACTTAGCAATTAGCAGGAGGCAAAAAAAAACATGTGCGCTAGTTAATCAGCTTTGGAACCTATGGTGGTTCAATTTTACATTCTGATTAAACAGTTTCATTCTAGTTGTCATTTACTTTTAAAGTGCTGGTACAAGGAGTTCGCTGTAAATAGCAGTACTAATTGCACAGACTTGAGCCAAGCACACATACTGCATGCTGTGTATACTTATCTTTTGTTGTGCAGCTCTGCCAACAAACCTGCTCCTGCTGCTCCTACCCTTTCCTTTCCTGGGCACAGCACACCCATTTACTAAGTTTTCAGGTGTGAATGTGTGAGTGTGTATGTGTATGTGTCTCTGTATGGTATGTGTGTGGATGTTCTTCTAAATGAATAATAGCATGAGCATTCCAAACTATTCCTTTTCATTTATTCCTGGGTCTTCAAATCCTGTTTCCCCAAATGTGAAAACCTAGCATGCTAGCCTAATGAGCTGTTTATATCCTGTTTTCACTTTCCTTCTTTTATGGATGATTTTTCTTTCTCTTCAGTTTAATTATTTTCCCTAAAAGTATAAAAGGATTAGCCATTGCATTGCTGTGCATTCCCCCCTCACTCAAGCTGCTGCTTGTCACTGAATCACTGAGCTATAACTGAGAGAACCCTTTATGTGAACTTGATGGAATTGCTGATAATTGGGGACTGGTATGTCAGGGCTCAGATTGGGGCAAGACCAAAACTTGTGCTGAAAATGAAACCTAACTGCATATATACTTCCAGGAAATTCTTGGAATGTGAATTTAGTAAGTTATGAAAGGAATTGTAAAGAAATAATAGTTTATACACATGATATAATGATTGGCAAGAGATGATGTAGCATTCTTTTCTTTTTTTCAAATTGAGCTTACTAAAAGTATTTTCATAATGTGGATGAATTGCAGCCCATCAAGGATGAACAAGCACATCGGTGAATTAACACCAAACCTTGTGACTATTGACAAGGAAGGTGTCCCTACCCCCATCCCCCCATCAGGGGGAAGGTTAAGCTTACAGAGTGAATGCATTAATTACTGTTCACTTCAAAAGTACTTTATTTTATTATGGTGTGCAGTATTCATCACCTAGACAACCAGGTCCTTGGGAAGGCCATGCCAATAAAAGAAAGTCAAGATAAAGTACAGACGTCAATATTGAGAGTACAGCATTTAAATCAAATTAAAGAAACACTACTGAGGTTGCCAGCATTTTGACTTGTCTGTTGTGTAGGTCTCAGACACAAGGGAACATGACATCACAGAGATTTCTTTTTAATATATACATGCATCCTCCTTAAATAAACTGCCTGTGTGTTTATTACATCCAGAATTGCGTTCTCCCCAATTATTAATAAGCTAAAATCTTTGACACTACTTTCAATATTTAAATATATATATATATATTTTTCCCTTAGTCTATCCCAAGATCATAGAGGAGCCCCCTAACAGTCCTGTCTGGGCACAAAGGGAACACTGGGCTCACAAAGAACACTCTCTTGCTATCCTACTCCCTGGTTGCCTTTAGTGAGTGACTTGTACACCTGCAACTTCAGCAGGTTTTAATTTGTTATTAACTGGCTCATGAAGCTTGGGCAATGTGATAGGTCTAAGCTATATGTTTAGGCAAATGAAATATGGCCTTATACAATTTTTTAAAAAGTATTTATTTGAGAGAGAGAGAGAGAGCGTGCAGGAGCACACAGGTGGGGGAAAGGGCAGAGGGAGAGAGAGAGGCAGGCTCCCCACTGAGCAGGGAGCCTGATGTGATGTGGGCTCAATCCCAGGATCCCTGAGACCATGACCTGAGCCAAAGGCAGACTCTTAACCGACTGAGCCACACTGGCGCCCCTACAATTTTCTTATTTAATTGGGACTCTTAGGTAATCCTTTTTTTATATTCTTGTCACCACTCTAAATAAAGATAATCTGAGAATCACTGGTACACTGGGAAGGGAAACCAGGGCTGAAAGTTTAATTCTCATCCAAACCTTACAAATAATTTGAACATGAACTCAATCATTGGACACAGAAAGAATAATGGCATCTGTCCCATCAGATGCATTATTATTTATCAAGGGTCTTCTGGCTTATGTTTTCAGTTGCATTTGAGATACTATTATTTTGAAAAATTTGAAGCTACGAAGAAGAAGGACAGGCTTTTCTTTCTTTCTTTTTTTCTTTAACAGGTATTTAAGGGAAAAAAATTACTGAAATCAGTAATTTGAAAATAAAAATAATTTCCCCCCCAGCCATTCACATTTGTGATCAGTGTGTGCAGTTTTATCAAAAATATCGTGATTTAACATGAAGGATTTCTACACAGCAAACATTCAGGAGAGCATCTTAGTCTCTCTTGCTTTTGTAGAACCAGTTTCATGTTGATATTCTTAAATGTGCAAGCCCAGGTTGTGTATAACTGAATGAATTAATAACCTATACTTTAAAAAAGTCAAAACAGTTAATTTTACTTCTTTTTACTCTTTCTTTCAAAGCTTATAATATTTTTTTCCT
Source organism: Ursus americanus (assembly GCF_024610735.1). Taxonomy (NCBI): domain Eukaryota; kingdom Metazoa; phylum Chordata; class Mammalia; order Carnivora; family Ursidae; genus Ursus; species Ursus americanus. Next base: position 32,629,903 of record NC_142129.1, read on the forward strand.
AAATTAGCTACTACATTTAACATCTTCATGCAGAAGCAGTTCTTTAATTGCTAGCTCCTAGCTTTTTATCTTCGATATGTCTTTTAGTCATTGCAGTGTACTATGAACCATATTTTCTCCTTGCTTAGGTTCTACTGCCTTGGTTGCATTTGACACAGTGGATATTTACCCTCTGCTCTTTTAACTATGACATTTCTGTCCTGTGGCCATACCATTCTTGGCTCTGTACTTACTCATGCTTTATAAAAGCATTTTGGCTATCTGCAGTGCTTACTTTCTTGTCACAGAAGCCCAGAGCAGAGTTGGGCAATGGGGTGGAAGGCACTGGATGGCCATGGAACCTTACCAAATACTTACCATGGTGGAATGACCATTGCCCAGAGCCCTGTGGGATTAGAAATCTGATACCAGCTTCCAAAATTGACTTAGCAAGCCTTATCTCCATAGAAAATTTCACCCCAAGTTGATACTTATAAACTCAATTAAATTAAGCTACGGTGAAATATGGAAGGGCTGAGGAGCTGGAAACTCCTGTCTTCTGGTCAGTTCATTCTCTTTTTAAGGCAAAGTGTAAGGAAGCCGAGTTACCATCAGCAGGGTTGCACAGTGAGCTTGGGGAAGGAAAATGAGGAGATTATGTAATTGATTTTCACAATGGGGATATTCCTGGTCTGGATTTGGAAAGGATGAGTTCATGGATCACTGTTCCTTCTCCCTGTGGGTAGTACTTAGAGTTGGGATGAGCACTGCTCTTTGCTTCTCTTTCATCTCTGCTTCGTTAGCTAATTTTCATCATACCATGTCCCACTTTATGTTCCCCTCACACCTTGTACATATCCCCTCACCCTTGTCGTTCTTTATGAATGGTCTTTCTTTAGAGTACAGTCATATCTTAACAGATATGGGAATCCCTTTATCCTCTGAGTTATTAAAAGCAGATTGTATAAAGGATAATTGATTCAATTTATATAACTCTTATTTGCGATCTTATATCTATGTTTTCCAAAGGAAATAATGATTGTCAAATGTGCCTCCTTCCCTTCTTTCTTTGTTCAATCCCTCATGTGATGTTATTGTGTGGTCAAAGACACCGATACAAAAATATTTGTAGTGGGGTGCCTAGGTGACTCAGTTGGTTAAGTGTCTGACTCTTGATCTCAGCTCAGGTCTTGATCTCAAGGTTGTGAGTTCAAGCCCCACGTTGGGCATGGAGCCTACTTAAAAAAGAAGAAAATTATAGCACCACTGATTGTAATAGCAGAAACTGATAAAAATCTGTGGACAACCAAAATGTTCATGGCAAAAACAAAAAAGCATTAAAAAAAAGATAAACAAATGGCAGTTGTTGACACAATGGAGTATTATACAGCAGTTAAAATAAATTATAGCTCTATCCAAAAATGGGGTGAATACTAATAATATAATGTTGAGTGAAAAAAAAAACAGCCTGCCCTCCAAGATTATAGAGCTTTATCACTTTGTTCTAACCCAGCATTTATAGCAAATTATTTTTTAAAAATCAGGGGAATGAGGGGCACCTGGGTGGCTCAGTTAGTTAAGTGTCTACCTTCAGCTCAGGTCATTATCCTGAGGTCCTAGGGTTGAGCCCTGCATCAGACTCCCTGCTCAGTGGGTAGTCTGCTTCTCCCTCTCCCTCTGCCTCTCCCCCTGCTCATGCTCTCTCACTATCTCTCTCACAAATAAATAAAATCTTAAAAAAAATCTAAAAAATGATAAACATAAAATGATAAAAATGATAAACATAAAAAAATAGATAAGAAGAGGCAAGAGATAGAATAGGGAGGTGAACATAAGTAGATGTAAGTTTTTGTCATTGTTCCAATTCTCCAGTTGGGTGAGTGATTTGTGGGTATTGATTATATCATTAAAAAGTATTTAATACATAAATAAAAAGAGGGCCATAAATGATAGTATGTAATGAGAAAAACATTATGCTTCACCCAATGTTGTGGTCCTAAAGTCCATTAAAAAAATAAATAGAAAAGTTATGGAGCCAGGTGGGAATAAGGTGAGCGATGGAGCATAGCTGAAGGCAAGTCCTGGAAAAAATTAAGTTGTCTTACATTTATTCTCCAACAAGTTGAGACTTCTCAATAAAGTATTTTCAAATGCACAAAACCACCCTTCCCCCAATTGCCCATATTTGAATCTGAGTCACCTTTATTACCATTATCTAGTCTAGTGTTTTTTCAACCATAGTTCATGACCCAAGATTATGGAATCAGTTTAGTGGCTTACTCTCAGCTTTTAACTAAAAAAAGAAACAGAATAAACAATAGAAAATATTAGTTTGCATTACACATAGTAAGGGCATATTTTTGTGAAACTTTCGTTTCAGTTATTATGCATATGTGTCTGTGTTGAATTACAAAGTAATCAGAGGATGCATAAAAAAAAAATAGTTGGTAGCCAAGTTCTCTAGGTGGTCCATTTGTAACAAACCTATTCCCTCCTTTCATTCTCACTGCCCCCACCTTTGGGCAGGTTCTCCATGACCTCCCTTGGGTATAATGGCCTTCTAATTGGAATCTTAATTCCAAGCTATCCTCTGTTCAATCTGTCACATACTCTGGGAGGATCTAGCTAAAATGCAGTTCTGATCATCTCATTCCTGCTCAAAATCCTTCAGCAATTTCCCTTTCATTTTTTGCTGAAGGCAATAGAACTCTCCTCCCATTAAAAAATTTCTGAAATATAGTCTAAACAAACTTTTATAAACTTATACACTGATACTCTCTCCTGAAACCTCTCCAGATACACTCAATTTCACATTATTCTTGCAGCACCTCTATTTTTTCCGGTAATAATTTACATACATGTTTTGTTCTACTGTTGGGTTTTAAGCTTCTTGACATCAGTGCTTAAAATAGTGTTTACGTATAGTAGTTGTACAATAAATATTTGATCATGTGAGGAATGGAACTTGTAATATAATCTTTGATTTCTTTTTATTGATTGTTTAATTGATTGATTTTTAATATAAGAATGTCCACAGCAGCTTTATTTATAATAGTTGAAAACAACCCAGATATCCATCAGTAGGAGAACGTATAAACAGACTATGGTTTTTTTCATACAATTAAATGCTTCTTAATAGCAAAACAAAACAAGTGATATGCCCAACAACATGAATGAATCTCAAAAACATGCTGAAAAAAACAAGCCATATACAAAAGAGTACATACTCTATGATTCCATATTTATGAATTTCTTGAACAAACAAAACTGATTTTTGGAGGAAAATAAATCTTATAAGTGGTTGCTTTTGTTGGGATGAGACAAAGATTGCTGGGAAGGAACACAGGGGAACTCTAGGTAACATAAGTGTCCTATTGATTAAGTATGGGTCACATGGTTGGATGCATTTGTCAAAACTCATTGAATGGAAGACAAACCTATAGAGACAGTAAAAAGATCAGTGGTTTCCTTGGGTTGAGGAGGGGGAAGAGATCAAGAGGCAGAGCAGAGAAGATTTTAAGGCAGTGATAATACCATGTATGATACTGTAATGATGGATGCATGTTATTAAACATTTGTCTGGACCCACAGAATGCACAACACCAAGAGTGAACCATAATGTAAACTGTTGAATTTGGGTGATTATGATGTGTTAATGTAAATTCATCAATTGTATCAAATACACCATTCTGGTGAGGGAGGTTGATAATGCAGGAGGCTATGCATGTGTGAGGGCAGGGGGTATATGGGAAATTTCTTACCTTTCTCTCCATTTTGCTGTGACGTAAAACTGCTCTAAAAAAATGAAGTCTTAAGAAGCAGCAATAGCAACAACAGGAACAAAACAAAACCTTATGGAATGGTACACTTAAGATTTGGGCATTTCACTGTATGAAATTTTCCTTAAAAAAGAGCCATGAACAGATATTAAATTCTAATTAATGATATGCATACTGAAGCACTTAGGAAGAAGGGTATTAATGGCTGCAACTTATTTGATGGATGAGTAGAGAGATACATGGATGGATAGATAACTTACAAAGCAAATGTAATAAAAAGTTAATGGCAGAATCTAGGTTGTACAGTGTTTATTATAAAAATTTTCAAATTTTCTGTAGTTTAAAATTTTTTATAATGAAATGTTGGGTGGGAGGAAGACAGGTAGAAAAGTTTAAAATGACTTGTGGTTTATAGTTTCTTGTTAGTAATGGATTTCTCTCTATGATATGTCTACCGATATGGTGCCAGGAAAGATGGGAGGATGGGATTTAAAGCAAGTCTTTTCAGAGAGGAAGAAGGGGTGGGTCCTGGGGAGGCTGGCAAGAGTGTTGGAGAGTGTATCAGTCAGGGTTCAACCAGAGAAACAGAACAAGTAGAGATACATATTCTTATTTATCACAAGGAATTGACCTAATGCAATTGTGGGGCCTGGCTGAGCAAGTCCCAAATCAGTAGGGCAGACCACCAGGAAGAGCAGGCTGGAAATTCTCAGGCAGGAGCTATTGCTAAAGTCCCTGGACAGAATTTTTTCTTCTTCAGTCTCGGAGTTCTTAATGGTCTAAAATTTGAGTTAAATTTAATTATTGAGAGCAGTGGGAAATCTTTAAATGAATTTACCCAGTGATAAATTCCCAAATTTGCTCTTTATACAATTATACTAAGTGGCTTGAATGCGAATGTCATCTGACTTTCCCAATTATTGATAATTTATAGTGCATGTAGCAAAAGTTATTAAAAATGAGAAAAACCCTAAAAAGTTTTACAGTGGATGTTGTATTTACATAGGTAAAATAAACTACAGAACTTAGACAAAATTACAGAAAAATGCAACTACTAGAATATTTATGGTGGAATAGCATTTGTATTGATGAATGTGTTTCTTTTTAACTTAACCTGATTGACTTTATTTGAAAGTTACTTTCGTTCATTTTGTCTCAGTAGAAAAATATCTAAGATTTTCCATTGTAAAATTATTACAAGTAACTTTAACTTTTTTTCGTAACAAGCAGTAACAGGAGAATACTGAAATAATATAAAATAAAGACAGAGAATCTGAAACCCATGTTAATCCATGGTTTGGAATTTTCCAGTCAAGTAACCAAGTTATCAAATAAAGACTGGGTTGGAAATTTGGGCTAGATCTTCCTTTCACTCCTTACCAAACTCAGTGGTTGAGATTGAAAGCAGTTAAATGCCCAAAATGCAGCCAGGGAAAGAAGATTCTAGAAAAAGAGGGTCCATAAAAAAATCTATGATTTGGATTATCAGTTTCTACATCACCAAAAATTGGGTGCGCTTAAATCCTATCAATCGGGAGCTTTAAAAGAATTAACTATGTAGTCTCCTTGCTTTTCTAAATCATTTTCAGTTCTGTTAAGTAAGATTTTACAGTTCATGTGATAACATTTCAAAGGTTTTTAATTTTAATTTGTATGAAAATTTTCTGAATGGTTTCTGGACACTAGGTTTTTCAATTAGATAAATTATTTAGTTACACAATCTTCCTTTTGTCTTTTGAAGAAAAATAAACATTATTGAAAGGCCTTTGGCAGGTATTTTTATAGAGACATTAAAATTTTTTTCCAATTCTGTATTATAGGCCAGCTAGAAGTCAAGCTATTTCAGCTAATGAAATTTGCTTTGATCAGAGGAGGCCAATCATCCTTCAAAGCATTGTTGTGTTTTGAAATGCAAGCAAGTACCTAATAAATTGAGGGTGCTGCAGCAGCAACAGATCAAAATAGAGGTTGATGTTTCATTAGATCACATTAATACCTGACAAAAAGAATGACTACAGATTAGTGTGGGGGAAGGCAGACTTTCTCCTCCCCCTCCTTCCCTGCCCCTCTCCCACCTTTCTTCTGTCTCTTCTTTTCTCCATTCGTTCATCTATTTCCCACTGTTGCCAAAGTGTTTTAGATTACAGAAGTAGTGACTTAAGGCCAAGTATTCCTTATCTTTCACTAGATATTTAGAATGCCAAGTATTGCAGCAGGCACTTTAAAAAGAAATATTCCAATAAATTTTTATGATTACGTGGAATCTTTTATAACCCACTTCCCCCCAATACATATGTACCTGTTTTCTCCTGAGGAAAGAGTCTTTAAACTTTTTAAAAGATACTGATTTCTCATGGAAAATTTCAGATATGGTTTTCATAATAAATATATCTTGCCATTCAAAGTAGATGGCCTTGGTGATTGGGGAAATTCCTATATTATGTAATAAGTAAGAATTTTCTGTGTTTCTTTTTTGTAATTGCTAGAAATACAGGTTAGTTCACAAGTGACAGTAAATTATACCACTTCATTTTAGAGTTACCCCTCTCTGCCCCTGAGCTTGATTTAGCCAATTAATTAGCCACTGGGATATTCTTTTTTTTTTCCCCAACAACAACCAATTCTCCAATTCCCTGATGCCAGCTGGGTGTCCTGGAATTCAATTCAGTTTTTACACTATGTGAAGTTAGTGCAGACCCCAAAACTTAAGGGCTCAGTCCCACAAGACTGCCCTTACTTCAGACACCAGCTGCAAAGGTCACCAGACTACCCACATTTCTGCCTGGTCAACTGCATATTCAGAGGTTCTCACAATTCCCCCTCAGTTTCAGTAGTTTGCTAGAACTATTCATGGAACTCAGGAAAATGCTATACTTACAATTATATTTTTATTTTCAAAGCTACAATGCAGAAACAGTCAAATGGAAGAGATGCCTAGGGCAAGGTGTCTGGGTAGAGCTTCCACACCCTCTCTGGGTGTGGCACCCTCTCAGTGCCTTGATGTGTTCACCACTCAGGAAGCTCCCCAAATCTCATTGTTCAAGAGTTTTTAAATGATGTTTCATTGTGTAGACATGATTGATTAAATCATTGCCCACGGTAATTGCACTCAATCCCCAGCCCCCAGTCCCTTCCTCAGAAGTTGAGTGGTGAGGCTGAGAGTTCCAGCCCTCTCTAATCATGGCTTGGACTTCCTCTAAAGGCCTCAGGATGAGTCACCTCATTACCAACTCAGGTACGGTAGAAAGGGGCTGGCTATGAATAACAAAAGACACTCCTATCACTCAGGAAATTCCAAGGGTTTTAGGAGCTCTGCCAAAAACCAGGCGCAAAGTCAAAATTCTATGGTGTGGAGTGTTTGTTTTGTTTTGTTTGTTTGTTTAATGCCACAGATACACATTCTGCTTGTAGTATCCTGGTAGTGTTCTCTGTCTTAGATTTTAAGGCCTGTTCCCTTAGCTGGCACCACTTGAGATCAGTTCTGTGATTTACAAGAGTTGAGGTTAAGCGGGCCTGAGACCTAAGGCCACAGAGGGGAGGGCAGTTGATACCTGTACCTGTCTCATAGGATTGTCCTAATTATTAATGAGTTATAAATGTGAACTGCTGAGCACAGTACCTGATAGGTAGTGAAGGCGGTCCAAGCATTGACTATTGTGTTTTTTGTTATTATTAGTATCATCATTGTCCTCACTTGCACATGAGAACACTAAAGCTGAGAAGTTAAGTGGTTTATGCCAGGCCCCATGGCCCTTCTGTACCTGAAGCTCAGGTATAAACTCTACTTCCTAGGTTAAGAATTGGAAGTGGCTTGGGGCGCCTGGGTGGCACAGCGGTTAAGCGTCTGCCTTCGGCTCAGGGCGTGATCCCGGCGTTATGGGATCGAGCCCCACATTAGGCTCCTCTGCTATGAGCCTGCTTCTTCCTCTCCCACTCCCCCTGCTTGTGTTCCCTCTCTCACTGGCTGTCTCTATCTCTGTCAAATAAATAAATAAAATCTTTAAAGAAAAAAAAAAGAATTGGAAGTGGCTCTTTTAAGAGCTGGATTTCATTTGAGGGCATCATTTTGGCCATATTCAAACAGCTGCGGAAACTTAGACGGTGTAGCTTTTACTAGGCACCACATGCAGAGAGCTGTTCATAATGGGGTTTTATGGCTCCTGTTGGTGTGTATGAGACATTGAAGTAGCGTAGAGATCTGTAGCGGAACAAGAATTTTCCTGCATTGCCTATTAGATTCTCATCGTAAAAGCCAGTAACTTGGACTGTGGTGGAAATGAGTCTGTGATGATAGTAATTTAATGGGAAAGTTACACTGGAAGCCAAGTTCCCTTTCAGCTGCCTTAAGTTTTACCTTTATTGTCTCATTGCCTTTTGCATCTGATCTTGGCAGTTAATGGTCTCTGTAGTAAATTCAAAGAAGAGAGTTTAAAACAATAGGGGCTGAATTTTCCTTTTTTGTGTCAACATAAGACCATCATGCCATTATTACTTAGGCTCTGTCCTAGCAGTTTTCACCAACATGATCTTTCTGGCCATATAATCAATAATTTATTAATTAAAATTTGAATTGTGTGCTGATAGCAGATAGCAATTTACACATAAGAATTTGAAGTCTGTAAGCTTTGTTTCTTATTTTGTTGCTATTTCCTCTTACTAAACTTTTTAAACTTCAAAATATAGAAATTCAAGTTAAGAGAGACACTCATATCTGCAGCCTCTGATCTTGTGATTTTTAAACTTACCTTCAAGCTCATGGGAAGTACTGAAAAATGGGAGCTGCCTTAAAAACATTTTTGCCTGACTAGAAATGCTTTAAAGCTACCATTCTGCTTAAGAGGAATTGAAAAAGAGGTCTTCTTTATTAATGTGCTATATGTCTTTAGCCCATAAACCTTTACCCGTTGCCTCAGTCCTTTGCCTGATTTCTTTAATGCATAACAATACAGGAGCTGGAGTGATGCACCCAGTCTCCTCTGGCAGCGTTGATTCTGGTTCCTGACCTGTACAGATATGAATAGCTTCGAATGCACCTCCCACCATCCCTACTCTTTCCCCTCTCTTTATCCTCTTCCTGTCAGTCTGGGATATGTGGGCAGACATGCCAGTTTCACCTCAAATATTGACAAATGATAGTTTCAATTAGAGAAAAAAGGCTATAGATCAACCACACAGACTAGCATCATAAAAACACAACTTACTGAAAATAAGGACAGTTGTAGCCTTTTCTCAGATTACCTTCAACTGACTCTGTGGCAAAATCACTGTAATGTTTTGTCTTTATTGGACTTCTATTTGTAAATAATTGTCAAAAAATTATCTTGCGAGGCACCTGGGTAGCTCAGTCCATTAAGTGTCTGCCTTCAGCTCAGGTCATGATCCTCATGGTCCTGGATGGAGCCCAGGATTGGGCTCCCCGCTCAGCAGGGCGTCTGCTTCTCCCTCTGCCCCTCCTCCCTGCTCCGCGTGCACTTGCATGCACTCTCTCTCAAATAAATAAATAAAATCTTTAAAAAAATTATCTTGCATGCATGAAATAATGTGCTCAAAATGTTTACAACTCATTGGGAGAAAGATGCTCTATAAATCAAATTAGTCACTACTACAACAGGTAACACAATTCTCAAACTGAAAATTGGTCTTTCACTGCGGCATTGCACTTCCAACACCTCAAAAGACTGTTACCGAGTGGCTGTCACAGGCAGGGCCCTGAAAGGTCACTGTGGATGGTGGGAGAGAGTGTGAAGCATGATTTCTGCTCTGAAGGACCTAGCTGGGGAGATAAGGAAAGCTTTAATTATAACACATAAATCAAACCAGAATTAATGTGAGGATGCCAAAAACATCTTCAGTAGGTATGTGATTTACTGGAGGCAGGAAGAGACTGGGACAAGTTACAGGGAAGAAAAGGCAAAAGATATTAAGCAAAAGATATTGGAGATACCACAGATTTCACAAACTACAGCTTTCCTGTGTCTGCTAGTGTGCATGGTTGCAGGCTCCTCTGTCCATTATGAGCAAAAGGAAGTTTGTTGGACTGATGTGTAAGTTGAAATGGGTAGATTTTGTAAAATTTAATTTGTGTTTTTATGATGCTAGTCTGTGTGATCGATCTAGGAGGAGTTGATGCTGCAACTTGAGTCTCAAGGCAGTTTGCTGGCAGAATTACCCTTTAGGGGGAGGTCAGTCTATTTTCTTAAGGCCTTCCACTGACAGGATGAGGTACATCCACATTATGGAGGGTAATCTGATTTACTCTATCTACTAATTTAAATATTAATGTCATCTTAAAATACCTTCGCAAAAACATCTAAAATAATGTTTGACCCAATATTTTGTTACCATAACCTAGCCAAGTTGACCTATAAAATTAACCATTATACATGGCAAGATCCTCTTTTGTAGATAGGCCAGGTTATCCTGCCACCCTGAGAGCTGTGAAGAATCTGCCAATCAAGAATCAAAGTCCTGTGCAGTCACATCTCAGTCATATGCCCATCTCCCACTGTAGCAGGGTGAGGAAATGGAGGTTCTCACTCCTTGGTTTCCATAATGGGAGGGTGGTAGTAACTTTATCAAGAGGTTTCACTTAAAGGGAGACCAAGCTGCTCAAGGAAAGGGAGGTATAATATTTTGGACAGTTGAAGAACAAACTTCTACTTCACTTCTTTGCTGTGTAAGCCCATGTTTCAAAAATTCTTTGTGTCAAACCTGTCTTTTCCTTGAATCCTCAGAGATCATAGATCTTGTTACTTATTTACCTGTTTATCATTTAACTCTCCTCCCACCAACAGAATATAAGTTTAGTGAGGAGAGGGGTCTTGTTTCTTTTTTCCACTGTTGTTATTTCCAGTACCTAGAACCATGCCTGACACATAGTTGGTGTTCAGTATATATTTTTTCAATAAATAAATACATGAATAAATGTCTGACTATGGGCAGTAGACAGTTTATGCTATAGACTAAATGTATACCCCCAAAATTCATATGATGAAACCTAATCCCCAGTGTGAAGCTATTTGGAGTTGGGGCCCTTGGGGAATCTAATTAGATCATCAGATTGGAACCCTCAGGAGTGGGATTAGTGCCCTTATAAAAGAGAGCTTCTCTCATCGTGAGAGGACACAATGAAAAGATGGCCATCTATTGAACTGGGAAGTGGGCTCAGCAGATACCAAATCTGTTGGAACCTTGATCTTGGTCTTCCCAGGCTCCAGAACTGTGAGAAATAATTTCTGTTGTTATAAGCTACCCAGTCTATGGTATTGCTATACTACCCCAAATAAACTAAGATAGTTTATAAATAAGTGTATAGTTCATCTTCAAATAGCACGGGTTTGAACTGTGCCAGTACACTTATACCTTTTTTTAAAAAAAAAAAAATATATAAATACAGTACATTACTTTAAATGAATTTCCCTTATGATTCTCTTAATAACATTTCCTTTTTCTAGATTTTATTGTAAAAATATAGTATAATATATATATATACATATATATATATATATATATATGTATATATATGTGTGTGTGTGTGTGTGTGTGTGTGTGTGAATCGACAATGTTATTGGTAAGGTTTCCAAACAACAATAGGCTATTAGTAAGTTTTTTGGGAATCAAAATATATATACAGATTTTTGGCTGCACGGAGGGTTGGTGTCCCTAATCCCTGTTTTGTTCAAGGGTTAACTGTATATGGTTATAAGTCTATAAATACATGTATGAGGTTATATGTTCTGCTTGACTTTAACTGCTTGCTATTATGATAGGAAAATGATGAAAACAAGGCTATCAAAAATTTTATCTTTATGTTTTAGTTCCACACAACCAAGAGATTTACTAGAAGTTTATTTTATTTTGTTGTTTCATGGCCGTAAATACACACATGCACACACACACGCGCAACACATATATGGTGTGTGACACACCGTACATGTTAAAGAAATATGAAAACCTCATATTTATGAGTCTTTGTCTTATACTTTACAGATTTATCTAATCTTTTCCATAATTTAGACAATTTCTTATTTCTTGTGCACTGCTATCTACGTAATAGGGAGTAAGGGACGATTTATTAAAATTTCTGAATGTAACCTAGACCTAGGAGAAACTGTTTTTGCCTCATAAGAAAATGAAAAGCATCATTAAAATACTGATAAAGCTTTTTCCAGATGATCAGTGTTTTTCACTAAAGAATGTTTTTTATATTTTCCATGGCAGTGAATTCCACATCGAAATGTTCCACTGTTGCCAGTAAAGGTTTTCCTGGCCCAACACGAACAATACTCAGTTAACAATAACCTAGTAATGTGCATGTTGAGTCCCTCAGCCAAAGATTATTATGTGAGAGACATGCATTTGGATGACTTATGTGATAGAGTGCACTTTCCAGCATTTGATGCTCTTTGTCTAGGATTACCCAAAAACCTTACTTCTAGAGTATTTGATCTCTTAGCCTTCTTGAGGAATTTCTAGAATTATCTGTTCCTGCATAACAAGTCACACCAAGCCTCAGGAGTGAAACAACAACCTTCTTATTCTGGTCCTGATTCTGTGGTCAGGAATTCAGCCCGGGCACAAGCAGGATGGATTCTTTGTTCTTTCATGTCTGGGATCTCAGCTTGGAAGACTCAAACAGCCAAGGGTGACTGGAATGGTTGGGGCTGGAATCCTGTAGAGGGCCCATGCAGGTATCTGGGTTGGGATGACAGAGAGGCTGGGCTCAGCTGGGATTATGGACTGCAGCACCTACCAGTGGTTTCTCCGTGCAGCATGTGAGAAGCATCGGCTTCTCACAGGTGGTGACTGGGTTCCCAGGGGGAGCACCCCAAGAATAAATGTTCCACATTTTGAATCACAAACAATCAGGTTTTTTTGAGGCACATAGCATCATGGAGTTAGACATGGGTTTGAGTCTTTGCTATCTCACTAACAAGCTGAAAGAATTTGGCAGTGTTTTCTCCTTATCTTTCTTTGTTATAATGTTTCTGAGCTTTAGTTTCTTTATCTGTGTAGGGAGAATCTGGCAAGGTGGGAGGCAAATCTTCCTTCCCTTGTGAGATGAATAGTTAACTATTTGGGAATAGAGTTGGTAATTTTGAAATTTTGCATGAGGAGCCCGGAAGACTTCAGGGAGGGGAGGAGCTAAGACTACTCACTGCCCCTCTAATTCCAATCTTTCTGTGATTCAAGTCAGCAAACCTTTCAGAGTGGACTGGGATTGCCTTGAGCAAGGCCTAAGGACAGGGATAGGTGATACAACTCCTGAAATGAAATAATGATGAGTGTAGAAAGATAGGACCACTGGGCGGGTCACGATCACTGGTTGGGAGAAGAGAAGGAGAACTTGCTTTTGCTTTGGTGAGATTTCTGTGTGAACCACTTGAAAGGGCTGCAAGGTCAGCCTGGGCTACTTTGACTTGGAGTCCCAGTGTCTGAACTTTGCACTAGGAGAGAGGAGGGCAGATACCTTCTCTTCCTTGGCAGAGCTCAAGGATGTGGAGCAAGGTGGTGCCAGAAATCGACCCTGGACAAAATAGGAATGATGTCCTCTAGTGGTAGAGGAGAAGCTCTTCAGGCTGCTCATTTATACTGTGGCTTCCCGTTTTTGAGGCAGTGCGAGCACTTCAGAACAATATGCTTCAGATGTCAGTTATGAGATTCCTCAGCCTTAATATGTCTGTTTTGAGTTGTAGCTCCAGAGACATCAATAGGTCTGGGCCTTTAAATATTTTCTATACTGGCCCCAAACCTTGAACATACCAAGGAAGAATCTGGGGTAGGTGAAAAGTGATAGGTGGGGATTAAATGTGCTGTGGGACCCTCAAAGTCACACAAGAAATCACAGTTACAGATGTAAGATAGAACAAAAATAACAGTTTTTTTGCTATTGTTTTAAAGATTACATGAAATAAAAATAAATACATGTATAAAAACAAATAAGACAGAAAACAAAAATAAATATATAAAGTGCCTAGCATAGTACTTGGTCTATGTTAGAAACTCAACATTGTTTTCTTCTCATTCTTATCCTTCTCTCTTTTCTCTCTTCCTTCTTATGAAGGGAAACATGGATTTGGGTGTAAGATAAACTTGAGTTTTGAATTTTGACTCCTTTATATGCTAGCTGTGATCTTGGGCTAGGCTCTTACCCTGAGACTTAGTTTTGTCATTAGTAAAATGGTTAAAAAAATAATTATTTCACAAGTTTAGTAAAATTAAAATAAAGTTATGAATACTGAATAAAATGATATTTCCATCCCATTTCCAAATCTTTCTCTTATCTCTTCTTTACTACACACTCAACAAAAATTCATGGCTATTTTATAGCTCCAACTTCCAGGGGAATTTCAAATGCATTCCTCTCTACCTTTCCTGATTGGCACTGGCCTTGACAAGAATTTCTTTGGGGCCACCCAAGTTTCCTAGACTGAATTTCCCCAAATCTCCCTGACTGAACACCCAAGGGGCTATGCTCACTTCCTTTCTTTATCCAGGAGCAAGGTCACCTCCTGTAAACTTTGGAATGTGTCCATTTGAGGCCTTCATGTTCATCATCCAACTTCCACCTTAAAGGAGTTAGATACACCACAAGGTTATGCTTGAGGGTTTTTTGTTTTTATTTTTGTTGTCATTTTCCCCCACTTAGATGGCAAAGTATTATTATCTTTGGGGACACTAAAACAATTAGGAGTCCCACAAGGAGCCCCCAAGTTCTCAGCACATTGTCACAGTTAGTATATTGGGTGACAAAGAGCTGAAAACCTCACTATAATCAAAGACTTGAAGCCAGCCTTAGAATTTATCTGGCTCTAACAACCCCCCCCCCCCCCGGCCCTCGTCGCCCCCTCGTTTCAAGGGTTTCCATGGGTTTCCTGGAATGGAGTGAAAACAACTCCACTCCAGAATCAGTGCCTCATAATAGTAGAAAATCCACTCAGACTTTTGAATTCTCTATCTGAAAATAGGTAGTTGTAGAGCTTTCCATAGCTACCTTATCACTGGACCAGATTTGTTAGATAGCATGTGATTGATACTAATGGGAATTCAGCCCATGCCTTTGTTCCAGCTCCTGTCCAGATGTGACTCCCCTGAGATAGTACAGATTGACTTACCCTAACAGTTATTCTGTCTTTTATTTTGGTGTTGATCTCAAAGAAGAGTCTTTTACGTCTTCCAATGAAAAGTTGTGGTACAGGAAACGTGTTAGAATGACACGGGTGTGACAGACACTGCCCTGCGTTGTGAATAGATGATTTCATTATTTGGGGCTATTATCTAGGATTCTCTTACAATTATAGAGCTCAAGTACCAGAAAGAACAGTTTACAAACACACACACACACACACACACACACACACACACACACACACACCACACACCCTTTATACAAAGACCAGGCAGCAGGAAACCTGTCCACTTTTCACAGTCCTTTCTTTTTCTGACACTAGGAATGTAGGAAGAGGGTCCCACTGAGACAAAGGCACATGCTTTGAGGTCAGACCCCTTTGTGGATTATTCTGGATCACTCATGTGCTAGTAATAATGATCACCCGAAGGTCATTTAGGAGCCCACAGCAAGGACTAAATTGAATTGTAAGTTTTAACTTTCCAAAGGGGAATTGGAATAACGATACCCAAATGATGTTGATAAATAGATTGATATCACTTGGAAGAAAAGTTTTGAGGTGGTACCACATGATTTGGTCTTTTGCCTGGATCTCAAGAAAATAAATAGGGATACATTAGATGAGAGAATCAAGACTCAAAAAGGCACTGAAGCATAGGAATAATTTCACAAGATTAAAGGAGATGATGATAAATATAAAAATCTATGCTTGGTTCAAAAATCCCCTTTGGGAAGTCTTTTGTGTCAAAAGGTTGACATTGTAGCAGCCGTGTAGAAAGTAAGTAAACAGAGGAGGTTGTTCCTGATTTACTCTGAATTGGTCACATGACACCTATGACACTCATCACAAGCCTGGAGAAGTAGAGAGACAAGCAAGTTGAAGCAGGCTCAGAAGAGAGGGACTAGGGTGGTAATAGGGCTTGAAATCATGTCATGCGAATAGTCAAGGAAGCTAGGAGTGCTTGGACTGGAAAGAGAAGACTCATGGAAATGTTAGTGCCCCAGCCAGAGGCTGTTACTGTGAGTTTAGTTTGACTAATTCTGCTTGGCTTCATGTGGTTGATGATGACAAATGAATACAGTGTCAAGGTGATAGTTGGTTTACTTTAAGAAAGGGTGTTTCATAACTAAGGATGTAATGGGTGATCTGGGAGGTAGTAAATTCTGTCATTGGGGGCATTTACTTATAAGCTGAAAGATCAATTACAGTAGGGATTTAGGCATAGGAAGCATGGTTGGACTAATAACCTCTAAGCTCCTACTGAAGCTGAAAATCCTGAATATGTGATTCTAACATTTCCATGTCTGGCTGGAACGTTCATTTGTTATGAAACATTTGAATCATCATGATAAAGAAGGGTCCAAACTCAGATTTTTTGCATGTGAGACTTAAGTACCAATCCAGGTAATCTAGCTCAAGATTGTGGGTAGTTTGAAATGTGTGGTGGGATTGTATCTTGTTGTGGTGGTCCTGAGTTCCAATTTTGGTCTAGCCGCTAATGAGCTGTGCAGCAGTGTGCTGGAACCAGCTCACACCAGCTTGTGAGAGTTGACTGTGTGCATTTCTTCCCAGCTTTTGTATTCAGAGACTTCATGTTGGCAGTTTGAAATTGACTGTCGTGGGAGTACTTACATTATGGCAAGTGGCAAATACTACAAGTCAAGGCTTTTTGCACGCTCTGGAGAGCTGGTTGTTAAACATTTACTAGTAGAACCATTAAAAAAAAATTTTTTTTTTTTTAAATACGAACCTCAGTATATAACATATATAACAGTAAGTCACATCCACCTAGCTTCTCCCCTTGTCAGAGCATGTTCTTCCCCCATAAAAGATTCTGAGGCACCTCTGTGGCACCCTGTAACTCCATGGGCTTTAAAAAGCTCTGGAAAATAATCCTTTCTGCCCATGCTATAACTGTATTCTTTTAACCATTATTTTCCTTTTCCTCAATCTAAAATACAGACCTAAAACAGCAGGGTTTCCCTCAGTTTTATGAGATTGTTTTTAAAATGCAGTGCCAAAGGGATCAGTTTGAGAACATTGGAAATGTGATTCCTATAAACACAAGAAGAAATGAACATAGGAAATAGTGAGTTTCCTCACTTTGTGAATGTTCTTAATGGAACTGTGAGTTTTCTTTTGGGATACATGCCCAGCCCTATGTGTATTCATAAGTTTTACATGTTGTAAGGCACCCCAAACCTTTCCATTAGCATATTAACATTTTTTTCTTTGTTAGACTTGATAACCCAAGGGATAAGATTTGGTGGAATGTTGTAATCTATGGTGGATAGAAACTATGGAAAGACAGGTTTAAATCATCAGTAGATCATTGGATGGGCTCCTAAAAAATGTGAGCAGGCTTTTAAAGGATAACTCCTCAAGGGCAAGTTTTGTCTACTTATTCTTTTGGGTTGCGTTTATTACCCACAGTACCTGAAAATGGCCCTAGGAGGATCATGTAGGCTATCAGGCACCTGGCCCAGAAGTGCAGGAATCTTGATGCTTGAGGCAACACTGATGTTTCTAGGGAGTCCATAAACCAGAGAATAGGAGCATGAGCCACGTGATCTGCCACAAAGTTTCCCAAACCGAACTGGCTTTATCACTGATTGTGGAATCCTTATCTTCTCACTGCTAAAGTGAGGTCCTATGCACAAATTTTGGGTTGAGTGTTTTCATTTGAATTTCTCTTGTGCTCTGAACTCTGATTTCTTTACTCTCATCCTCCCAGTTTTCCCCAGAATTACAGTGGGTTCACTTTCCAGGTCCTCTAATTCTATCACTTCTTTCCTCCACATTGTCCCCTGGTTTCCCTTACATCAAGTTCTCATCTTCAGAGGGAGGAGCAGAGTCATGGCTGGCTAGATTGTGGCCCTTATCTCTACCCACACTCCTTCCTGTTCCCTTCTCTTGCCAAACTTCCCTCTTTACTCTGCCCTTCACTCCCTGACCTGGCTTTGGACTCAGAGCCTTTTTGCCATATGCCCCTCATATTAGAACCCATCTCCTAATCTGCACAGCCATGAACTCTCCCCTTCCTCTGCCGAGATCATTCCCTTTGGCTCCTAGTCTTCAACCTGCTATATTGTCTTCTGTCAGATGGGATTAACTCTATTTCTTGCCTTACATTAGTGTCTTTTTCTTAAATTATCTGAAGGAAAGACTTTTACATTTGCACTGGAGCTATGTTACCTTTCAGGTATTAAGTAATATCATAAGGTGAAGTATAATGCCACTTTAAGTCTCTAGAAAGTTAAACATTGAATATTCTGGTTCCTTCTCAAATGCAGAGAACAATTACAAATATGCCTGAATAATTAACAAAAAGCATTTTTAGACTTATGAAAGGTATGTATCATTATTCTCTTAGAACAAAGATCAGAAATAGAGACTGACTGACTATATTGCTCCAATCTGCAGGGACAACCAAATCAAGCAAAGCTATTTTACCATGCTGTAGCATTTTGTAATGAATTTGGAAAGAGAGATAATTTTTGTTCAAATACATAAAAATTCTGTTCGTCAGGTTTAACTTTTCAAATCTGATGATCTGACACCTAGTGTTAATTTTAAGTACTGCTAAATATTTCACAAGTATATTTAGTTTAGTTTCTTTATGTACCTTGTAAGATTTATTCAGGTTACCATACAATTGCAGGGTAGGTAGAGCTTATTCTTTGGTATTCAAATTGTAAATAGGACTTGAAGTCATGAAGCTGGGTTCTTTTTTTTTTTTTTTTTTTAAAGATTTTATTTATTTATTCGACAGAGAGAGACAGCCAGTGAGAGAGGGAACACAAGCAGGGGGAGTGGGAGAGGAAGAAGCAGGCTCCTAGCGGAAGAGCCTGATGTGGGACTCGATCCCGTAACGCCGGGATCACGCCCTGAGCTGAAGGCAGATGATTAACCGCTGTGCCACCCAGGCGCCCCATGAAGCTGGGTTCTAGTCTTGGAGCTGACTAGCTCCTGTGACCTCCTACGAGTAATTTTCCTTTTTGAGTCTGTCTGAGTGCCCTTACTGGTAAAATGAGAGTGAGAGAGTATCTTTTTTATCTCTAGCTTCTTTCTAACTCTAGCACCTTATGAGATATCGTTTTAAAGCAACGGATATGTATGCCAACTCTTTTTTTGAAGCTTGGAATATGTTCACTTGGTAAACTAACAAATAAAACAGTTGTTAATTGGAGGAGTATAGTTATTCTTTTGCTAAAACAAAAATCCTGTAACAAAGAACTAAAATAGGATTTTAATGATTCATAGTACCACCATGTAGGGGAGCTTCTGTGATGATGGTAGTGTTCTATGTCTGCACGGTCCAGTACTGTGGTACTTGAAATGTAGCTAGTAAGACTATGGAACTAAATTTTATTGTATTTATTTATTTATTTTTAAAAGATTTTATTTATTTGAGAGAGAGAGAGAGCACAAGCAGGGCAGGGTGAGAGGGAGAAGCAGACTCCCCGCTGAGCAGGGAGCCCGCTGCCGGCTCGATCCCAGGACCCCAGGACCCCGGGATAGTGACCTGAGCTGAAGGCAGAGAGTTACTGACTGAGCCACCTAGGCGCCTCTAAGGAACTAAATTTTAATTTTATTTAATGTAATATTGATTTAAATTTAAATAATCACGTGTGGCCAGTGGCTACCATCTTGAACAATACAGATTTATGGAGTATGAAAACATGGGGCTTTCTTGATGAATTTGGGGTTGTACTCACCAATATACTGAGTTTGCTTTCTATGCTGATTGGCTCTATATTACTCTTACTATTCCATATTCCTGAGAATTTACCATGCAAGTACTTTAGGATTTACTCCTTAATTGTGTTTTCTCTCTTGGTTTCAGCTATATAGCTCTGGTTTAATTGAGTTTAGGTAAAACAAAGATATTTTTTTCTAGTTCATGAAGGATTAAAACATGCAAGAACATGAAGAACCACTCTGTAATGCTTAGTAAGTTTTAAAGTCTAACCCCTACAGTTATTTTTCTAAGCTAATTATCTGCATTTGAGAATTCAGGTTAAAAAAAGGTGGCAGGGTAATGAGATATCAAAATATATTATTTTCTGTTATTTGTTATTTTCTGTTTATTATATCTCTAAAAATAGATAAATACTTAGTTTTTAAAAATTTTCCATTTAACTTAAATTTTACCTTTTAAAAAAATCTAGACTTTCTTAAAATCTACCCTGCAAACACTCAAGGATTTTGAGTAGAAACTTCAACCCATTTTTACTCATTGCAAATTATTTATCATTAGGTATACCTTCTTTTGTGCTCTTGCAGTTAAAATTGAACCCACTCTTCTAACCATTTGATTAGCATATGCAGTTGACCCTTGAGCAACGTGGGTTTGAACTGTGTGCGTCCGCTTATACTTGGATTGTTTTTGATAAATACAGTACACTACTGTAAATGTATTTTCTTTTCCTTATGATTTCTTAATAATATTTTCTTTTCTCTTACTTTATTGTAAGAATACAGTATATGTTACATATACAAAATATTTGTGAATTGACTATGTTGTGGGTAAGGTTTCCTGTCAACAGCAGGCGATTAGTAGTTAAGTTTTAGGGGAATTAAAAGTTATATGTGGATTCTCAACTGTTCAGGGAGTTGGTGCCCCTAAGTGCCTGCATCATGTAAGGTTCACCTGTAATCGGTCTTGATTTCTGTTACTGGCATCATAGAAGACACTTTAATTTAACCCTATTGCCAGATAAACAACACCTCCAACAACAGCATACACACACACATACACATAGACACAAATTACACATACATATTCACACCCTCTTACACATACACATTCATACACACACAAACACACATACATCTTTTCAGATTTATAGTGACTGGGAACAATTTGTTATAGTGTTGAAATAGCCTTGCTAACAATGTGCATATATGTAAGACGTCTGGACTAAAATTAATAGAAAAATGACATCTGATTATAAGGATTGGTTGTAATATATATAGAGATTTTTGTCTTTTCCACACCTAAGCTTTCCCTGCCACAAATTTCTGCCTTATAATAAACTTACTATGAAAAAAAAATCCTATAATTCCCATATGTATGTCAAATATTCCAAACTAGTTACTTTGTACATTTTAAAATGCAAAACTCATTTTTTTTGCCATCCAATCAAAGGATAGCATTTATCTATCCAAAGTAATAACAGATCAGAGCTCAACTAAGTGTATTTTTTACAATATTATACAAAAATAATTGGTGTTTTCAGTAATGACCACAAGGCACTACAAAACCCCGAACTGCCTCCTGAAATCTAGATTGAACTTTATGAGAAGGTCAGCATTGTGAACGTGATCTAGTTCAATTCCTTAAAAATTGGTCTACTTCTTTAAATGTACATAATTGTACATGTACTTATATGTATTTTCAGAATGTTTGATTAGACAGAATGTCCTAATCTGCAATAATTTTAGTAAAAAGGGTATTTCCACATATCTACTTTACCACATGAAGCGTAGTATGAGTTACCTCTGCTCTGTGGCCATTTCAAGGAACCACAATTTGAAAATCATTTTATTATCATGAATGCAGTGATTCTGTGTTCAGCACAGTAGCGAACAAACATTACAATGTAGGTAGAAATGAAAATTCCTTAGTAATCAATATTTCCACACAGAATATTGCTGTGACTTCATATTCTACTTACTTATTCCATGCAGCCATCCAGATACTTACCTTGATTATAAGAATTAACATTTGTAATGTACTTTTCTTCTCCAGATCCTGCTTCAGTTATCAAATGAGCTTGGTTCTAGAGCAGCTTAACTAATTTTATATCATAAATATCCAGTAGATGGCAGTCTATGCACTAGGATTCACAGACCATCAGCTGAAACTCCAAGATCAGTTTTTTTAAATCTGCATTTTGGAAGCTGAAGTTTCATACATGAGGTTGAAAGTCAGTTTCAAGCTATAGCTTTATTTTTAGCTTTAAAATCTATAAATAGAGCATATATCTGCTTTTTGTTTCATTTTGCTTGAAAAAAATTGGCATAATAAAACAAATTATTCATTTATTAGTACCTATAAGCACAGGAATCATAAGTCAATAAACTAATTTTCAGTAAGTTTTCTTAATTTTTTAAAGAGGAAGAGACTGAGGGATATGATTCTTGGCCAAGATGCTGCCCTATAAATGTGACTGGCAGCATACCAGATGATGCCTTGTTCTTCTACAAAGTTTCCCCTATCTGTTGAAAGTCACAACTTATGGGTAATTGTAGAAAGTTTTATTAACGTTAAATACTGCAAAGTGGCTATTGTACAGGCTGGCGGTCTGATTTTTCAAAGGGGAGATTTGGGGGGGGATAAAAAAGAGATAGAAAATGATAATGGAACGTTTTCCCCTAAGGAACAGGAGTTTCCAAGGGGACCTTTGCCCCGGTGGTTGTTCTTGTCTACCTCAAAAGACTTGGGCAGGATAAAGAACTTATCCCACTCCACTGGAGAGCAGAGCGGAAAAATAATTGTTTTCAGGAGTCAGTGCATTCAGAGTAGTCATTGTGAGTTTGTCAGGAATAAGCAAGTGTGAGGCTGCTGGAGGTGGGGCTGGTGGCTGCGGCTGGTGGTGAGGCTGTCAAGGTCAGAGGAAGGTCAAGGAGAGACCTTTTCTGGTCAGAGAATCAGGAATGTGCCAGGTGAGGTCACTGACTGTTTGAAGCCAAGGGACGTGGGGCCTAATGTGGAAGAAAGAGCATGTAGTAAGAAAATCAGGCAAGGCAAGAGGAAATGAACTAAGCGTAAGTCTTTACATGTGCCATTTGCTTGATTCTGAAAGCAAATATCAGAATTTGCTTTTCACCAGGCCATCGTCTTCTCATTCTTCACATCTTAGCCTCATGTAAATGTTTCTTCAGTAAACGAATGAAAGTAAATATTCTAAGCCTAAGAGTTTGGAGGTACAAAAGAGGCAGCAATTACAGCCATGGTAGTGGTGGCAGGGGAGAGCTCTTCTGGGGGAAAGGTAGCAAGTTCTTGCCACCCTGAGAAAAGCCACGGAATCTCTGTGTCCACTGTAAGGAGATATGAAGGTCAGGATGAGAGCTTAAGAAGAGCTCAAGACAGTTCTACTTCTGGGTATTTATCCAAAAGAATCAAAAGCAGTTTGTAAAGAGATATTTGTACACTTATGTTCATAGCAGCATTATTCATAATAGCCAAAAAGTAGAAGTAATCCAAATGTCCATTGATGCATGAATGGATAAACAACATGTATATAACATGTGTTATGTACCAACAATAGACTATTATTCAGCCTTAAAAAGGAAGGAAATTCTGACACATGCTGCAACATGGATGAACCTTGAGAACATTATGTAAGTGAAATAAGCCAGTTGCAAAGAGACACTGTATTATTCGACTTACGTGAGATATCTAGAGTAGTCAAACTCAAAGAAACAAAGTAAAACGGTGGTTGCCAGGGCTGGTGGAGAGGGAAATGAGGAGTTGTTGTTTAGTGGATATAGAGTTTCAGTTTTACAAGATCACAAGGTTCTAGAGATTGGTTGTACAATAATGTGAATATACTTAACACTGAAGAAGGTAAATTTTATATGATGTGTGATTAAAAATATGATGATTAAAAATATGTTAAAGAAACAAAACAAAACAAAACAAAATGAAGAAGTCAAGAGTAGATGTTTCAGGGCAGAGTGCTTCAGCTAGCATCTGTATCTGTCTTTTCCTTGGGCCCAAAATCTCCATAGATATCTTTGTTCAAATCTTAGAAATTTGAGCATTTTTAGCTCAACACTCATGCTACTTATGGTCTAGTTGGGCCTTGGCCTTATAATATTGCCTTCTTGCATTCCAGTTTTGTGAATTGGGTCCTTGCATCCCTGTACTGGCCTGTTGATGTCTCTAGGGCTGGGGTCCTGCCTTGCTCTGTTATAGTTTCTTCTCTTCTGAAACCTCATCCTTGTCCAGGGGTAGAGCCTAACCTTGAGACTCTGATTTTCTGCTAATTGAATTCCTTATAGATGACTCCTGTCTTCATTGATTTCTTGGGTGACCAACTGTGCTGAGTTGCCCAGGACTATCCTGGTTTTAGCACTGAAACTCCTTGGTCCTGGAAAATTCCTCTGTCCTAAGCAAACTAGAACAGGTGGTAACTCTACTTGTAACTATCCTCTGTTGATGTGTTCTTCAGTGTTGGACACTCCAATGCTTGTCCAATGGCCCTTGGTGTTGGTATAGGTGAACCTGGCCTGGGGGCCAACTACATGGCCTGGGGTTAGAGTCATACCCAAAATGACCTGATGCAGGAGGATATAGAGGATGCGGAAAAGCTAAATATTTGGAAGGCACTGAAGTTCAAAACTGGGAAGCCAAGAAGAGGAAACTTAGTGCTAAGAGCTTATGTTTCAGAACGGTGCTAAGATTTTGACACAAATCAACTCATTTATCCCTTATAACCTTGTAAATCAGGCACTCTATTACCATTTTACAGATGAGGAAACTGAGACTTAGAATAATGTGTAATTGGTTTTGCTGGACTTTGAACTCAGGCCATCTGATTTTTAACCAGTTGCCATTTGGGAGCTTTAAAACAGACTGATACCTGGCTTTATACCTAGAAATCCTCATTTGGTTGATCTGAGGCATGGCCTCAGCACTGAGGTTTTTACAAACTCCCCAGGGGTTTTAATGTGCATCCAGGGTTTAGAACCACTGCACTAAAGCCCAGTATTCTGATAGCTACTCAGTTCTACCTTTCATGAAGGTGAAGTTTCAGAAGATGGGCAGAGCTGGGGAAGTTGGATTGAGAACTAGGATCCAGCAATGAGAATGGTTCTCAGGTGGTCACCATGGATATAGCCACATGCTGTTGCTTCCTTCTATTGGCTCCTGCCAATAGATGAATCAGACAGGCTTAGACATGGGCAGTGAAGACAAGTGCCTGTGTACTGTGTCTTGACATCTTACCCTGATGTCGTGTCCTTGCACTTGAGGCTGGGTGTACGCAGCTCAGTACATGCCCTTCACAACTGGCTGGATCAAAATGAGGCCCTAGTCTCTTTCAGAATTCCTGTCTTGTGAAAGTTATCTTGACTTAAAAAAAAAAAAAAAGACCCTCCTCATTTCTCATCCAAGGCCATGATTTTTGCCTTGGAAAAGAGATAGAACCAGGAGATTTTGAGATTTCACTTGGTATGGTAGGCGTTTACCATTTCCTTGGGACAAATGTATTAGTTATACATGCCTACATGAGTTATTTATAAGTCCTGCATACCATTATTAGGTAGATAATTCTTTTTGTTATTTTTCTCCCCCCCCCACTTTTTGTTATTTTTCTAGAGAACCTCAACCAGATATTATGAAATCAGAAATGTTAACACTTTGGGTGGATTTCCATTAATATTGGTGCTTAGACATGAACCAATTGAGTCTACCAGGTCCCTAGCCTCATAAACACTACTCACACTGCTCCAGATGTTAGCACTTTCTGGACACCAAATCTTGTATAATGGTCCCAGAACATGGTTAATCTATAATCACAAAAGCCAGGTCTTACAAAAGCCCAACTGCAGATAAGTTGGCTAAGAATCCAATTCTTTTTTTTTTTTTTTTTAAGATTTTATTTATTTATTTGACAGAGGTAGAGACAGCCAACGAGAGAGGGAACACAAGCAGGGGGAGTGGGAGAGGAAAAAGCAGGCTCATAGCGGAAGAGCCTGATATGGGGCTTGATCCCATAACGCCGGGATCACGCTCTGAGCCGAAGGCAGGCGCTTAACCGCTGTGCCACCCAGGCGCCCCAAGAGTCCAATTCTTATTGGCAGATGTAAGAGTTTCCAGAAACTTCATTTACACTTCAGGTTCTGACCTAAAAGAATATGCAGTCATTTTCAGATTTCCCTTTACTTTCTGTTTCCTACAAAGTTAGAGTATGAGTTGATAATCCTGTGGTGCTGATATGAACATAGGGGTAGGTTCACCTTCCCTTGCTTGGTCTTCCTGGCCCAGAGAGGGTTTTTGAAACAGCCTGCTGGGGTGGAGGTGGGGGGACATCTCTGGCCATAGGACAGGGTGAAGCCCTGGGTAATGGTTGAGAGCCTGGCTTCATTAGCACTGGCTCTGACACTAAGTCAGGGATCAGCAAACTATGGCCACAGGACAAATTCAGGCTGGCTCCTATTTTTGTCCAATAAAATGGAGTTTTATTGGAACAAAGTCAAAGTGTGGAATGACAAAGTTGACTAGTTGTGTCAAAAACTGTATGTCCTGCATAAAAATACTTACTATATGGTCCAAAAAAATTTTGCAGTAAGTTATTCACAGATTTAGAGGAGAATGCGTTGAAAATATTCACTTTGTCTCTAACCTCTTTTAGGGGTCAAGACCAAACCAAAACAGGCCACCATTTGGCTTAAATATGGTACTTCTGCAGTTTGGAGTCAGCCCTGCAATGCTGGGCTATAGTTGATGCTAACAGTTTTTCATTTTGCAAACACTCATTATAAAAAGAAGCTTGTGTTTTTCAGAACTCATTGGAAATTATAAACTAGTGTTTGGTGCAATTTGGATTTGTGCTCTAACAACAACAACAAAAAAAAGCTTTTTGGAGGCAGCTTGGAAAAGTTTTCCAGGACCATCATTTTTTCTTCAGCCTACAAGAATGCTTGACTGTTTCTTTTATTATTATTATTATTATTTTTTTGGAACTCTTATGTCCCCTTGGGTCTTATTGTTCTCATATTTTTTTAAACTCATGAGTCAGAACCTTGCTGCAATGAGAAAAACGTTCTCACAGGCCTTTGCTAGCGTGAGAGATGGCGATGAGGTGCAAAGATGTCACTGAACGAACTAAATATAGGCTCAGCAAGGCACTCTCAGGCCAAGCCATTTCGCTGTAGTCGGAGGCCTGTTATATGTCATAAGCCTCTTCCCCCTTTCTCTGCCCTGTGTCTTTTGCATTGCTCTGAGGAATCTTTCTCCTCAGGGTAGGGCTGATGAAGCATTCCTAAATTCCCTGAGGATACACGAAAATTCAGGGAGCTGCACGAACTCTTTCCTGGGGGAAGCAGGCTGGTCATGGTGACCAGGCATATGGTCGGGAGCCTCAAGATACCCTGTTAGAGCATGTTTTCTTCCCGGTTCTTAAACTAATTTGCTATGCATTTAAGTGGCAGCAGTTAGCTAAGTGTGGATTTCAATTTGCTTCTTTGTACAAATGAATCAGACTGTGTAGTTTACAGATTAAACAATGGGAATGTGTGTTTTTAATGACATGAAAATAGTATTGGGATAGAGTCACTTGGGAGAGGGAGTGAACAGTACTATATTTAAACCAAAAAGGAATTGTCCAACTGATTTTAAACTTCCTCACTTGTCTGAGCCTGGCCGGCTTAAATCTTCTTAATGGTCTGTGTCAGAAAGTAGGATCCTGATTTCATGATCCTTCTTGTGATTGATTCCCCATGTTCCTAAGCACAGAACCTAAACCCCATCCTGCAGGAGGAGAGATACCCCAGCAGAGGGAGAACATGAATCCTTGCTTTGCCTCTGACTCACTGAGTGACCATGAAAAATTCTGATTATGAAACATGGAAAAGCAAAGTTTTCCCTTGAGAAACATCTTGACGGTGTCCGCTAGCCATCCGCACACCCTGTATGTCTAATACTTGAGAAGTAAAGAAAGCTGGGACCTCCACAGCTCTGAGGGAAGGGGAGCAGGTTGCAGACTGCTGGGGTGACCAACTTGGCTGTGAGCCTAGCCTTTGTCATGGGTGTCTGTATTGGTTAATCTGAGTGCAGCTGCTGTAACAGATAAACCCTGAAATCTCAGTAGTTCAACTTTTACTCATGTAAGAACCCATTTGTGCTGGAAAGAGGAGTGGGGTGGGGGATGGCATTTTCCTCTATGTAGTCTTTGGAGGACCCAAGAGAAGAGATGTTCTGCCATTTCAACACATGGTTTTCATAGATGCCCTTGATCTAGACATCCAGCCAACAGATGGAGGGACACATGGGAGGTTTTATGGCTCAGGCCTAGAAACAGATTTCTGCCCCAAACCCAGTGCCAGATCTGAGTCACATGACCGTGCAAAAAGGGCTGGGAAATGTAGTTTAGCTGTGTGCCCAGGGAAAAAGTTAAAACAATTTTGTGCACAACTAACCAGTCTCTGTCACAGTGGTCAAAGTCTACTTCCCAGCATGGCTAGTATTGATGCCAGGGTCTTGAAGTCAGATGACAACAAGTACTCGCATCTAAGAGAGTCTGCTTAGTTTGAAGAGGTCAGTGGCAGAGACATGGAGAATTTGGTTTAGTCCCTTCGGGGATGGGAAGAGAAGACTTGGAAGAAGCAAGCAGGGTTGCAGGGTGGAAGATCATAGCCAGATGATCTGGGCCCAAAGAGGCTTCAATCCTGGGAGAAGTCAGAATGATCTCCAGGAAACCCAATATGGAAACTTAGTCATGATTCCTTAAGCCAATGCAACGAAGTAGGAGAAGCTGTAGCCTGGGCTCTGGGTGGGTGCTCAGGGTCTGAGACAAATGTACTGGGCATGATATGGAAAGTCAAATTCTAGACCATACCACCTGGTGGAAAGGGGTCTCTAGAGCTCCTCCAGACTCAGTGGAATGAACCCTGGAGATGAGTAGGGTAAAGGTCTTATGTTTCTTCAATTGGTTGGGGTTGAGGAATGTAGTTACACATACCCTTTCTCTCTTTCTTTGAATCTAGTGGAAATTATGGTTGAGGCTCCAAGATCTATTTCACTACAGATCTAAACTCATCTTGGTTATTTCATTTATTTCCTGGCCAGGCAGCTTGGCAGAGCCAAGAACCCCCATGTGAATCTGCAGTCCTGTAATTGATGAGAAAGTATGAAATGACCAGTCCCTTTGGTAGCTCTCTGGACCAGCTCTAAACCTACCAGTAACACCTCTCTTAGTTGGGGCATTTTGCAACACAGGATATGGAGATGCCTTGGGTCTGTCCAATTCAGCTCAGTGAATCTGAGTGACTATGGAATTTTAGCAAATCCCCCTCCCACTCATGGTGCCAGAGGCCCAGGGAAAACTGTTACAAGTAGGGCCCTAGTCCTAAGGCAAAAGTGGGAGGGAGGGGCTAAAAGTCTGAGGACTATAGTTGCCTACCACCCTGCCTTCAGGTGGCTGGAGACACTGACTGAGGCCAGAAGAGTGGGCTACTTCAGAAACCGTGGAGGAGTTTATGGCCCAGAATTTCAGGGAGGGATGGATTTTTGGAGGGATGGATTTGCAGCAGGCAAAGTTGGAGTATGTAGCTAATGGTTGAGAGCCAGGGAAGGTAGCATCAGTGGCTTAAAATCTGCTAGAACTCGGGCTTTCCTTTTAGGTCTCTGCAGGCTTTGTTCTCATCATAAAAGTGATAGAAATTTTAGGACAACCAAAAAAGTTTTATTTATACTTTATTTGCTACCAAACACTAGAGCCAGAACAATACTTGACGTTACTTATACTGCTTTCCACCCTCAGTTACACCAGGGTGGTCAGCTCAGGACTAGCACTGCCCCCAAGTGGGTGTAGTAGAAAAGATGGAGAGAATGCCATGGTCTTTCAGGTAAGTCTCCGTAGGATCAGGCCACCTGAGCAGATGTTGTTAGCAGCAATCTACCCATAACCCATTGACATTTCAGTATTTGCATCTCAGGGTTCAAGGGCTTTTTTGGAGGGCAGAGAAGGGAGACTTCTTTGCCTCACTGTGCCCAGGAGTAGGGCAGGCTGCAAGTACCAGGGAATTGACACCTGCCACCTCTACTCTGAGCCCTGGCAGCAGGCTTTAGTCAACTTGGGAATTGGATATAAACACCTCTCTCTCGTCCCTTGGGTAGGATAATTGTGAGGCACATGTTGTGCATTGTTTCTCTGAGTTTTCTGTGCACATAAGCTAACCACAGTAGCTGACTCTTACAGCTGCCCTTTCTTCTCTATACCACTTTCCTAGCTCCCAACTGGTGTTTCCTGCTCTTCTCAAATAAATGATTTGCATGTGAATCTTTAGCTCAGGGTCTGCTTTTGGGAGAATGCAAAGACTCTATGTTTCCAGAAAATAGCCTGGGCTGCATGCAGGGGTTATTCTGATACTTTCAAAATAATGTTTTCCCAGGCAGATACTTTGGGATCATGAGGTAATCTAGTCCCAAACTTCCCTCTTATGTAATCTTGATTGACACATGTTGATTCCCATTAGAATTTTCTTTTACTTTTTTGAGATCCAAAGAAAATTTATCTCCACATAAATTACAGTTGTGGCCTAAAATTTTTTTGGTATTATCCTCAGTAAGAAATGTGCCCTATATTCACTCATAAAAGTGACACAAATCTTACTAAATTTATCATATTACCTTTGCTGTGATCTACTCTAGTATTTCTATTCTATCTTATCCTCACCCATCCTATCCCATCTTATCACATCCCATTTTATCCTATTCTCATTAAAAAAAGAGAATTATTACCCACTAAATCAATTTTACAAATCTGTAATAGGTCAGCAGTCATAGTTTGAGAAACACTAGCTGAAGGAGACATATATTTAAAAACAGAGACCAAAAAAACAGGATTCTAAAAGGAAGAAAGTTCAAGAAGGGGATCTACACATTATTATTTGTTGTCCTTCAAGGTAGCTATGTAGCCACCTTTGTTATTAGAACCCACAATTTATTAACATCCTCTATTCTTAGAAGAAAGAAAAAAATTAAATTTTAGGTGCCAGGCCACTTGGCATGAGGTGGGAATTTTTTTCAGATATCGCCAGTTCAGTGAGAAGATACTCTATGTTTCAAATGCACAAATAGGTATTCGGGAGGAAGTATCAATTAGATATTGGGAGGAAATTGGGAGGCTCTTGAAGGTTTGGAACAACACTACTGGGTTTGCACTTACTTTTAAGAATGACTCTAGTGTGTTGACCGGCTGAAAGAACCAGCAGCAGGGCACATACCAGCTGTGTGCTCACTATGATCTTATTACATGTGTGGTTCTCTCTAGCTAGCTCCATGGGCTTATTTGTATGGGGACTTAGAAGAAAGACAATGAGGGGAAACCCTGAACTCCAAGACTAAGCCCTATGACTGGGAGAACGAAGAGGTCAAAACTCTCAACCATTCATGGGAAGAACTCTGAAGGGAGAACAATACAGTTATATTCTCTGTAAATTATCATTCTTTAACATAAACAGAAGGGTGTGTGTTTGTGTGTGTGTGTGTGTGTGTATTTTTACCTTAGCAATGGATAGTTAACGTTTGAAATACTGGGCTAAGACTATGAATACTCAGCTAGCACTCGAAAGAATGTAACCAGCAATACTATTTAAACTTTATCTCCAATGATCACAAGAAAGTTTGCTAGTTTGCATAAGGGATAGTAGAATATTTTTTCATTAGTGAAATGAGTGGTGATCGAGTTATGTGGATTAGCTGGAAATGTTGTACCAAGGGCACCACTGCCCTTGTATGAACAATAGGGAGCAAGACTCTAGAGAGAGCCCTGCTGTCTACATGCTCACAGGGGTCTTCTTGGACTAGGGCTTTATTCAGGCTTTGCTTAACATCTCAACAGAGGATCTGGTGGCCTGACTTCTGACAAGTTCAAATGAATTCTTCATCAGAGCACTGATACGTGCTTGAGTGACCCTTTTATATCTGGTGTTGCTTAGGACTTCATTGTACTTACTGTCTCGGGTTATCTAGTTGTTTTGGGGCCTGCTTGTAATGAATATTTGAATACGTGGCTTCTTTGGTTTGAAATGTGCTTTCAATAAAACATAGCACTTGGTAATGAGATTGTGTGTGGGGGGGAGAATTATAGTTCTTGTTTATAGTTACCAGAAGTGACTGATATCTGCCAGAATAATCTAAAACTCATGAGCAACCAAATTAGCTTGAGTCAGTTCCCTAGATACACTCATTTCATCTAAGAAGCTTGTTTGAGGGTTAGAGAAAAACACTGGTTTTTGAACACAGCCTGGTAAGTGTCACTGGATTTGTCTCCGGCTCAGTCTTCATAGTTCTGTGGATATGGGGCTGTGACAAAGGGTGAATCCAAAAGCCACCTCACTATGGTCCCAATAAAAAATGTGAAATGGAAGGCAGCCCTGCTTTGAGGCACAGTCATAGTGTGAGTAGCAGTATGATTTTTCTTTAAAACACAGGATGTGAGTAATACTACATTTCTTTCCTTTCTCTAAATTAATTTAATATGCTCCAGTCCCCCATTTGGCTTGACTAGGAGAAAGGCCAAGCTCTGCCATGATGGGATGCTTCTTGGTATCACGTGAATGCCCAAAGGGTCTCTTGTATTTGGTCCCCAAAGATCATAGTTGATGTAGTCAGTGTTCAGAGAAATACTATTCCTCAAGGGTGGGGATTCTCCTAGGGCACTGGGGTCATTGCCAAGCCTAGGAGACCAGTACCCAGGATCCAGCCTCCTTAGGAACCCTAGGTAGCCATTCCCTTCTGAAGTCTTGTCCAATTTTGGGCCACTGCATGGGGTCAGGGTAGAGGCTTCCAGTGCTTGTGGAGCCCACACACCTCTGTACTGTCTTCCCAGTCTTGAAGGACACTCCTCAAATTGCCTTCTGGTCTAACTCCTTCCATTCCTTTTATTTCTGAGAGGATCCCATATAGTCACTCTTCAAGGGGCCTTTAGAAACACAGTGTGAAATCTCCTTCTTGGAAGAGTGGCTGGGAAATAATATGCCAGTATAGGGTTTTTCCTACACAGATCCTACAATGTAACCCTGTTGTGCTGACAGCCACATCCAATAATGTTGAGAGATGAGTGAGAGGAATAACTGCAGAATTGTCACTTGAAGCAAACAAGCAAGCAGGATGTAACCTTATGAGATATGAAACAGCAGAGAAAAAGTGGAAATAAAAGTGGAAGAAAGCAATTTTTTACTTTTGGGGGGGGCACATGTATATCTTTACTGTGCAAGGAGATGTATATTTAATTATTTGCTAATAACACAAGCATCATAACTATGACAATCATTATTTGAAAGCATTACTTAATTCAAGATGAATAACATATTTTAATAACAATCTACATTTGCTTAGCATTATATGTTTTCACGCATGTGATCTCATTTGCTGTTGACCACATGCTGGGAAGAAGACACAAACAGATAGGAATTCCCCCTTTTGCAGCTAAGAAAAGTCACATGGTTTCCATGGTACTTGAGCTCCAAAGTCAGTCAGCTGGTAGACAGTTGAGTGGGACTAGAACATAGGTAGATTGCTTTTCTATGTAAGCACTCTGCCCTAAGCTATAAGACTGAGAGTAAAAATATGGTTTATAGATGACTTATTCATGGCTGAGTAATATTTCATTGTATATGTATATACTACATCTTCTTTATCCATTCATCTAAAGATGGACACTTGGGTTGCTTCCATACTTTGGCTATTGTAAATAAAGCTACAATAAACAGAGAGGTGCATATATCTTTTTGAATTAGTGTTTTTGTATTCTTTGACTAAATATTCAGTAGTGGAATTATTGGCTCATCTGGTAATTCTATTTTTATTTTTCTGTGGAGCCTCCATACTGTTTTCCAAAGTGGCTGCACCAGTTTGCATTCCTACCAGCAGTGCATGAGAATTCCTTTTCTCTACATCCTTGCCAGTACTTACTGTTTCTTGTGTTTTTGATTTTTGCTATTCTGACAGGTATGAAGTGATATTTCGTGGTTTTGATTTGCATTTCCCTGATGATGAGTGATGTCAAGCATCTCTTCATGTGTCTGTTGACCATCTGTATGTCTTCTTTGGAGAAATGTCTGTTCATGTATTCACCCCATTTTTAAATTGGATTATTTGTTTCCTGGGGGTTGAGTTGTATAAGTTCTTTATATATTTTGGATATTAACCTTTTATCAGATGTATCATTTGCAAATATCTTCTCCCATTCGGTAGGTTGCCTTTTTGTTTTGTTGTTTCCTTTGCTGTTCAGAAGCTTTTTATTTTGATGTAATACCAATAGTTTATTTTTGCTTTTGTTTCCCCTGCCCTCAGGAGACATATCTAGAAAAATGTT
This sequence comes from Ursus americanus, assembly GCF_024610735.1. Taxonomy (NCBI): domain Eukaryota; kingdom Metazoa; phylum Chordata; class Mammalia; order Carnivora; family Ursidae; genus Ursus; species Ursus americanus. The sequence continues at coordinate 32,663,845 of NC_142129.1, forward strand.
GTTATGACTGGTGTTAGAGAAATTATTGCCTGTACTCTCTTCTAGGATTTTTTTATGGTTTCAGGTCTCAAATTTAGGTCTTTAATCCATTTTGAGTTTATTTTTATGTATGGTGTGAGAAAGTGGTCCAGTTTCATTTTTTTGCATGTAGCTATCCAGTTTTCCCAACATCATTTGTTGAAGAGACTGTTTTTTTCCTATTGCATATTCTTGCCTCCTTTGTCAAAGATTAACTGACCATATAATTGTGGGTTTATTTCTGGGCTCTCTATTCTACTGTATTGATCTATGTGTTTGTGTGTGTGTGTGTGTGTGTGTGTGTGTGTACCATACAGTTTTGATTACTACAACTTTGTAGTATATCTTGAAATCAGGGATTGTGATACCTCCAGTTTTGTTCTTTTTCAAGATTGATTTGGCTATTTGAGGTCTTTTGTGGTTCCAAACAAATTTTAGGATTATTTGGTCTAGTTCTGTGAAAAATGCTGTTGGTATTTTGATAGGGATTGCATTAAATCTGTAGATTGCTTTGGGGAATATTGAGCGAATCAGTGACTTTGAAGTACATTTTTAAAAATTAACCACAAAAGGCTTTCCTCACAATATGCAGTGAATGGCTAAATTCTGTCTTCCTTTACACCACATATTTAGCTCCAGCGGAGCCAAGAAAATGAGTAGGTGTTGAATGCTCCTGGAATTCTAATGATGAGAACTTTTGGAGGAATGTAGGTTTATGTAAGGTTTAGTTAGGTATGTTTCATTCAGAAATATTTAAATAGTAGCTACTATGTGCCAAGCATCATCCTAGACCACAGTGCTGCTCTATCTAATACAGTAGCCATGAACCACAAGTGGTGGTTTAAATTGAAATTAAATGTAATTAAAAATGTTTGATCCTGGTCTAGCCATATTTCATAATAGCTATAAATGGCTGGTGGCTACTATTGGACAGTGCAGATGCAGATTCTTAAAGGAATAACATTCCTTTGAGAACTTTCCATTTATTATAATGGAAATAGAGCATTTCTATAATCACAGAAAGTTCTATTGGACAACACTGCTTCATAGTTACAAAGATGTAAAGGGATCAGACTTGGCCCCTCTATTTTAGGAACTTATAATTATTATATGCCTATAGGAGAACTTGGAATATATCACAGTAAATTCTACAACAGAGTTATCAGTTCAGTTTAGAAGATATTTATTGTGCCAGTCACTATGCTAAACTCTGTGGACACAGTGGTGGCTAAAAATTGTTCTCTGCCCCATAGTATTTTACAGTTCAATGAAGATATGAATAAAATGCCTCAAGTCCTTGAAGACTAGAGCAGCTTTCTCTGCTTGGGAAAGTTATGAGAGGAAAACACAATTATGCCCATTTCTTCTGTCTTCTCTTACCCATGTACATGAATAACACAAAAAATACTTTAATAACTGTATTATGTAATAAGCAATTATTATAATTTTGCATTGACATTCTCAAAGCACTGAGCTCCCTTTGCTCTCTTTTACAAATGAGCCTGGACCATACGGTGGGAACCATGACAACTCCCAAATTTGCTTGGCAACATTATTCATAATGCAGGCAGTTAGACCTCACGCCAATGGTACTTCTCCTTGCCCTCTCCTGCTTAAAGCAGAGAGAGCTTCCCTCCTGTCCTCTCCCCACCACCATGGGTCAGGTGCAATAGATATTTGTATTTAATAATAGTCTCACAGTTCTAAGTGGTCCGCAGTGATTTTTTATTGAAACTTTTGGCTGCAGCAGTTTTGTGTCTCTTCTCCCTTTATTATGTCTCATTTAAATTGCATAAATAATGAAATAGTTATGTCATTTACAGTAAGATAACTCCTCATTTAATTTGTGGGCAGTGGATGAATATTAACTTTATTTTCCAAGACTCATATGAAAGAGGCATCTATTCATTGGCTGAATTCTGGAGGGGGGGTGAAGGGGAGTTCTTCATTGCCATCTAGGACTGGCGCCAAGGATTTAACCCTCAGGTTCTTTTCTCACTGGCATTAATGTTACTTTATAAAAAGGAAGTTGCCAAGGGAGTGGAAGCATGTTTCTGTGAAGACAGAAGTCTACTTCAAGCTGTTTTATTCCCTTATTTTAGTGACCTTGGGTAGTTACTTCTTTTTATCTGTGCCTGTGTTTCTGCCTCTACAATTGATACTGATAGAGCTTTTGTTGTACTTGCTGTTTGTTTTGAAATCTTTGCAAACTTAATTGCTAAAGGGAGACCTGGCAGCCTGAACTTTCAGAAAATCTGGATTTATTTCTTGCTCCACCAGTAACTCACTAAGTGACCCTAGGTAAGTCATTTGGCCTTGGTGTTTTATTCTTTCCACATATAAAAGGGGGTTATGAGTACACTTCTCTTCCTGTTTCATGGGAATACAGGAAGACAAAGATATGAAAGAGTTTGGAAGGTGAGAGTTTTATGGAGATTGAGATTTAATGGACATGTTTGCCAGTTTGCCAGTCACAGCCTTATTGCTAATTAACTTCTTCCTTCCTTCCACAATTCCTTGAATGGGCAACCTTTGAAACCAAGCTACGACTGACTGGACCAGAGTGGACATCAAGTGTAGGAGGAGCCAGTGTATTATCTGGTCTGAGCTAATGAAATGCCCCTCTTGAGTCTGTTAATATAGAGACACAGAAATGGAAGGCAGATGATGATGGATCCTTGTAGTAAATGGTCAGGTAGATTTTGGGCATTTTGACTCAGTCCATATTGATGAGCACAGGAAGAGATATGGTCTATGAAGGCAGGCAAGAGAATGGCTTGAATGCGTTAAGGAAAGCAGGTTAGTGCCCCTGAGGCACTAGAAAGAATGAAATAGGGTGATGGAATGAGGGGCTGTCTGAAACTTTCTAATTTCCATGAGATCTGGCTCTGTTTTAGGCATTTTCACATTTTTATTTGTACCACAGTCTAATAAAGTAGGAAGCAATATGGCTGCCAGCTCATGAGAGCTTAGTCAGTTATAAGACTTATCCATGCTCGCAGCTGGTTCTGAGGTTGGTTGAGGATTTGATTACAGGTTCCCGCTTCTAAGTTCAATGTTTTTTCTGTTTCAGGAATGGCTTATTATTTGCATTCATTATTGTTCAAGGTTGAAATAAGGAGATCTAAAGAAATTGTTCTATTCCAGTGTAGATATTGAAGACTGGTATTTTATTTGTAAATTGTCTGGACAATATTTGACATCATCCTGGATATGTGTCGTAATGCCAAAAACCTCACTGTTAAATTTATTTCCTCCTTCAGAATATAGATGACACAACTACTTTTTTCCTAGTCATCCCACTTAAATCATTACTCATTTCTGTTAGAACTAGAGTGTGAGAGTTTGCTAGGCAATCATATATTTTAATTGGTATGTACTCATGGTTTTGATAGATATTTTCTGACTTTGGTCATCTCCTCAGTTGAGCCTGCACCTTCAAAAAATATTATTAGAACATATTTAGTGATAATCACAAAAACAAGCATCAACATTTCATTTAAGATCTAAGTTTGTATAAAAATGTATTATTTCATCAACAAGTCATTCAATAGTTTTCAAATTTTCTTTGTGATGGGATTATTTAATCAAACAAAATATCATGCTGAAAACTAATATGAAAAGAAATTGCAATGGAGCTTGTCTGTCTGAAGGCACTGGTGGATGTTATTCCTCTCATCTCTACCCCTAACCTCTGTCATCTTAGGGAACCTAGTCAACACTTCTAGATTCTATAGACCACAGTTTCAAAGCCATCATATTAAACCATTAAATTTCTTGTCAATAATTTTTATTTTATAAAAAGCTGTTTTCTTAGCAGAAAAATGGCAAAATGTTAATTCCATCTTAGAGTTGCCTTCACTGATGCTTTTACTAAACTTCCTTGAAGACAAAGGCCTTCATCTCACCCATCTTTGTCTTATCTTTCTATACCCTGCTTCACCAAATAATCACTCCATAAATGCCTATTGAAAGAACAAAGTGAACTTTTCTGTGAACAGAACCTTGGACTTGGGAACACATTATCTGTATGACTTTTAACCATTTAGTGTTCTTTTTTTTTTTTCTTTCCCCTTAATAACACATAATGCTATTTTAATGCTGCCAAATGATACTCCACTTTTGGAATTTCTCCCAAGAATGGAGTGAATTTCTCCGTAAAGAAGAGCTTTGGAACTAATATCATGGCTGTTAAACTTGCTGGGTAGCCTTGAGTAAGTTATTTAACTCCCATGAGCTTCAATTTTTTTATCTCAGAGACAGAGCAATGGTATCCTCTTGACCTAGATAGTAGCACATAAGCCATATGGCTATTGTAGGAGTACTATTTGTGAAATGCTTAGCATATTGCTTGGCATATGTTATATGTTCAATATATAGAAGCTATTTTTATTTTGAGGGCAATATAAGAAAACAATGAAGCAAAGAACAAAATCACTGTGAAAATGTAAAGTCAATGTCAAGCCAAATTATATCCATCAATGTGAGTGTTGTGCTGTACATTTCACAGTGCTTACTTGTGTTACAGAGTTGACAGAACTTTCTGTTTAGAGTTGGCAGGTAACTAAATCTCACCTTTTCCAAGAGGTTATGCAATGTGATGAAGGATTTAAGAAATATCCTCTCAAAAAGGACTTTGACTAATGCCTGGAACAGTTATTATCTCATTAATATATCTCATCATATTAATAAAAATGAAGAGCAGTAGGTTTCACTCCAAAACAGGTTTGACCATTCATAGAGTGGCTCACGTGGGCAGCTGTTGTCTTTTTTTTTTTTTTTGATTGCCTTCTTCTTGTGGCAAGCATCCCATACTTTATGCTAGTTTTCGTATGTTTTTCAGTTGTTCTGTTAAAGTACTAGTTAAGCGTACAGTAAATGATTCAACATTCTGTAGTGTCAAATCCCTCATTCCACTTAATTTTATTTGCTTCCCCATGTCTCACTCTCCCCATTCCTCTCTCATCACAATAAAAAAAAAAAAAATCCCTCTTCCTCACTTGTAGCTTTCTAGCTCTGTGGAATTTTGTGTGACTCATCACATAGTGGAATTGATGAAGTCAACAGCTGCTGGAAAGTCAGCTTTTTCCTTAGTAACTGTATCAACATGTGTTTGGTATTATTCAATTAAGAAAAATACATATATCAAATATCCATGGTAGTTTTTGCTAGAATTTTCATTGATGTAACTCATATTTTGACGTATCAAAATGTATAAATGGGTACAGTAGAGAAAGCTTTGATGGGGGAACAAAATCATGGAGAAATAAAGTAAGTAGAAGAGAAGAACAAATGACATGTATGTTGTTGGTAATGATGTAATTTATATCAGAATGCATTCAGTGACTTCCTTCATGACACTATTTTTTTAAAAAAAGATTTTATTTATTTGTGTGTGTGTGTGTGTGAGAGAGAGAGAGAGAGAGAGAGAGAGAGAGAGAGAGAGAGAAATGAGCAAGGGAGAAGCAGACTCCCTGCGGAGCAGGACCCTGATGCGGGACTCAATCCCAGGACCCTGGGATCATGACCTGAGCTGAAGGCAGACACTTAACCAACTGAGCCACCCAGGCACCCCCTTCATGCCACTATTAATGGTAAAGCAGGAACATGGCACCGCATGCCCTCTATAGTCTCCAGGAGGTCTGACTGTCCATCCGTCCATTTACACATCTAACAAACACTTGAGTGTCTATTATGGTGAAATCTCTGCTTCATGGAGTTTACATCCTAAGGGGGATAAAGAACAAAAAATTGAAAACAAAAATAAAATGATTACTCAATGTGATGTGGGCTGTAAGGGAAATAGGCAAGAGGTTAAGATGGAGATTAATAGAGAGAACTTGCCTCAGGTAGGGAAGACATGGAAGACCTCTCTCTTAGGAACCATTGAGACTGAGATCCAAAGGATAAGAAGGAGATAGCAAAGTAGAGAGGAGGGTATAAGAGCATTTGGTCAGAGGAGCAGCTCTGCAAAGTCCTGTGACCTGATAGGGCTTAACATGTTCTTGGAACTAAACAATCAGTGTGTCTAGAGCACAGATAGTGAGGAGGTGGTGGTATGAGATAAAATGAGAGAGAAGGGTAGGGGTTGGATCATGTAAGACTTTGTAGGCCTTGATAAAGGGACTAGATTTTATACTGAATACAGTGAGAAGTCACTGGAGGGTTTTAGCTATATATTCATGTATATGTATGTGTTTGTCTGTGTTGCTGTATAGCAAAATGGCCAAACGAATTAGATGGGAAACAAGAGTGGAAACAGAAAGACTAGCTAGGATAGACCAGGATTTAAATGATGATTACTCATACTGAGGTAGTGACAGTGGAGATGAGGCAAGAGTTCAAGAGAAAGATAAGTAGTCAAGATGGAACTGACAAAATTCTATGAACTGATGATGCAAGAGAAATCATCCTAAGAAAAAATTGCTACATGACATGGGAGGTCATTTCACAGAGGTGGAAAGCCACATGACCCATAAATGTATGAAGAGATGCTCAACCTCATTGGTAATCAGAGAGTTATAAATCAAGACTAAAATAAGGTACAATTTTATACCCATTTAATTAGCAAAATTTAAGAAGGTTGCCAGTTCCAAATGCTGGTTTGAGTGTGAATTGCTCTCTGATAATAATGATTAAAACGCCATTTGTCATTATCTAGAAATATTGGTGATATGTCATATGTCAGGATTTAAAAATTCAGTCTTAATGATTGGAACTTATGTCCATGAGCCCCCTCAAGAGAAATGTATGAGTATGTTTATAAGCAGCACCATTGGCATCCCAAGGGCCCATCAAGAAGCAACTGGATAAATAGTGAAATGTTCACACACTGAGCTAATATATAGCAGTGAAAATGAATGAATTAGAATTCTATTCAATAATATGGATATTCTTAAATTTAAGTGAAAAAAATCAAGTGTCAGAATATTCCATTCCACATGATACTCTTTAAAAAAAACATTAAAATAGCTAAAACTAAGTAATTTTCTGCTTAGAAGATTGTTTATAAATAAAACTTTTTATTTAAGGCAACAAAATGATAAATACAAAATTTAGAATGATTACTTCATATGGGTGGGAAGGGACAGGTGAGTGGGAAAGAGAATAAACAAATGTGTGGTTGTGAGGTTTTTCCGTTTTTTTTACTGTCCTTTTTCTTTTTTTTAAAGATTTTATTTATTTATTTTTTTGAGAGAGAGAAAGAGAGATCAAGAGAGCAGAGAGAGCATGAACAGGGGGAGCAGGGGGAGGCGCAGAGGAAGAAGCAGACTCCCCGCTGAGTGGCAGCCCACCCTGGGACTCGATCCCAGCACCCTGAGATCATGACTTTAGTGGAAGGCAGATGCTTAACTGACTGAGCCACCCAGGCACCCCATATCCTTGTCCTTTGACTAGGTGATGAATTCACAGATGCTAATTAATTATGACTAAATAACAAAATAAATAAAATAAAAAAATCACACAACACCAGTGATGACATTGGCCTATGGTTATGCCTATGCTTACATCTGGTACCTGAAGTAACAAATTATTTTAAAAACCTACTTGGCTTAAAAATACAGTTATAGTTAGGATAATTTGATAATGTTTGATGTCTAAAGATACTCTTTTGATAAGTTTGGCTGTAAAAGAAAGAGGAAATTGTTGATGATTGGAGGAGGATCTAATTTCAAGGGAGAAGTTTTGTTTGTTTGGTTTTCTTGAGAAAGATATAGGTCATATTTGTAGGCTGACAGAAACAATTCAGAATGCAGAGAGGGAGAGATTGATGGTTAAGGAATGGAGCTGATAATCAAGGAGCAAAGGTCTTGGGGAAAATAAGAAGGAACGAAATTCAGGACACATGTGGAGGGAATGGCTTTTTGTCATTTCTCCATTTCAGCAGAAGGAAAATAAAAGAAAATGGGAGCAAATGTAAGTAGATTTGTTGTTCATTGTGGGAAGAGGAGAGAGTTTGCATTGATAGTTCTAGTAAGTTGGGTGATGAGTAACACCTAGAGAAATTCATTATTGCTCAAGCAACTGGCAGATCTGAGGATGCATATGAAAGTGAAGTAAATGGAAGGATTCCTAGAGACAAAAAGATAGAAGTGTTTTAAATCTTAATGGTAAAATGGTTCTATCAGTTATCTATATTCAATTAGATTTTAATATGTTTTTGAATTTTCTGAATAAATATAAATATTATGGTTCATTTCAAAAAGTTTATTTGTTTCTTTCCATTGTTGAAATCTCTGTCCTGGAGTCTGTACATTAACTTGTCACTAGTCATTTTATGGTCTTGAAAGTCACTAAACTATAATATCTTCAAATATACACTATTGCAACATTTTTTATGTTGTAAAAAGTTATATTTAAGTTTGAAATCAAAGATTTCGGGAAATTTGTGAGAGTAATTTTAATTTTATACTTTAGATGTAAAATGTTTTTGTTTGCATTTTAATTGCCATTCATATTGTTGACCATTATTCATTCTTGGTAGAGGCACAACTTGCTTTTGTGGGTTTTTGCATTATCATTAATTCTATGGTTTGGTGCCACGGTTCAGGTTCCAGACTCTGGAGCCAGACTCTGTGTCACTTACTGGTTTGTTACCTCGGGCAAGTTACTTAACTCCTCTGTGCTTAAATGTCCTAATCTGTAAAATTGAGATAATAATGATAGTACATACCACATAAGGTTGTTGGAGGGATTAAGTGAACTAGTATATTTAAGTGTATGGAGCAATGTTTGACATGCAGAGATTATTATAAGGTTTAACTACTATTACTTAACTATTGCTAAAGTTTATTCTGACTCTGCTCATATTACTTGCTTATTATGTATTTAAGGGTGTATGAAATTATTCCGCAAGCCAGTAAGAACAGGAAACTTCATGAAGAGGAGGAAGGGTTAGGGCTCAGAAACCATATAGTGCAGATAGAGGAGTGGAAGGAGCAGGGCTTTGGTTGGCAGACACACCTGGATTAAACAAGATGCTTATTAGTTATGTGACTTGGTGATTCACTAAAATGAAATCTTTTACAAAATGAGGGCATCAATACATTTTGAAATCTTGTATAAATGACATAATTCCTGTAAAGAACTCGGAAATAATGCAATTATTTGAATCCTCCTCTCCATTTTTTAAAGCGAGAAAAAAGTAGTGTATCTAACATATAATTTTTAACTTTACTTTTTAAATTAACATTATATCATGAGCATATTTCCATGCCATTAAATATTTGATTACATACGAATATTTGAAAGCTAATAGCTTATTAAATGTATATTCCATAATTTATTCAACCAGTTCCCTATTTCTGAATATTTATGTTGTTTCTTCTATTCTCTACTATTGACAATCAAATAATGAACACCAAATAATGGTGATGAACCTTGGTATATCTCTGTTACTTTTTTTTAAAAGGGGGGAGGGGAGGAGGGAGCAGAGGGAGAGGGAGAAGCAGACTCCCTGCTGGGCAAGGAACAAACCCCTGAACAGCAGGGCAGCAGGGCAGGGCTTGATCTCAGTACCCTGGGACCATGACCGGAGCCAAAGGCAGATGTTTAACCAACTGAGCCACCCAGGCACCCCCACCCCCGGTTATTTTTATTAAATAAGTGAAATTGTTGGATCAGTCATATACCATACATTTAATTGTCCTCCAGAAGGTTTGTATCAATTACATTTGCCGAAGCCACAGATGAATGTGCTTGGATATTATCATTATTTTTTTATCACTGCAAACTCAGGCAAAAATAGTATCTCATTGCTTTGATTTTTATTATATCATTACTAATGAGTATAATGTTTTCATATGATTGTAGTGTACTTTTTTGTGAATTATCTTTTCATATCTTTGTCTACTTTTCTACTGCTGTGTTCATCTTTTTCTTGATTTATAAGAGTTCTCTATATTTTCAGTGTACTATGCTTTGCAATATATATATATATATATATATGCACATATATAGATACACATACTTTCTTTTAGCACTCTTGATCATTGTTTCAGATTTGTTTCTACTGTTCTTGATATATAGAAGTTTAACATTTTTATGTATTCACAGCCATGATGTTTTCTTCTATGATTTTACCCTTTGTGTTATGTTACAGTTATCTTTCTCTACCTCTCCCCTTTCCTCCCAGTTTTATAAATATGGATTTTAATTTATAATTGGAACATTTACATATCAGTGCCTACATCAGAGAAGATATGAGTCAATTATTCAGACAGAGCTCTACTCTATTAAGTTAGTGTGTGTTATTATTTAACTAACACTTACTGAAAGTGTGAAGTATGAAGATGCTTGTTCCCAGTATGGAATAAAAGTTGTCTGAAGCCATGTAGTTATTTGTATGTCCAGAAATGGAACTGTTCCATGTGTATGGCTGAACCAAACTATATAGGTAGAGTCTTGATTTTGTTAATATGCATTCTTTTAGAAATTCAAATAATAAAACTAAAAGAAAGATAATCCCTCTTTAAAGTCACTTCATGAATTTTGCTTGAATTGGGTGCATAACTTTGGCCAGGATTTCACATGCTACCATGCTTAAAGACATGTTTTTACTTTGTATGCTAGAAATGGATTTATTGGGCAAATACAAATGCCAGACTGGGTTACTAAATACATAGCCTCAGAGCTTTCTTGAGAGCCCAACTAAGAGAGGGACTCTGTAAACTTTGTGAAAGGAATTTCAGATAGAGAGATTAGAAGAGGATCCCCTTTGCAAAATTTTGTTTGGAAGCTGATAGTTAATTTAATGTGTCCATTTGACTGGGCCACAAGGTGCCCAGATTATTATTATGGGTGGTTTTGTGAGGGTGTTTTTTGATGCATCTCACTTGAATTGGTAGACCAAGTAAAGTAGACAGCACTCTTCAATGTAGGTGGGCCTTATCCAATCAGTTGAAGGGACTGAATAAACTAAAAGTCTGATCCTTCTCTGCATAAGAGATAATTCCTCCTGTTTGACTGCCTACAAACTGAGACATTAGTTTCTTTACTGCCTTTGGACTTGAACTAAAACATCAGTTTTTCCTGGGTCTTGAGCTTGCCAGTTTTCAAACAGGAATTATACCATTGACTCTCTTGGGTTTCCAGCTTGTCAATTCACCCTGCATATCTTGAGACTTGTTAGACTCCATAAATCATGTGACCCAATTTCTTAAAATAAATCTCTTTATCTATATGTATATGTCTGTATATAGCTTTGTATATCATTCTTTAATATACCAATATAGGAAGAATCAATATATTACTTATTGGTTCTGCTTCTCTGGAGAACCCTAATACAGAAGCTCTGAATGTAAACTTAGCCAAGGCCAAAAATAAATTGTGACTGAAATATGCCTCTTAAAAAAAAATCCCGGTTAAGACATGGCAAATTTCAAGGCATTAGCCCTTGGATCTGTCCTTTACCAAATGAGAATATTAATATCCATCACACGAAGTTGTTGGGGGCTCAAATTAGATGACACATAGGGTGGTTGGGGAGATGGGTTACACAGGTGATGGGGATTAAGGAGGCACTTGTTGTGATGAGCAGCGGGTGTTGTATGGAAGTGTTGAATCACTGTATCACACACCTGGAACTAATATTACACTGTATATTAACTGTAATTTAAATAAAAACTTAAAGGAAACATTGGGTAAACTGCTAAATAAATTGTTCTTATTAATTGTAACTTTTATCTGAGGTAACTCATGCATGGTGATGGCCTTAGAACAAAGATCCCACCTAATCCCACTTTGCAATAGTTGACAAGTGAAAGACCATTATCTCCCATAAACATACTATAAATATGTACACACACTGTATACATGCTCACCACACACAGACACGGACACAGACACTGACATACATACCTGTTTTGGGGAAAAATAATGAAGCTGACTGTTGAACTGTTAAACATTTTTTATTGTGCAGGCTTTAATCTTTACAGGACATGCAAGATAAAAAAGTGTAAAATATATCAGTAAGCATATAAAATTTCAGCAATCTTTTGGACCAGCAATTGATTTGCATGAGGGACTAGAACAGACATGTCTTGGGATACACAGTTTATAGATTGAATCACAAAGCAATTTCCCAAGTGATTTTCCTCATATAAAGATAAAAATATCTTTACACTTAAAAAGTATGCAATATACTACATTTTCAGTTATGTACACGGTTTAAAAGTAAAACTATGTCCATGCCAGTGTCTGTTTTAAATGCAAAACTTAAAAGTAGGTAACAGGTTGATAATTAAAGTGTCAGGAAAACTAGAAGAGATGAAAAATAAAATCAAGCAGAGTTCCAATAGGTGTATGAAAATAAAAAATAAAAGCATATAACTGAAGGTTAAAAATAACGTCCCCAAGGTCAGACTCTTAATATGAGCAGGAGGAATAAAAAGCTTTTAGATGTACCAGGCAGCTTTCTGTATGACTCAGGTTTACAGGTGAAATTCCTCAGTTTGAGTTCAGAAGAATTTGAATTTATTCCAGCAAAATTACCTCAATCTTTTATTACTGCCTCCTCCCCCATCTTCTTTCTGAGCAAAGTGATGCTTGGATTAGGTCCAAAGCTCCTGGCCGGGGGAGGGGCTTTGTGTCACAGCATAACGGACGGTTACAAGTGCTTTACTTTGAAGGGGGTCACATTTGCAACAACTCTGACAGTCTCACACAATGGCCTCCATTTTATGAGCCCTTCCCCGGAGGCCCACTGATCAGCTGAAAAGGGAACACAATGTTCAGCCACTAAAGCACCCCAGTGATGGATTAGTTTGGAGTCAGGAAAGCGTGATTATTCTTGAAAATAAACGAAGCTGAATAGACATGCTGACCTCATTCAGCTGATGAGAGGCAGGGAAAGTTGGCTTCCACTCCTGCCAGCCCACAGAGGGCTCAGTCCCATTCGTCCACCTTAATTCGTTTCATGGGGTTGATGTAGACCATACTCGATATGGATAAAGATGCTGCGTGATCAAGTGCAGACATGAACTTCATCCAACTCTGTTTCTGAGAGTCAGAAGTAAGTGTGGAGAATGGATTTTCTAATTTTGGTCTTCAGGGAGGCTGCTGACCTAATGAAAGTTGATGAGTTGGACCCTATTTGAAAAGGAAAATGTGAAGAACAGGAAGGCACTTAGGTTTCATTATCTATATAACAAATATTCAGGCACAGAAAGAATCACAGGTTAAAATTTCAAGAAGTGTAAGGCCTTAGTTGGAACATGTGAATGCAGATTATGTTTTCTAACTTGATAAAGATCACTAGATCCAATTGGATCATTAAAGTGAATGGCAACAATCTACTAACGCTTCAGATGGTGGGGGACGAGTCTGCTTAAAACCTGCCCGCATACCTGTACACTTAATGGCCATAGCCAGGATTTCTTCCCTTACCATAAAAAGATCAACATTTTAGAACAGGCACTTGTGGTTGTTTGTTCTTTTTTTTTCCTCCTCAGTTCTTCATATTTCTCTCAAATTACCTTTCAACAATAGGTCCATATCTCAGCCAATAAAAACAATGGTCCACATGCAAATAAGAATGTAAGGAAAAAACTTTTAAATGGGTTTAAAAAATTGAGACCACCAAAAAAAAAATAGATAAAATAGCTCAGAAGAGACAAATAATAGTTATGAAAACTGAGTGATTTCTTTGTTCTGAACCAAGAAAATTCATTCATGTACTGTTGCTGTACCAGCAACTTGAAACTTGAAATTGGCACCAGGAAAATTAAAAGGAAAAAAAAAGAATCAGGTATACTTCTATCCTTAAAATGTCATTTATATTTCTTTCTGCATGTTGATGCGAATATTGCTGAATATTTTGCCAACAGCCTCAAAGAACGGGTCACAGAAGGTGTGGACGTAGATGGAATAGACGCGGCTGATGCACTGAATCTCAATCAGGAAACTCTTAATGCACGGTACAACTGCCCAAATGTGCAGGAAAGAAAGAATCGCAAAGTAAATGCCCCAGATGAGCGCCATTGGGATGCCAAAGAGGGCAGACAGCAAGCGGTAAAACCAGTATTTTGTCACAGTGAAGGTGGTGAAGCTGGCCTTCCAGATGCCATCGAAACTGTGTGTTCCTTCTGGCTCTGCAATCACATCTTCAAAATCAATCTAAAAGGAAGAAGTGACAGAATGTGAGCTTATAATAGAAGAAAAGAGGAAAAACACTGCTGAGTATCCATAAATACATATTAGCTTTTATGTACAGGTTCTGTGCGAGATGTTTGAAGGTACCCAGCAGCATCAGCATCACTCTGAACTTGCTGGAAACAGGTATTTTGGCCCCACCTGGACCTTACTGCATCTCTGGGGGTGGAATCCAGGAGAATTGCTAACATGTTCTCTAGATGTTTCTTTAAACTTCCTGCCTTTAAGTGAAACTTGGCAACATGGACAAGTATACAAGGTGCTCAGTAAAATGTAAATGACATGACCTAAGCTAATTGTACTCCAACACAACTACACACACAGTGTTGAGGGGTAGTTAGTGCATAGTTGATTGCTGACTCTTTGAACACTCCATTGGTAGACTTTTTTTCAGCAAATTAGATCACTGTGAGCTGTGAGGACTCAAGAAGTCTTCGTAGGATGGTGGGACTTGGGCAGGGCTTGGAAAATGATTTGGAGAAGAAAGAAGAAGGGACCTTGGAAATGGTGTGAGCAAGATCCCAGGAACAAGGAAGAGTGATACAGGGAGTGTCACAGGCAGATAGACCCATGTGGGCACAGCTAGAAAGACAGGTTGAAAAGCCAGTCTCAATTTTATTTTATACACAGTGGAGGATCTATTGAAGATATTGGAGTGTGGGAATGCAGCCACAATCAATGTGGTCATTTATCAAGATGAATTTGACAACAGTGTACAAAGCCGGAGAAAAGAGACTCAAGGCAAAGAGACTGTTGTTGTATCCCAAGTTTGAGATGGTAGGGCCCAAACTGGAATTGTGGCCAGGAAAAAGAAAATAAAAGAATGAATTTCAGGGATGTTAAAGGAAGACCCCACAGGATTTGGTTACTTCAAGGTTAGGGAGAGAGAAAAGCTTAAGATGAGCTTTGAGATTCTGATTTGCCAGCTAAGGAAAGCCGAGGTGACATTAACAGCAAGAAGAAAGTCAGAAAGGAAGGCAGTTAAATACATGTTAAGGGAAAGCTTCACTTTTGAATTAAACAAACAGAGTAAAGCTTTGAATAAAGATAGATGCAAATATCCGTGGCCCACACCAGTGAATCCTGTAGCAGTCCCTTTTGGTGGCCACAAGGAAGTAATCAAATGAGTTTGCAGTACATAGCACTTAACGGTAACCAAGTGCTTCTACTTGCATTGTCTCCATGTGATCTGGGGTTTCAAACCAATCTGAGAAGGTGGGTTGTTATCCCTTTACAAAAGAAGATACAGAAGTTCAGAGAGGTGAAGGTGACTTGCTAACATGAAGCAAACAGCAATGGTGGGACCAGAATGCAAACTTGACACCTTTCCCAATACCATTCTCTCCCACAGTTACCTAAACAATGAATTCCCAGGAGCTTTTATCTCTCTGGAAGGATTTATATAAACTCAACTGAAGCATAGGATTAAAAAAATTACCAATAGAACAGTAGGACAGAGCCAGCTCAACTGCTTGGCAAAGGCAGTTATATGGAGGGACCTAATGTAGTTTGAAATCCAAACAAGTTGATGACTGCCATCATCATCAGGAATCCAGGCAAGCTCAGGATTAGGGAATGAGGACTTGGGTGACTCCATGGAGCTTCTCAGTGCCAAGATGCCACCTTTGATTCAACACAATAAAACTTCTTTTGGAAAAAGTACATGATGCTTACCAATAGTTAAAGTTTATTTTCGAGAACATTCTGTTTCTTATCTATTGTCCAGTGCCTTAATAATGTAATATGTAAAAATGGTATGTCTACAATTATGTAAATGAAGTTAAACAGATTTATTGTCATTCCAATTTCTTCTTTGCCTATTTAGATCTAGACTCAGAGGTAAACATCTACTTGTGTGTTTCAAAAGGTTGCATGAAATATGTGGCAATTCAGATCAGTCCTTTAATGACATTTCTGTGCACTTTACATAATTGTCTACTATGGGATTTTGTTCTGACACTGTATTTTCCCAAAGCTATTAAGAATAAAAGCCTTTTTATTTATGAAGTTTTTCTTCATGCAATTGCAAGGTACCCAATAGTTTTATTTTTAAAAAGAGACCTTATTTTGTAAACAGATTTGGTGAAGTAAAAAATAATACACTAGAGCAGACATTCTTAATATGGGGTCAAAAGATGAGCAATCATGGTCCATGAATGCCCTGAAATGGGAACATACATTTTGAGTGTATAATGGGAGAGGGTACCTCACTTTTATTAAAAAGTAAAGAAAGTGTTCTATCAAAGGAGGGCAGGGAGCACTTTGCTGGAGTGGGGTATTCCTATCTCTTTACAGAGCAGAACTTGAAGCATGCCTGCCTCGAGATTCTTTTCCTAGGGAAGGGATAGTTACTAACATTTGTTGACTCGCTATTATAATCAGACACTGTTCTCATTCAACTCACATCAAGTCTTAATAGATTATTCCCACTTTATAGGAAAAATGCAAGGTTCAGAAATGTTAATAAATTGTCCAGATAGATAAGAGGTGGATTTGAGTTTTGAATCTGGTCTGAAAGATACTGCCTCTTTCTTCAATACCACCTCACTTTAGAAAAATATTTTTCAAATTTTCTCCAAGGCAGTTTTACTATATTTCAGAGTTAAAAGGCACATTAACAAAAAAGAGTTTGCTGAATTTTACTTTTCTGGTAACTGTAATAATTCTCAAAACATGGTCTCTGAGGACAATGTTGCGATGAGGTTATGTACATCATATATACAGTTGGTCCTCAGTGAAGATCTCTGAACATATGAATGTGGGTAAGATTTCTTGATAACAACTTAATTTTTCTAAGCATAACTATAAATGCATTTTTTGACAAACATATTGGAAATTCTTTTTTTTTTTTTTTTTTAAAGATTTTATTTATTTATTTGACAGAGATGGAGACAGCCAGCGAGAGAGGGAACACAGCAGGGGGAGTGGGAGAGGAAGAAGCAGGCTCACAGCGGAGGAGCCCGATGTGGGACTCGATCCCGGTACGCCGGGATCACGCCCTGAGCCGAAGGCAGACGCTTTAACGACTGCGCTACCCAGGCGCCCCACATATTGGAAATTCTTAACTGCCAGTGAGCATAATTTATCTTCAAGTGAATTTAGGGCAGGTCTCCAGGGGTGGATAGCAACATGACAAAAATAACATGTTAATAATTATATTCAGTTTGTTAGTTGCTGTTTTAGTCCTGAAAATTTAAGATGCCTGAAGATGCCTGAAGTATAGCCAATTGGATGTAGCTGAGAAAAAGAAAGTAAGGCAGGTTAAGGAAACACGTTGGAACCAGAAATAAAACTTACTTTCTTTCTACTTCCATTTCTGCAACAGTAATAGTAATAGGTTTTTGTGAGCACATGAGATAATTTATGAAAACTGCTTAACATGGGTATACAGCATTACAGTATAGTAAATGCTCGATAAATAGTAGCATTAAAAAATTCCTTGCTGTGGGTGATTAGCTTTTTAATTGACAATTATAGCAGAAACTATCAACCACAAACCACCAGTGGCTCAAAAGAACTAATTTCCAACTATAATGATCTTCACCACAATTCTCTGAGATGCGTACCATTATTTCCATTTTATAGATGAGGGTAGTGTAGGAAGTTAAAAAATCGCTCAGGGTCACACAAATGTTAAGTGGCAAAGCTGAAACTTGTTCAGCTTCAAGTGTGAGCTCTTTTTGCTTTTGTATACCTGGGGTTACAAGCCCCTATAATAGTCTTACTTGCTTAATTTTGACCCACATAGATATGCTTCCTAAAACATTTGCATTTTGATTATTAAAGGAATTACTTTTGATAGTGTTTCCATTTTAAGTTAGGACATCTAGTAACTAGGATGTTTTGCATTTTTGGTACTGCTTGTATTTTCTTGGCCCTGCACAGTGTGTTCTCACAATCCTGGGCACCCAGCCAAGAACTCTCACTCTAATTGGCAGATAAGGAAACTGAGGCACAGAAGGATTAAAATGGGCCAGACATTCTCAAGGTCCCAAGTGAATCAGTGGAAAAGCTGAAATTAGAACTCTAACTTCCTGATTCCCAGGCCTAGGTCTAGCCCTGTGCTCAACACTATATCCCTAGGAACTTACATCTTTCTCACCATATCCCTTCTCCACCTATCCCATTCATATCTCCGGGTGTCCTGTAAGTTTCTCATTACCTTCTAAGGCTTTGGCTTGAAAGCTATTTCTGTGTGAAGTTAGAAGAAATGTCCTTTTTACAGCATGAACATGAACATTTCTGTACATCTACCTAGGGTGAAGAAAACAGGAGGGAATATTCTGAAAAATATTTTTGTTGCACATTTTGATATGTATTGATAATGCACTGAACCCAATAAAATTCTGCTAGATAATCAGTCATTACATATAGTTAGTTCAAAATTCCCTATCACCCAAAGCACAGTTGCTTCAGCATTTTCATAGATGTTTAAAGCTAAAGGAATCCTTAAAGAAATGGAGTCTCATTTAAGAAATTGATGGCCAAAGCTGTCAAATGACTGGATCAAGGATACCTTCCCACCTCTGGCAGACACAGGATTGGAATTCAGGCTTAGGAACTCTACTGGGCTCTTCTGCTATTGTCTGCTACACATCCCCTGTCAGTTTAGCTGCCACATTCTGTAGCCAGTGCAAAAGAGAGGCTTGCGTTGGAACTTGAACATCACCTTGCTCTCAAGAGGTCCCATAGGTCTATTGTTGAATGAATGATGGTGCTTCTCTCTGGCAATCCCTAATGTGCTCATTGTTCACATCCATCATTGGCTGATTTATCTTCATTAAAACTATCACTCTGGAGTCCCATTTCTTCAGGGACCTATTCCTCTTACTCCTTAATGAGGGTAGGTCTTACCTAGACTGGAACTTTATCTGCTCACTTAGATTTGGAGCAGGAAAGGAATTAGAGATTTGCTTTAAAACAAAAACCAAAACCAAGAGATGCAGGTGCCAGTTTTTTCTTAAAATGAAATGCCTCAAATGAGGTTGACCTACACCTCCAAGAACTGATTTTCTGTTTTGTAATCTCTGGAACAACTTGCCCTTCAGTCAAGAATCATTATGCAGACCTCAAGATCAAAGGCATAAATGTGTTTCAGTGATATTTCTATGTCTTAATAGATGCTTTATAAGGAACCAACAGTTTATATTACTAGATTTTTATAAATGACATTAAATTCCTTTGTGCAGCATTGACTTATGATGCTATAATTTTGGAAACATATGTCAACAAAAATCTAGCAGCAGATGTCAAGAAAAGCAATCTGTCTTGTGTTTTGATAATACTTTATTAATGTAATAAATTTAAGAAGGTTTCATCTCATTAAAAGTATGTCATGGACATATTTAAAACATTTTTTATATGTACATAGGATTAATAAAATACAGGGTCACTTTTTGTCTGAAAATCTGGACATTTTATTTCTGAGTAAGGAATTTT
The DNA here is from genome assembly GCF_024610735.1 of Ursus americanus. Lineage (NCBI taxonomy): Eukaryota > Metazoa > Chordata > Mammalia > Carnivora > Ursidae > Ursus > Ursus americanus. The sequence goes on from NC_142129.1 coordinate 32,683,453, forward strand.
CAAGAAGGAAACTTTACATTTAGGATCTCATAAGCAATGAAGCTTGAATATTCTGTTTCTATGTGATAATATCTTTTTAGACTGTTAGTGGAAATTGTGAATGTATTGGATATACAGAACGCATAATTAACAATGCACAAGATGTTTACTGAAGACTTACGTGTTGTCTGCCCAGCATCCACAGAATCCTGATTATTCAGGTAATAGCAATAATCCTTTGATCTCACAGATAAGTTAGGTTGGTTTAGACTTGCCAAGGTAGTGTTAGTCTCCTTGGTGAGAGACTGGTTTAAGGAAGCCATGTGGCCCAGTTCTGGCTAAGTGGAAACCTGCTGGGTGGGATTTCCAGGAAAGCTTTATCTTCCTTATGAAAAGAGACAGAGGTGCCTGATATGGCCCTTTGTCCTTTTATCCTGCTTAGAATATGATGTGTTGGGGCGCCTGGGTGGCACAGCGGTTAAGCGTCTGCCTTCGGCTCAGGGCGTGATCCCGGCGTTATGGGATCGAGCCCCACATCGGGCTCCTCTGCTATGAGCCTGCTTCTTCCTCTCCCACTCCCCCTGCTTGTGTTCCCTCTCTCGCTGGCTGTCTCTATCTCTGTGTCAAATAAATAAATAAAATCCTTTAAAAAAATTAAAAAAAAAGAGAATATGATGGGTTGTTTTGATGTAGGGAAGTCATCTTGTGACAATGAGGTGCCATGTATGTTTTAAAGGCCAAGAGTATAAAAGATGCTGCTTTTGCCATTGTCAACCTATGAAAACAATGCCAGTAGCTGTCCATCTCTAGACTTCTTAGGTAACACATATATACACTTATTTTTAAGCCACAACTGTTCAGATTTTCAGTTACCTATGGCAGAAAACATTCCTAAGTGATATAGTAACTAACAGTCTTCTCTGTTGGTTGACAGTAGTTGTATGTCTCCACATTTAGAGATCTGAGTTCAATTTCTAACCTCAGCATATCTTTTTAGCACTACTAGACTCCATTTCCAGAATATGCTCGTAATCCGAATATGCTCCTAAACAGAAAATGTTTGCTTCACATTAACAATTAGTTTTAGTAAAGCATAAATAGGATGATAAATTAACTATGAAAGAGACAAATTAATGTATTTTGTGATAAATAGCATCTAAGATGGCTCCCAATGATTCCTTCTCCCCTACTTCCTGGTATTCATGCCCCATGTAATACCCTCCCCTTGAGTGTGGGCTGGAGTTAGAGATGTGGTTCTAAATAATAAAACATAGCAAGAGTGATGGGGTGTCCCTTCCAAGATTAGGTTACAAAAGAGTGTGGCATCTCTCTTGCTTCCTTTCTTACTGTCTTGCTTGCCTGCCCAGTTGAAGCCAGCACTATGCTATGAGTTGCCCTATGGAGAGGTCTGTGTGTAAGGAACTGAGGGAAGACACTGGCCAACAATCATTGAGAAACTGAGGCCCATAGTCCAACAGCCTGGGAGGAACTGAATCCTGCTATCAACTGTGTGAGCGAGCTTGGAAGTAGGTCCTTTCCCAGTCGAGCCTTGAAGTGACTCCAGGCCTGATACCTGGGTTGCAGCCTTGAGAGGCCCTTAGCCAGAACCACTAAGCTAAGCCACACTTGGATTCCTGACACGCTGCAAGATAATAAATGTTTGTTGTTTTAGGCCACTGAATTTTGGGGTAATTTGTTATGCCACCATGGATAATTAAAACAATTCCAAAGTAAACCACCTTTATTTTGAGTATCATTTCTCCTTTTCTTTTTTTAAATTTATTTTCCGCTTCATTTCTCTTTCTATTAGATAATTCAATTCTTGTGCTTATAGGAAATTATATGCAGCGAATATATATAAATATCCTGGTCAAGCTCTATTACAAAGCTGTAATCATCAAGACAGTATGGCACAAAAACAGACACATAGATCAATGGAACAGAATAGAGAACCCAGAAATGGACCCTCAACTTTATGGTCAACAAATCTTCGACAAAGCAGGAAAGAATATCCAAAGGAAAAAAGACAGTTTCTTTAACAAATGGTGTTGGGAAAATTGGACAGCCATATACAGAAGAATGAAACTGGACCATTTCCTTACACCATACACAAAAATAGACTCAAAATGGATGAAATACCTAGATGTGAGACAGGAATTCATCAGAATCCTAGAAGAAAACACAGTTAGCAACCTCAGTGACCTCAGCCACAACAACTTCTTGCTAGACACATCTCCAAAGGCAAGGGAAACAAAGGCAAAAATGAACTATTGGGACTTCATCAAGATAAAAAGCTTTTGTACAGCAAAGGAAACAATTGACAAAACCAAAAGACAACCAAGAGAATGAAAGAAGATATTTGCAAATGTCTAATCAGATAAAGGGCTGGTATCCAGGATCTATAAAGAACTTATCAAACTCAACACCCAAAGAACAAATAATCTAGTCAAGAAATGGGTAGAAAACATGAACAGACATTTCTCCAGAGAAGGCATACAAATGGCCAACAGACACATGAAAAAATGCTCAACATCACTTGGCATCAGGGAAATACAAATCAAAACCACAATGAGATACCACCTCATACCAGTCAGATAGCTAAAATTAACAAGTCAGGAAATGACAGATGTTGGTGAGGATGTGGAGAAAGGGAAACCCTCTTATACTATTGGTGAAATCTTGCCATTTCCAATGACCTGGATGGAACTTGAGGGTATTATGCTAAGTAAAATAAGTCAATCAAAGAAAGACAATTATCATATGATCTCACTCATATGTGGAATTTAAGAAACAAAACAGAGGATCATATAGGAAGGGAAGGAAAGAGAAAACAAGATGAAATCAGAGAGGGAGACAAACTATAAAAGACTCTTAATCATAGGAAACAAACAGGGATGCTGGGAGGTAGGAGAGTGAGGAGATGGGGTAACTGGGTGATGGACATTAAGGAAGGCACGTGATATAATGAGCACTGGGTATTATATAAGACTGATGAATCACTGACCTCTACCTCTGAAACCAATAATACATTAGATGTTAATTAATTGAATTTAGATAATAACAACAAGAACAAAATAAATATCCTGAAATTCAGTCTTGGGGCAAAATACTGAAATATATGAAAAGGAAAGAGCATTTTCAACTTTCTTCAATTCACATCATACAGAATGTTAGAAAAGTTTTAGGCTATTTATGGTGTGATCATTCATTTACCTAAAGTGGCTTGGATTTATAACCAGATATGTACAAAAGACTGAGTCAGCTCCATATAGAAGGCCCATCACCAAATCTGGACTCTTACACTTAATACTTGTGAGTGAACTAGTACAGGAGTCCCCAATTCCTAGGGGTTCTCAGCAGGACCATGTGGCAAAGGAATCAACTGGGGGAGGGTGCTTCTAAAAAATGCAAATACTCAAGGGCACCTGGGTGGCTCAGTCCTTAAGCATCTGCCTTCGGCTCAGGGCCGCCTGATCCCAGGGTCCTGGGATGGAGCCCTGCATCAGGCTCCCTGCTCTGCTGGGAGCCTGCTTCTTCCTCTCCCACTCCCCTGCTCATGTTCCCTCTCTCACTGGCTGTCTCTCTCTCTGTCAAATAAATAAATAAAATCTTTTAAAAAAATGCAAATACTCAGGCCCCATTTCATTCTCAGGTCAGATTCTCTGGGGCGGGACCTGGGGAATCTGTATTTTTAACAAGATTTCTCTTTTCTCATGCAAAAGACTAAACCAGAGTTATGCCTGCCCCTTTGGATCTAGTAACAGCTCCTTTTTGTCCATGCTACTCTTTTCCTTCCATGCCTTGAAGCCCTAGTTGGCTTCCTGCTTCTCTTTGGAAGCTCCTCATATGCTGGATGGCATCTGGAAGTTGGTGGATAATGAATGGAAATTCCCTTTGAAAAGCTTTCCCTAATTTAAACCTATAAATATGTATTATTGGACAAGGATGAATGACTTATTTATTATGAAAAACACACTAACTGGCAATAGAAATCCTGATTTATTTTCATGATTCTAAACCCAGTATAAACAAAAGTATATTTAAAAATATCAAATATGTACTTCTAAAATCCTAACGTATGTACCAAACCCAGTCATCTAGAAAGAAGGTTTAGACTAATTGCAAGCTCCCTTCACTGTTCTCACACATATTTCCAACATGTTGAGCAGCCTTTGAAGTCAACAGAATAAATGTGCATGAATGTGTGGGCGCAGAGAGGCTTGAGAACTAGCACAATTAAATGTTACCAGAACACAGGAACTTTGCCCTAATGCCCATGTGTTTTCTCAGGGGCAAGGGCAAGTACCCATGTGTTTACTGGGCCAGACTGGCACCACTGAGGGAAAAGGCTGCAGTGTTCTTGCAGCACCAACTAAAAACAGGAGGTCTGGGTTGTGTCAATGCCTGTACTTCCTTGGATTCCCAGAGCATCCCTATGTAGCCCTAAGAAAAATGTAAACCTGGGGTGGGAACACTGACGTGATTTGGGCTGCCTTGGGTGGCAGGTACTAGGCAACTACACCTTGCATAAGAACACAGGGTTGCCTCCTGGGGAGGAAGGGAGATGTCTGCATTACTAATCAGCGTTTCAAGCTGGAAGAGGTTAAAATGGGGGTATTTATCTACCTCTCAGAGTGAGAGGAGAGGGTTGAGGTGCAAGGGGAGGCATTCAGAGGAGATCTGCAATCCCTGACTTGGGCCTCTAGCTGGGATCCTTGAGTCTGTTCCTTTGGACTGCCCTTCCTCGTGTTGCTTTCCAGACATTATAGAAGCCTCAGAATAATGATACTTCACATTTATAGTGCCCTGCTTCACAAACTTGTGAAGTTCTAGGTTATCTTCATAATAAGAATGGAAAATTGTCTTTTATTTTCCCACTAAGAAGAGGTCACTTTACTAAGAAATGGCTGGACCAAACCAAGACTTAAGGGAAGTCTGGGTCTGTTGCACACATCTTGGTATCTTCCATGATACCTAGTAGTACTATGCACACATTAATTAGCAAATAAATATTTCTTCAATAACTATACTCTTTTAAAGGAGCTATGTATGTCTCTCAGAAGGATACAGGCATATATATAGCGCTTTTCACTAACCATCATATTATCTCCTATGAATTCGTTGCCTGCTGTCACAAGTGGACTTTTATTTATCTATTTTTTTGGTATCCCATTTTATTCAAAATGATGTTCTTATTTACCATAGCCCTATAATGCCATGACCATTCTGATCAACATGAAGTGGAGGGTTAGTTATCATTTAGGTGACTTGGGCATCACGGAAAGGGGCAATTCAAGCTCTGAAGTCTTCACCTTTAAGGAAAGATATTAAGAAAATATTTATTTAGAAATATTTAGAAAGAAAATATTGATTAAAGGATGTTTTTGCTTGATTGGGTTTTGCGCCAATGATCTGAATAACTACAATTGTGTAAACCTGGCCTAAAAGCAGGGGGCATTCACTGGAGTATGGTGAGGTGGGGTCTCAGAAAGGAAGCAGAGGATCAGCAGAACACCCAAGCAGGGAATGGATAGGGTGAGGAAGTGAACTTGGTTTTTTTTCCCCCATGCTTCCCTGTCGTGTGTGTGTGTGTGTGTGTGTGTGTTCCCAGTGCAGGAAAGGAGGCCTACAAGTAATTTGTACTTAGAATGAATATAGGTGACTGTGTTTACTTTCCTGGCGGGAGTATAAGAAGAGGTACAGAGGGGGGCGCCTGGGTGGCACAGCGGTTGGGTGTCTGCCTTCGGCTCAGGGCGTGATCCTGGCGTTGTGGGATCGAGCCCCACATCAGGCTCCTCTGCTATGAGCCTGCTTCTTCCTCTCCCACTCCCCCTGCTTGTGTTCCCTCTCTCGCTGGCTGTCTCTATCTCTGTCAAATAAATAAATAAAATCTTTAAAAAAAAAAAAGAAGAGGTACAGAGAAAGGCAAAGCATTAGGGTGGTAGATACAGTTGACCCTTGAGCAACATGGGTTTGAACTGTGTGGGTCCAGTTAAACACAGATTTTTTTTTTTGATAAATACAGTCAACAGTAGGCTCTTAGTAGTTAAGTTTTGGGGGAGTCAAAAGTTGTACATGGATTTTTAACTACACAGAGGGCTGGTGCCATTAGTTCAAGGGTCAACTGTATATTCTGAGGCAGCGGACTTTTACAGAGGCCTTGGAGTGCAGTGATTTACGTTATGGAGCACTATGTACCTCGCTGGATTCACATTACATCCTGTATGTATGTGAGGAGCTGCAAGGCAGGGGTTATCTTCCCTATTTTACAGACTAGGAGACTGAGCCTCAGGGAGGTTGTAATCAGTGACTGGGCCAAATACAGGACTTCTGTCTCTCAGATCCTCATTCAATTCTTCCTCTATCATACCATTTTCTTTAACCCCACACCAAAATTCTTGTTCTGTTTATGCAACCCTGCTCATTCAAATGGAGTCACATAGGAATTTCTGAATCCACATGCTCTGGTTGCTCTCCCTTGCCTGCACCCATGCTTCCCATCCAAACTGATAGAAAATGCCTCCCTGACTCAGCAAATAATGATGTTCACCAGGACAGAGCAAGTGATCCAAGCCAGAGGATGTGGCTGTCCTCCTGCTGTCAAGCCTCCATGCTCAGCATTACCCTCACTCCCCAGCAACCAAGCTCCTCTATAGCCAGGATCCCTGGGTCGTTGACTGACCATTGGTTGCCAAGGTCCCCATTGCCTTGTCATCTCTCCCTGGTTGTTCCAAATTTACTATAACATTATATCTTATTCCATTCCTGTAGGGCCAGTGGTTATCCAGCATTAGTACACTCAAGAAGTTTCTGGGGATGTTTGTTAAAATGCAGATTCTTGGGATTCTGAATCAGTGGTTCAAAGGTAGGGTCCAGGTATATTCCCCGCCCCCATTTTGATGCAAATAGTCTGGGGAGAACACTTTGAGGAACAAAGCCTGACTTAGGCTTCATTTTCTGCTAGGTGAAAGGCCCTGAAAAATCTGACACTCATTTCTGTGTGGGCATGATAGTAGGTTAGTTACTGTGTTGCTCCCTACTTTTGAGAGGCAGTATTGTCCCCTGGTTGATAGCACCAGGGCTGGGTTTGAATCTCAACTCTGCCATGTTACCTCACATAAGCTAAGCCTGTCTTAGTTTCTCACCTGTAAATTGGTGGTAAAATAGTACTTACTTCATAGGATTGTTCTGTGTACTAAATGACTTAACTTATGCGAAATGTTTGGGATAGTGTCTGGGCAATGGTCAATGCTACATCAGGAGCTTCTGGCCCAGGCACCCCCACCAGGAGAAAAGGGGAAGTGTTAGGGATTTGAGTAACTGTTGGAAGAATGGAGGAGATATTTTGGAAAAAGAGAACCTCTTGGCATTCCTGGAATTATTTCAGGCAGGTGAATGCTTATTTTGCATTCTGCCATTATGCAAACAAGAAGGATTAGGTCATCTCTATCAAGTGCATCAACCTTCTGGAGTTTATTATAAACATAAGGCACACGGCAACCAAATATGCCCTGGGGAAGAAGATGCCCCAGCTGACCGAGCTCCTGGATTTGTCAGAAAGTGGCACCAACATGAAGTAATGGGACTCTCTTTGCTTTAGATTAATTCCTTTTTGCCTTCTTTTTCTTTTTCATTCATTTGAAAGTAACCAACAGGTTTTTCCATCTTTTGCTCTTCTTACGAGAAAGTGTGAATTACCCTACGGTTTGTATTACACTTTGAAAATTTAAGTTAAATTTCCCTGTTTTGATAACAAAGATATACATTCCTAGTTTATATCCTGTTATGCATTGAATTGTGTCTCCCTCAAAAAGATACGTTGAAATCCTAACCCCCAGTAATTCAGAATGTGACCATATTTGGAGATAGGGTCTTGCAGATGTAATTAGGATAGGTCATACTGGAGTAGGGTGGGCCCTTCATCCAATATGGCTGGCATCCTTATAAGAAGACGGTAATGAGAAGACACACAGGGAGAAGGTTATGTAATTGACTGGCGTTAGGCAGCTGCAAGCCAAGGAATGCCAAAGATTGCCAGCAAACCACCAGGAACTAAGAGACAAAGAAGGATTTCCATACATGTTTCAGAGGGAGCATGGCCCTGGTGACATCTTGATTTTGGGCATCTAGCCTCCAGAACCATGAGACTATAAACTTCTACTACTTTAAGCCACAGAGTTTGTGATACTTTTTAAGGTAGCCCCAAGAAATGATTATACATCCCTTTTAAAAATTGCTAAAAACTATCCTCCATGATCAGATGATTTCCAGATTCCAGAGCGTTACCATACTTCCTCGGGGAGGCTGTCTACCCTTTTTTTCTGGGATCCCAGGTAGAAACCTAAAATCACATTTGGTGTACCTGCAACCAGCTGGTTCTGAGCCTTCTTTAGGAACTTGGAACCATCTCTTCAGTCTACATGACCTCACATTTTTATGATCACAAAAAGTGCCTAGCGGCAGATGGCTCAGAACTCCTTAAACTGTGACAATGGAAAATAACTGCAGACATTGCCAAATGTCACCTAGGAGGGGGTGCAAAATTATCCCTAGTTGAAAACCACTGCTCTTTTGATTCCTTATTTAAATCATCAGGCTTCTGGTATTGATTTGGTGGCACTTGTTGATGTTGAGTGTCACCAAATGAATGACATGGAACAGTGAACAGTGTAAACATAGGCCATGGCAAGGGTTAGTGATAGGAGCCTTGACACTGAAGCACTGAACTTGAACAGGAAGGGGTGATACCTTGGGGAGACTTATGTGTGCCATCCTTGAGGAGAAATAACTCAGCCCTTGGAAGTGTTGGAAGTTCTCTTTCTTAATAGAAAAGTCCTGTTTTGGTTAATGCATTAAAATCTTATTCTATCCAAACAGGTAATTATAAGGATTCACTCACATTAGTGAGCAAGCCTCACTTGTTTACTAAATTCTGTGTTTACACTTGGGAGTTTGTTATTCTTTTAAACTTCTGGGTGTGTCATGGGACAAATATGAATGATTACCACACTAAAAAAATAAATAAAAGCTCTTTCCATTCTAACAAAGACTCAAGAAACAGTAATGTCTTCACTACAACGGGTAATGTCTTCATTACAACGGGTAATGTTTTCAAACTACCCGTTGGTTTGCATAGACATTTGTTTGAACCAGAGCTTTTTAAATAGTCTTAACTTCTTTTCAGTTTCTACAATTTACTTCCTGATGGCAGAGGTTGTTTCCTACCATTCAGTCAAGTCAAACTAGGGTTACTAACAGCTTTCGTTTTACCTCACTCCTGGAACATTTTTCCCTCCAGTGCTTGGAGTCTGTTTATTAAACAAACAGAAAATGGATGAAATAAATCTCTGCAGGTTTGAACATTGCTAGGCAAGTGAGGAAAAGGATCTAAACTAGAGTTCTAGTCAGGTCTAAGCAAGGATAATCATAGCCCATTACATAGCTCCCAAGACACAGCCCCCAACCTCTACCCTGGGGTTTCTCTGAGCCCTGTTAGCATTTTGGGCTGGATAATCCTTGTTGTTGGGGTGAAGGTAGAGGTGCTATCCTGTGCACTGTAGAGTGGTTATCAGTATCCCTGTCCTCTACCCGTTAGATGCCAGTAGTAACCCTTAAACTGTGACAACGGAAAATAACTGCAGACATTGCCAAATATCCCCTAGGAGGGGGTGCAGAATTATCCCTGGTTGAAAACCACTGCTCTAGGAAATCAGAATTTGATGTGATGAGATAGGACTTGAACTTTAGAAATATTTATAGCCTAGAATGCTTGTATATTTATTGCAGGAACTTTTGGTTTATAATACTGTGGCCTTGTGAGTTCATTCATTCATTTATTCATTCAATATTTATGAAGCACCTACTTTTTGAGGTTGGAATAAGTCAAACAAGGAAACAGAGCCAGAATAGGGTTGTGAGCTGGTTATGGGTCATTGAAAAGGGAGTAGTGCAAATGAAATAGAGATGGCCTCTGGCTGCTCAAGCTCACTCAGGAATCTTTACCAAGGAGAGGTGATGTCCTTCTGTGGTGCACTACCATAACTGTTAAGGAAGAGGAATTCATTTTCTTGCTCTTCCCCAAATCAGTAATCATGTGAGTGTACACTGGAATTTTGAATAATTTCTTTCAGGACAATGGTCCAAACCGTACCCTGCTTTAGGGCCTTCCCACCCGCTGTTGGTTTTGCTTAGAACGCTCCTTCCATCACTCTTCACCTGGCTAACTCTGCGTTATTGGTCATATGTTAACTTAGATGTTCTTTCTTCAAAGACTTCTTTCTGGTCTCCACCCCTTTTCTCACCTGGGTGTTTTTATCATCCAGCATATCTGACATTTATTTAATGGTTTGAGTGAGTGAGTACGTGTGTGTGTGTGTGTGTGTGTGTGTGTGTGTGTGTGTGTGTCAGAGAGAGAGAGAGAGAGAGAGAGAGAAAGAGAGAGAGAGATTATTTCTGCTGCTAGCCTGTAAGCTCCCTGGAATATAATAAGTACTAAGTTAATATTTGCTGAATTAATGAATGAATTAGTGAATGCTGCCATTTGCTACATTATATTTCTCTCTTTCTTCTATTTACAAGAGCAATAACCTGATAAAATCTCCTTTAGGAAAGAAGTTCTGAATGTCTTATTATGCTGTCCAAGGGTTAGTAATTGCATTTATTGATTGCATTAATTTACTCTAACCCAGTCACAGTAATTTTGGTAAAAAAGTGATCAAAGGTGACTAATGACAGTGAAGACAGATCAATTCAGTTTTTGCTTCTCATGAAATTTGGGTTCAAACCTACAGATGTAGGCATAGCTTTGCTTTAGGGAGCTGATGAGTTCCTGAAGAATGTTCAGGTGGTCTGAAATTCAAACAACTTCATTTTTACCTTCAGAATCATACAGCTTGGGTGCTAAGTGATGGGATTAAAATCATACAGGCCCTAAATTTGAAACTTTTTATGGATCAGAGAGAAATAAGCTATAGCTGGCTAATGGGAAAATCTGACTCAAAGTAATAGCGCTTCCGCTCTGTAGTTCTTAGTCATCTGATTCAATTGCTCACAGATGGGCTGTTTAAAGAACTTCAGAAATGTGGCCACATGAACTTGGTGAATTTGACAACTGTCAGCACTCGGAAAGTCTGAGCATTTTTTATTTAGCTAGACCTTTTTAAGACCATTGCTCTAACTAAAGTTGCAAGTAATGATGCACTCTGTTATGTGAACTAAGAGGAATTAACTGGTTACAAAAAAGATTCCTGAAAGTTTGTAACCTACTTTGGAACTGATTTTCTCATCTATCTTGGAACACAAACATCCCAATTTTGAGGCAAGGACAATGAAAGGGATTACACAGTGCTGAGCACAGATGAGAAGGGAAAATGAAGTCCAGCTCTTGATCTCTTTAGTCCCAAATATTTATTTGTGGTATATTTGCATTCAGCATGCTATCTGTTGATAGCTCAGTATTTCAAAGATGACTTAGCTAAATCCCACAGCCTGAGTATTAAGAATGAGAATGACCATTGGTAAAATCTAGGAAGAAGGTAATAAACGTAGCATAGATGAGGGGTTTTCCACCATTCTCTTTGAATGGACTTCATGCACCTTTACAGGCTTCCAATCTTTAGTGAATACTGGTCAACTGGATCACGGCTTTTTAGAAATGAACGCAACTTAGGGACCATCTAGTCTCTTCTTGATTGCTATAGGTGAAGAAACTGCTGTCCATAGGGTCCGAGTCACTTTTCCAAGGCCGAGGTAACACTCGAGGTCAGTGTCCAAGAGAGGGGCTAGAATTCAGATTTCTTCTGAGGCTCAGTTTCCCCATCTGCTCTGAAGAGTGACTGGCATCAGTAAAGTACTTCTTAGGGACTTGAGGTCTGTTCTCTGTGCCAGGCACTGGAGAAATGAAGAAGACCTGCCTGTCCCTAGGTCCATTGAAGCTTCCTGTGGCTTCTGCACCATTAGGAGAAAAACCAGTGCATGTCGTTAGCTCCATTCTTAGTATGCCTGAGCCATGAACCCAGGTAGAAAAAGGGGAGATAGGCATGATACCCTAACCAGATGATCTTCCTCTTGGGGAGAATAGAAAGAACAAGCAAAAGAAAGGGGAAACAGTAGGGCTGGATCACATAAGTGACATGAGATTTATCCCACATACAAAGTCAGTCTTTCGCAGTTGCTATAGTAGATAGAGTTCCAGAAAGTATTTTTTGTAATAGGAATTTGAGAGACAATATCATATTTCAATAAAAATGTTAGGGATTCCCCAAAATGAGGATCTAAAGAAGTAATAATTTCCCCACTGTGGCCCTTATGGTCCTGAAAGTTTTTTCATAGCACATGTTTTTATTATTAAGAAATTCTAACTGAGAGTCTAAACCAGATTCAATTCCAGCTCTTACATTAGCATCACCTGGAGAGCTTTCAAAAACAAAACAAAACAAAACAAAACAAAACAAAACAAAACAAAACACGGTATGTAGGCCTGGGCCCCATCATAGATCAGTTCAATTAGAATTTCTAGGGTATAGAAATGGGATAGACACAACAGTATTTTGAAATGTTCCCCAGCTGATCTACAGCTTGGGTAAAGAACCTTTGGTCAAAAGTCACAAAACAGCCACCCTTTGCAGAAGCCATACTCTCTCATGAGTTTAAATCACAATAGGGGTTTATATAAGCTGAGAAGTTGTATGAATATGCAATGCGTAGGAGGGAGTGGATGGACAGGCTTGCCATAAAGATAATGTTTCATACTGACCTTTTAGTACACACAATGCATGCATTTTGCAGTGTTCTACTTTTAGATGTTTACCACTTGCATTTTCGACCACTGTTTAGAACAATGCCGTACTAACACCTCTTTGCCCCAAAACAAACCAGGTATCCTGCTGGAATAGAGGAAAGTGTTCGTATATACGACAGTGCTTAATTATGAGACCGTATGTGAATATTGTTATAGGCCTAATTGTAATTGTAGAGGTAGAGGGATTTGAGAAGTCACATAGACAAGAAATTTAACACACAATCATTATAAAACAACTGCGACACGTTCCTGGGATTAGTCACTCTTACTACCTGGAATTTCTTCTCCCAGGTAACCTAATACTTTTTTTTTTAAACTACATATACAACCCTTCCTCCTTTTTCCTTGTCCCAAATGGTGATTGTGTCCGAGCAGTCTTTTTCTTGTAAGTCTCTTAATAGCCTGGCATACTTAAAGACAGTTGTCATCCCATGGTGCCTTCCCGCTCTTCTAACAAATTGTCCAGACAAAGCAGTACCTCCTCAGCCATACCTGAGCATTTCTCTTCATCTCTTATCTCCTTCCTTTTGCTCCTCCTTAGGATCTTTCTAGCGTCTCTACTTCTCTCATAAGATCAAAATAGGAACCCATTCTTAATAAGTCTGACAAATAGCAAATGAAGTAGAGAATCTTGTAGGTGACATTTCTTCTAATTGCATTGTCCTTTTGATTCCATTCATTATACTTCCTTTAAACTATCATTAAATTGTTGAGATGTTTAATGTTTATGAACAACTAGTAGATTTAGTTTGCATCCCCTATTGCCCAGGGGGAGTGGAGCACGGTGGATTCATTTAAGGGCACATTTACAATAGTGATTATCACCCTGGAGATCTTGGTCCCTTGGGGACTGTGGAATTATGAGCATATCCATTATACTCACAAGCATCTTGATTTTCCGCATCACAAGCTCCCACAGCAATGACAACCCTTTCCTGGTATTTTCTTATTTTTCATAAATTTACCCATTTGTTTCCTACTTAACATCTATGTTTGTTATTTCTAGTCATTTAACATTATCTCACTCTGTATATAGGTCTTTATCTCATTTTTATCGGTTATTGGTATTTGTCAAAATCACTTTGATGTTATTTTTATTACAGATGTTAACAAGGTCATTGTAATTGGTGTCATTTGTAAGTTGTGAGTCCTCTTAACTTGTTCATTCCAGTCATTGATAAAATAGTAAATGTGCTAGGACTGTGGTCCTGGCTGTATGTTAGATACCAGTCACACCTAAAATTCTCATTACACATCATCACCCTTTTTTGATGGTTACTTCATAGTCCTAGCTATTCTTACCTGATTAATGATCCTGATTTCCTAGCTCGTTGATAGGGAAACTATCTGGAGTCAAACTGAGAAGTCTTACTTTTATACTTGTTACAGTAAATCTACCTCCTCTCACAGGAGGTGAAAGAAAGAAGCACATCTGGAAAAGGAGCTAACATTCGTTTCACTTGGCACAGACATTGACAATGAAATGAATGATGTCTGATCCTTTCTAGAGACATCTATGTGATTTGTCTTTTTTTTTTCTTCTTCTTCTGAGGAGGGATCTGAGATCTATGAAAGACCACCTCTAAGGTACAAAGAATCTTCTGTGCTGTTGGAATAGTGGATATTAATGGTCACCACCTCCCAGCTAGTAAAGTCAGAGCTCTGTGTACTTAACATCTAGAAATAATAAGGGAAAAGAGAGGGAAAAAGAGGCTTGGGTTTCTCAAAGCTTTTGTCTCCTTCAGGTTTGGAAGGTTTGGATTTTTCTTCAGGGCTGTCTCCTGACCTAGTCATTCCTCTGATGTTTGCCTTTTCCAGAAGCATATGGGTGGTCAGACAGGGAGCCCTTCCACCCCTCTCTTTGCAAGGAATTTCTCATGTGGCCTGAGATCCACTTGTCAGTCTTCACATTTCTGCCCCAGTGGGCAATGCCAAGCAGCAGTGATGGCATCTCTCGGTGTTCTAGGAATTTGCTTGCTCTGCCTGACAGATACTTAGGAGTTTAGCCTTATCTTCCAGGCCCCAGGAGACCATCCAGATGCCATAGCCTGATTACTGAAGGCTCAGGAGAGGTGCATCTGTGTCCTCCTCAAACGGGAGATCAAAATAAAACTCTTAATAATAAATATATACACAGAACATATTTTCTCTTTACTTTGGTAAATAGAGTGAATGTTTTTGGATTTCTTTATTAATTATTTGGATATACTTTTTCTTAGAAAGTTTAAAATGTAGCTGCCATAGGGGAAAGGGGCAAAGAAAGACACTCAATAGTGTAATCCTATTGTCTTTTCACTTACAGGAGACATTCAGTTACTTAACAAAGAATTTCAGATTTTTTTCAACAGATTCAATTTGACATCCATTTTCTGCTGACAGACTCAGTGTGGAGCCCTGAGATGGGTACTGGGAAGCCGCAGTCCTGGGGCCACCAGGGTGCCACTGTCCTACTTTGAAGGACTCAAACATGCAATAGGAAGGAAAGTGGGGGGAGAAGCATGGGGATAGAGAAGCAGACTACTCAGAGGGCTTTGATATATGCCAAAATAGAGATAAAAATACAATGTGGTGGAAGCGAAGAGATGACCAGTTCCTATGAGGGTGGCTGGCAAAGGCTCACAGAAGCCCCCATGTCTCAGGTGAGCCCTGGGAGATGGCTGCAGTTCTGTCAGGCAAGCTCCGGTGCAGTAGGACTTACGACATGCTTTGTGCCTAGTGTGGAGCGCGTACTTCCTAAGTATTTGTTGAATGGCCTTTCTAAGGGAGCACAATATCTGAGGATGATTCTATAACTAGAACGATGGAGGGGTTTACCCAAGATAGTTTGGTGAATTGGTGGTTATTAACTATCTTAGACAAACAATTTTTCTCCCTACAAAAAAGCGTGGTGCTCAGGATCAGGTGAGGAAGAGATCTGTTGACCTAACCAAAATCATTGGTGGTGAAATCCAATGAATGCGATTCCATTTCCTTGATATATTTTGGTATACCCCTTTCCAGCTATGTATTACTACTGCTGATCATAGGGAAAGGCCAACAGTGAGCCATGATTGATGGAACATTTCAATTGTTCTTCTGAGAGATTAATGGTGCCTTGTAAAATGCCCTATTAAGTCTGTTCCTTACTTCTGGCATTTGTTTTTGAGAACAAATGCATAATTACCAGGGAGGAAGTCTCAGAGAAACTACTTTCAGGATTAAAGAGGCATTTCTCCCACTAGCCTACAACTCAGGTTTTTCTCAATTGTTTTCTGTTTTCACAGTGTATTACTGTAATGGCACAAATGTCTGGAAATCAAACAGGCAAATTGAGAACCTGAAATGAAACTGTTAAATTCAAAGTGCCTGTCAGGACCTGCTTTATTCTTTCACATTTACTCCTCCCCACATATCCAGGCAGGATCAGCCACACCCTAGGCTCTTCCCTGGGTAATCAGGGTGCTTTAAAGACTCACGTGATTCAGCACAAGCCCTCATTGCAGCTTGTTTGGTTCTGGGCATGTGTTGTACTTCTAATCATGGAGACCACACCCCCAACTTTGTACCCCGGTTCTGGTCTTTGAGACTTGATCCTCCCTGGCTTGTTGGGAACTCACCCAGCATCCAGATTTCTTGAGGTCTGAGGTTTTACGTTAGTCTTCACATTGGTCCTTCCCCCTCCTTCCCCAGCCTACCTGCCAAAATTTAGAGTCTGACCTTAGAGCTACAAGCCTGTCACTCCCAACTCAGAGGACTTCTGGAATCCCCCTTGCCACATGCTGCCCACCTACTCTAAGAACACAGCCATCTCTTCCTGCACTATGGTGATAGTGCCGTCTGCTTGGATTATGACCTGTTGCTGGAGAGAGAGAGGCACTGGAGTGCGGTGGTTAAGAACCTGGGCTGTAGGGTCTCACTGTCTAGGTTCAAACTCTGACTAAGCTACTTCTTACCTCTGTAATTCTGAGTAAATGGCTAAGCCTGAGTTTCCTTATCTGCAAAGTGAATGGGAGGAATCTGTGCCACCGAGCTAGCCTATAGGAATGTTGGAGGAAGCATCCCATAACCTGTTCCACTCTCGCCTGCACATCCGGCACGCTTTGGTTGGCCCCATTGCTTGAAGTTAGCCCTTTTTATTAGCGAAGGCCGTATCTCATGAGTTGACTTCTTGGCCTAGTAATGCCTCTGTGCGATGCTGTGGCCTATAAAGGGACACATGCCTTAGCTGGGCACAGAAGGCCCTGCTGATCTGGGTACTACTTGTGTCCATTGCTCTGGCCACACTGTGTCATCAGACATGGCAGCCTTGTGCAAAGAAATGGATGTGGGGATCCTGGAGTTGGCATGTGCAAAGCTCAGTCCAGCACAGAGTGGGTGGCAGGACAGGGAGAAGGGGTCTTGTGGTTCTCTTTATCTCTGTTTCTTTTTTCTCTCAATCTACTTTCTCACTACTTGGGTCTTTTCCAGCATCTTTTCCAGTTACTCATTGTAAGTGAGAAAATGTGATTGTGTTTGATACCTGCAACAAATAGGAGGTGATCCGGTGCAGTCTTTAGACACAATTTATCCTTTTTACATAGATTCTATTAATGCCCATTGGTACGGTAATGTCTTTGCTGGGCTCAGGAATTGAAAATTGAATTCAATTTTTAAAAACTTCACTTTTAAATTGTTATAAGATAGAATATTAAGCACATACGCACAGTATCAAAATTTACTTAAGCCTCCTCCAAATTAAAAATGCCCGGCTCTTAATTACCTAAACAGCTGACAATGACTAAAGGGGAAGCTTGGTTGTGCCTTTAGGAATATGTGTTTCCCCTGCCATGATATAATGACCAACAAGGAGACATCTTTTCAAGGTTTAGTAAAGGAAACAAGATGTATTTTATATCTGAAACATCAACATGTTCCCATGAGAGGCAGGAAATATGTATTCCTTGCAGGTGTAAATCTGTTCTACCAATTAATTCCCCTGGTAGTTGCACAGTACATGGATCATGCAGATTTCCTTTAAGACAAAATTAAAAACACTTCCCCCGCCCTAAACAATAGTTCATGTGAAAGCATGCCATTTTATGTTTCCTGGACTAACTGAAAAATAGTTAAAACTATTTTAAACAATTTAATCTTTGATGGAGGAGCTGACAAAATATGTGATAGAAGGATGTCAGTTTCATTAACCCTGTGTTGCAGGGAAAGAAACTAAGGTTTGAGGGTGGAGTAGATTGGCACTTAAGAGCTCCTCCTTCAAGTTATAGTGCAGCTTGATGGCTGTGATGAAGGGCAGGAGGGGGTCATGCGGGAGAGCACAGAGGAAAGAAAGGCATGCCATGATTGGCATGTGGAAATTTTGCCCATTCTGTTAAAAATTAGTGTGTGTGGGGATTTTGAATGTATTCCAGGTGATAGGAATCATCCATAAGTCATGGCCAATCCATCTGTGACCATATAATTTTTCTTCCAAGCTAGGACACTTCTGAATATGGAAGGGGCACTATTAATAGTTACTCAGGGCTGATCAATATTAACTTGTCTGTATGCAACAACCTAGACCATATGGCTGCCCCACTCCTAGGTCTCGCTGCAATGTTAAGCCTAAGTGGTCTCAAGGGATGGAGAACCATTGAGCAAAGTTGATTTGGGAGCCCTGCATGGTGTTTCAAAACTCTCTGGCAGGGTTTGAACTGGCCTGACCTTTAGATATTCTTCTGGCAGGGAGAATATCTGGAATTATATAGTGTTACTGTATAGTCCTCTATTTTCTTAGGACAGAACCATCCAGAGTATATGTCTTTAAGCCAACCTTTCTAAACCTGACTTCACAATATAATTATATAGGGAACTTAGAAAAATACAGATCCTTAGGCTCCAGCCCTAGATATTCTAATTTAATAGATCTGTAGTAAGCTCAAGCCACCTGTCTTTTCAAAAATACCTCTGGTGATTCTGATGCCTAGCCACATTTGAAAGCCCTCTTGGGTTTGTAAAGAGGCAATAGGGTTTTTAAAGAGCTGCAAATTTCACATTTTCAATATGAATATTAGAAGTTGAGAGCCAATACAAGAAGAGAGAACATGAAAGAAGAACAGAAATATTTTCCGTAATTTAATTACATTTTGTGTGGGACCAGAAGAGAGACAAATTGTTCAAAAATACATATGTTCCTTATTTTGCTTATGCCTTGTTTACTGGCTCAGGAACAATTTACAGGAAGAGTATAGATGAGTCATTTTTTTGAACTAAGCCCTGAAGGTTATAAAGTTTTAACAGACAGTAGAATTTGGTAAAGGAATTCCAGCAAAAGTTTGCAAAGGAAACTATATAAACAGAGGCAAGGAGATAGCTGTAAACTCGGTGTGAGTAGTGTATATATAGTTCTATATGGTAGCCACTGGCATAGTGCATAATAATTATTTATTGAAATGTGGATGGCTTTTGGAGGGAATGCTATTATATGAGAATGACTCTCATTCCTTTCTTTATAGTTAGAGAAATTGAAGCATAGAAACAAAATAACTTGCTTGCCCAAAATTTTTTTTAGGGCTAGTGTTTATTAGCTTTTATTAGCCAAACAAGTTCGATCCCTATTTATAAGCCTAATTCTCAGGGATTACTGAGGGAAAGAAATCTGTTAGTCTTGACTTTCTTTATCCTTCCTTGGTGTCCAGTCCCACACTAACGGGACTAGATGCTTTCTAGTTGAAAGAGATCATTAAAGCAATAGGCCATTACGTTGAAACCAAAAGTGATCTGATTACTATGTGTATGCCTTTCCATGACTGTTAAAGAAGAAGAGTTTTGTGTCTGTGTATATTTAAGAATGATTACATTCAAGTTTTAGAGAAGAAAATTACAAAAGTTGCAAAAATATTTTTTCTTATCTTGGCACAATACTCTTTCCACTCTATCAGGGTATATGTCAGGCATTGGTCTAGCTGCTGAGGGTTTCCTTTTTAGCAACTTCTTTTAAAAGAAGTATAGTATGCAAATCTTTTTCTCCATGGCCTTAGGGTACTGTAAAGGAGATAATATACAAGGTCCAGAGTGTGGAAGAAGAAAGGATATGTGTTTCTTGGCATAAACCATCTTTGTACGAAAACAGCAGCCTTGCCCTTTCCCCACACAAACCAAGCCAGGAGGATCATGAAAAGGCCCAGAACCCCACAGGTCAGTGCACACAGCCCCATTCTTATAGGGGCTAATTCTCTGTGGGCATTTCATCATAGAGAACTTATGTTGAAAAGTAGGGCAAACTAAAAAGCAGTTTCATTCAAAATATGAAAATGTCTGTTATTTTATGGACTTGAGTGGGCAGGAGACATAAGCAGGTGGTTTTTCAAATTACTGGACTTTCCAGATGCTGCTTACTCTTGCAGCTGTTCTTACTTTAAGCCCTTTTAAAATGTAGCCAGCACTGCTATTAATTGGAAGAATAAGCCACATCATGAGCTTTTTCATAATTCAAAGATATTTGGTGTATCTCATCTTAAATTTTAATAAATATTATGAAATTTTATTCAACTAAAACCAAATTATTTTTTGACAACGGGAGATGGAGAAGAAAAAGAGACTATTTTTAATAATCATTTAAAATGTATATCATTGTTGGCTGAATTTGAAATTGTTTTCAAATGCTTAAGAATAAATAAGATCCCCCATTTAGTATTGCTCAGTTAGGTGAGAATAATTTCCCACCAAAAATGACCATAATGCTCCTTTACAAGCTGGAGATTCTGAATTCCATGCACAATCTCATATGTGGCAGAATATCAGTCACCATCGTGTGGAGCTATCTCCTAAACAAATAAACAAAACCAATACCAATTCCAACAGAAGAGAGTATTAACAGGGTGCTGAGTGCTTTGAGACAATCTGATCTTTTAAATTTTATGCTTTGATTATATGTATATAAAATAAATATAGAATTTGAAATTACCATTATATTGAGATTAATCAACAATCACTCTAGAATGCTTTCCAGTTGAAAGGGTTAGGGAGGCACGGGGACATTATTTTGGAAATTGAAACAAATCTGGTTACCATGTTATGACTTTTTTTGACTGCTAAAGAAAATTTGTGTCTGAGCATATTTAAGAATTATTACATTCAAGTTTTAAGATAGAAAGTTACAAATGTGTATTTTTATTTTCCAACAAAAGTCTTCTCTCAGATGTTCTGATTTTTCTCAGCACTAATCTCAGAATCATCTCAATTCATTTCTCCCCTCACAGCAATAGTCTATCATAATCACATAATCTTGCCTCTTCTTCCCTTATTTCAAAATATCTGTTTGGACAGTAACCATTTGAAAACATGGATAAAATTTTAAACTTCTATAGCCCTTAAATTTCTCTTAAGGAATTGGAAGTTAGGCCGGTAACCATTACATTCTCTTCCAATTCTCAGATTCTGTCATTTTATGCTTACCTGATTTTATCCTCAGTGCCTCTGCATACTGTCCTTCTCATTTCATGTCTAGACCATGATGCAATTAAACCTTAACTGTTCTCTGCTCAACCAGACTACCTTTCATTACATCCTATAACTTAACCAGTCATCTTCGAGAAAGCCCATCCTCATCATGTCATACTCAAACATGAAGTCTTGTTGACATGATCAAGTCCAAACTTATCATGAGTGCTGGATAAAGTACTCTGCCATCTGGCCATGATCAGTCTGTTCATTTTTATGACCTACCACTCTGCCACATGAACTCTCTAATTCCAATCAAAATGGGCTACTAAACCTTCCATCACGCCTTGTATGAGACATTCCCATCTCCTTATCTGGCTTATTTAGAATGCGCTCCTGTGTTTTTCTCAGCTATTTGCATTCTGTTTGTCTTTCATGATCCAACTCAGATTGCACTCCTCATGCCCTTCTCTATTAAACTATTTGTAATCCATCTTCCTTCCCTTACCCTTTTATCCTGTCCAGTAGGGTGTCCCTAACACTTAAATATCAATATCATTCACTTTTTAAAAAACCTTATTGAAGAATAATTGACAAATATAATTGTATGTATTCAAAGTGTACAATGTGATGATCTGATATACATCTACATTGTTTGATTACCAAGATCAACATAATTAATACCATTAATTTTTTTAAAAACTTTTTTTTTAAAGATTTTATTTATTTATTTGACAGAGAGAGACAGCCAGTGAGAGAGGGAACACAAGCAGGGAGAGTGGGAAAGGAAGAAGCAGGCTCCTAGTGGAGAAGCCTGATTTGGGGCTCCATCCCAGAACGCTGGGATCACGCCCTGAGCCGAAGGCAGACGCTTAATGACTGCGCCACCCAGGCGCCCCTAAAACCCTTATTATTCAGTATTCAGTGCTGCTTACTTTTGATTTATTATAATATATATTTGATCTATTTCCAAAATGATAATGAGAAGGTTTACAGTAGAGACCACATAAAACAGCATGTCAGTTAAAAAAGAAAGTGAAAATACAAAACCAAAAGTGGGAGGGAGGAGTAACCTGTATTAACGAAACTTAAAATCTAGCTATATATTTTCTGGTAGTCAAAGCAAAAAATGACCCATTATTTACCATTTGGCAGTGGCTTACTATTGTGATATGGTGTGGTGTATTTTTTAAAACTTTTTATCTATATGCAACTTGTCTCTCTAACTCTAATCCTTGTGATTGCTAGGACTTATTTTAGAAATTATCCTTTGTAGTATGTGGCACAGTGTGTAATCTAGCATATGATGAGTTTAGTAAATTAATTGATTGGTGGCTAATATATCAGAACCATAAATTTGAAGCTGTTTTATTTATATAGAAATTCCAAATAAGTACATAGTAAACATACAAATGAAAATGTGAACATAAAAAGAAGACATAGAAATCTCAGAGGGAGAATGAAGGGTCTGAAGTTGTGATCACTTTAATCAGAGGATATATTTTAAAAAGAATTCATAGCCTACTATTTTGGGATAAATGTCTATACAGATGTAATATAGTACAGCAAACCTTTATTAAGATAAGAAACCGATTTTATTGGACCTAATTGTATGGACTAATTTGCTGACTTTTCTTTCCCTCCCTAAGTAGCTGTTTTATGAGACTGAAAGAATACTGTGCAGATACACCATGCTGTTCCTCACACTGTACATCAGGGTTTCATTTCTTCTCCAACTAAAGTTATTTTTCTAAACTTGGTATAAGAGCCTTTTTAAAATGTAGGGAACTAGTCTGGCGCTGTCCAAAAGCAATTTCCGTGATGATGGAAATGTTCTATACCTGTGCTGTCCACTTCGGGAGCCAGTAACTTCATGTGTTGAGAACTCAGAATGTGGCTAGTGTCGACTGAGGAATTGAATTTTAAATTACATTTAGTGTTAATTACTTGAAATTTAAATTGAAAGAGCCACAGGTGGGTCGTGATACAGAATTGGCAGAGGCAGCTTTTACAGAGCTGCTTGCCTTTAAACAGAATTTTCCATACCTGATTTGGTACCTTGACCACTCTTCCTTTATTATCACATGAAGTTCTAGGCTACCATGCATTAACAGTAAATCTTTGGAGGTTTTTGTTATTTTAAGAAGTCTGTGTCAAAAGTAAAATATAGGGAAATTTATTATTTACTGCCATGTAATGTAAACATGGAGAGGATCATCTCTGTTTCTGTCATTATGTTTGTTCTTGGACTCAAAGAAAAGCTCTTCTAAAATAGGAGTCTCCATAGGGTCTAGGCCACCCTTCCTGGGCTACTGGAAGATGGCACTCTTGGGGCAGAATTTGCAGTTGTAGCCTGGGTGTGTCTCTGTAGGGCATTCTCCTAAGTCCTCTCTCAACTGGGCATCTGAGTAAGTGGGCCTACCAAATTCTTCTCAAGGTGGGTTTTTCTGTCTGACTGTCTTATTTTACTCATAGGAGCAAATGGAGGTGTTTGCTTTCTCTAGGCCAGCAGGAGCTTGCTCTAACTCTTCCTTTTAATTTTTTTTTAATATGATGATCCCTACACTTGCTCTTTGAAATGCTATTCTGTTAACTGCTATTTCCCCTAAGCCTGTTATGCCTTTTTTCCATCTGCGTTGAAGTCTCTTTTCCCAGTGGAGCCTTTCTTTCTCAGCTTAGTCATGCTATGTGTGGAGACCCACATCCACACTGCTGGCCTCTCTGACTCATCCTGGGAGGTTTACTTGCTCCAGGAACCCCACTCGCACTGTGGTGGAACAACAGGGAGGCTCCAATGAAGCCAGCCCTTTCTGAAATCTGCCTCTTTTCCTGGCATCTTTTCTTCTTGTCTAAAGCTACATGAGAAGGGGAAAAAGCAAAAATGTCCACCCCCCCTTTAAGGCAATGATTTTAGTAAGGAGTTTCTAGCAACTCTAATTTCTAGTTTATGAGCTACTTTTGTTATTGCTGCTGCTTTTAAATATTCCATAATCTGGCTAGTAGAAAAACCCACTAATGCTCCAATTTTCCTTTTTCCTCCACCAGTAAGCCAAAAGAGTCAATTCTGACAGTTACATTTTCCTTCCAGTTACAGGTTAAATTGTTTCCCTTTTTGAAATATATTATTCATAAATGTGAACAGTCTCTGAACTGTAGCTCCTCCCATCCACAGATAGGACACTGGGTAGGTGGAAATTGCTCATCTGCCCCATTGGCTGTTCTGGAGTTGTACAGAGCTAGGTCTTTACACTGTAATCTTCCAGGCCAGGATTTTCCTTGGCCCTCCCTACCCCTCAAAGAAAACCCTCTGCCAAGAATGGCTCAGGCCCATGATTTCCCAATCCAGATGGGTTCAGACAATAAATTTTTCTGCCTTGATTTGCTAAAAGGGTCAAAGTTGAATAATATAATGTTAATCAAAAACTGATCACTGACTCAAATCTAAGTTTGGCCAGTAACTCATTCAATTGACTTATTTTTTTTTAAATCACTAAACACATTCTGAAAGTATAAAAAGGATCTCCAACCTAAGCGTCCCATTAACTCAGGGAAGCCTGACCCAGGCAGTCACTAAAGAAGCAACTTTATATACCTAACTAGAGGTGTCTATGGGAGAAATCAAGAGGCGCACATTATTTTTGGTTGTGTAAATTAGCTTGGTTTTGCACGAGTACCACTTTTTTCTAGTTAAAATACGCTTTCTCTCCATATATATATATACACATATATACATATATGTGTATATATTTATATATGATATAGTATATACATTTATAATATATATTATATGTATTCTTTGTTCTTAGTCTGAATCATTTTACCTACCTTATTATTTTTAAGAAAATAGCTTCAGGTTATCTTGATTTGAGCTGGGAGAACCTGCCCACTCTGTATTCCTGTTCTTATCTTGGTACAAGACCTTACACAATGACCTTACTGCTTTAATTCTATGTGCAGCAGGGGACCACCCTTCACTAGACTTTAAGCCTGGGCATAGACAAGTGGGTGACCTGCAAGACAACCATCTCACTCTCCCAAGCAGTGTGGGTCAATCTGTTGCAGAGATCCGGAGGTTCATTTGCCAGGAGAGAAGTGCAAGTATTTGAAACTCAAGATAGCTAAATTCCATCTGAACTAACCAGCAGGAGGTGGGGAGGGGATATGTGACATTTTTGATGACTGCGGGAGCTCCCACATTATCAAGCCCAGAAAATCTTTGTGTGGCAAAGATACAGAAGGATGCACAGACTGCTTGCCAGAGGAGAGCTGTCCCAACCCTGACAGCATGCCTGGGGCAGGGGGCATGGTGGGGGGGCGTCCTTTACAGGCTGGCCGCCTCACCTTACCTTGACCACATCGTCGTTGAGATGCTTGGGGTCGCGGTTAACCAGGTCGATTTCCTTGGTGTGCGCGTCGTACACTTGCTTCTCGTTCATCTCTTCTGCCATGGCCTTGTTGTTGGGCTTGTAGATGTTGCCCTGTTCCCGGATGGGAACAGTGTAGAGATGTCCCTGCGCAGGGCAGACGGCCAGGAAGGGGAGGGTGGCCGGAGAGATGGGAAGAAAATTTCAAAAAGAAAAACAAGCGATCAGAAGTCAGCCTGGCGGCGGGGCAAACCTCGAGGCTCAAAATCGAACTAACCGCTTCAGCAGCGGTGGCTCCGCGCACAGTAAACTCCTTGGCGCCGCAAGCTTTTTAAGAGGATCGAGGAGAGGACACCACACCCCTCCGTACCAGGCTTGGAGCTCCGGTCTCCCCGGCCCGCCGCCAGGGGTCAGGGCAAACCCCGCGGCGCGGTCCGCCCAGGCCCCCGCCCGGTGCACGCCCAGCCCACCGTACCCCGCGGAGACCCCAGCAGGGGAGGGGACCTGATTTCCAACTTCTGTCCAACGACTCTCTCTGCTACGCTACCCTCGCTCCGAAAGTTTCACCTGCTTCATTTTCCCGTTCTCCTGACCCCCGTTCCTTCTCTCAATAAGCTCTCTCAATAATCTCAATAAGCAGATCCAGTTGGAACCCCTGACCCATGGAGTGTCCCCATGGTTGTTGTGTTCTGTTGGCATCTCCCTCGCACCTGTTCGCGTCCCCCTCCCTCCCACAGCCCTCTTTGTCCCTCCATTGCTCTCCCAACCCCCGTGGTGGTCACAGTGCCGAAAGCCCCCATCTCTGGACCAAACCATGTGTCAACCCCCCTAAACTCCTTAGAATAAGGATATCTCACCTGCACAGCACCCTCGACCCACCCTCAGGTCACTCCTAGGCTGCCGGCCGGTGGCTGAGCGGCGGCCGCGTTTGGAAAAACGAGGTTTCCCCACCCGGGCGGAGCCCGAGCTCAGGAGGGTGGTTGGAAGGGGTGGTGGTAGTTGGGGGGAGGAGAGGTCCATCCCTCTCCAAACACCCCCGCCAGGAGCCAAGATGCAGGAAGAGTTTTTGAGGTGGCCCAAGAGCTTTGGAAAGTGCAAACATAACGCTCTCCGCCCCGGCCAACCCGTCCAGGCGCCTGGCGGGGAGTCGCGGGGACTGTCCCCAGGATTGCGGGTGAGTGACTTCCCACCCTGCGTTCCAGCCCGCCGCCTCCCAGCGGGCCGGGGCTGGACCGTGGGAGTCCCAAAATGAAGCATCAAGCAGCACCCCGGACCCACCTAGAAATGCGTCCTCAGTCCTAATTTCAGGACCCCGGCCCCCCTTTTCTGCCTCCCTCTAGTTTAGGGGCGCCCAGCCCCCTTTCTACATAGGAAAATAGAAAACATTCCTGCCTCCTCTTCACCTCCCCGCCCAGGCCCATTCCACAGAGGTGCCAGCGCGAGAGGAGTGTTCCGAGTCGAGAGAGGGCTGGGGCAGGGAAAGCAGTCGGAATATTTGGAGTGGGAGATAGCAGAAGGAGGCACTCCTTGCGCTCCCCAGGGCCCGCGCGCACCCACCCAAGCCTACCTCGGAGTCTACGTATTTGCCCCCAGACATGCTGGCCCGTGGCTGGATGAAGGCTCTGAGATTTCCCTGGGCTGTTATTTAAGGGAACTGAGGAAGGAAGATCTTGTATTGTATGGGGGAGAAAAAGGCGCTGGCGGGGGGCGGTGGCTGGGAGGGAGCCTCCTGGCCGCCCGCCAAGGGCTTGTTCTGCAGCGGTTGGCCAGGACTTGCGCTGCGCCGGGTCTAGGCACATCCCCAAGGTTCTGGCAGGAGAGGGCGGGGAGCGCCCGCAGGGAGCAAAGAGCAACGGGAAAGCGTTTCACCGGCGCTGGGTTGCTTGGGCAAATATTTTAAACCTGGGGCAAGATTTTCCCAGTTATGAACCACTCAGAGGCGTCTTGCGGAGAGCGAATGTTTTCGCAGTGCATCATGCTCAAAGGGGTGGGGAGTGAAGGAAACCGGCGCGCAAGCAGAGATGCCCAGTATGGGCACCCGAGCTTCAGAAAGAATTCAGCTCTGTTCTAAGCCGTTTCTTCTCATCGCCCACGTTCCATCGCTGCCCAAGACACAACTATCTCCCAGTTCCACAGAGGAAGGGATGAAAAATGCCCAGAACCTTTAGGTGCATTTCACATTTAAACACAGGAAGGAATTTGTGTGGGTTCGTATGTGTCCACTGTGCTTTTGGTGACACTCCTTTACATCTAGTTGGTGGGGATGGAAACTGGGAGAAGCAGCCATGAAGAATTTAACATTTCCCAACTAGTTCTAAAATTCTCCACAATGCTTTGAAATAAATGAAAATGTTAAACTTTACTGATCTTTTTGGAAAAAAAGGAAATTCATGCCAAAACGTCGTGCCATATTTACAAAATATGTAAAATATTTACAATTGTAGAAATATTTAATTGGAGCTTCGAGTTTATCATAGAGGAGTTTTTTTTTTTTTCCTAATGTACTTGCCTGTGAGTTGAGGAGACCTGGTTTTTCTACTAATTGATTAGAAGTTTAAAAAATTATTTTTTAAAAAGATTTTATTTATTTATTTGACAGAGATAGAGACAGCCAGCGAGAGAGGGAACACAAGCAGGGGGAGTGGGGGAGGAAGAAGTAGGCTTATAGCAGAGGAGCCTGATGTGGGGCTCGATCCCACAACGCCGGGATCACGCCCTGAGCCGAAGGCAGACGCTTAACCGCTGTGCCACCCAGGCTCCCCAAAACATGCGGAGGGCCCTAACTGTTCACGATCTTTAAGTCCTTGGGGGAGATCCAGACAGAACGATTCTTTTTTTGGAAAAGCAGGGAAACCTTTACCAGAAGTAGGGTTCGAACCCACGAGGATATAAATCCATTGGATCTTAAGTCCAGCGCCTTAACCACTCGGCCATTCTGGTACCCTTCTAAAAAATTATTAACAATTAAAATATTTTATCTATTCCTAAATTTGGGGATGCTTTTTTTTATTATAAAGCAACACAAGTTGAATTAAACAATAAGCAGTAATTTTACATTTGGGCTATAATAAGCCAAGAAATTCACTGTCCAGAAAGGACATTTTACCTAAGGTTCTGTATGCAATCAAAAGTAAAATTATGACTTGAAATAAAAAAAAAAACTGAGAATATACATGAAGGGGCATAGGTTACATTAAAAAATACTGGCAGTCTGACATGGGGTTTGGGGCACAAAAGGAGGAGGAGAAGGTGGAATAGAGGATGGAACCCATGGAGCTGATTATCTAGTTAGAGAGAAGATATGAAAATATAAAAGAGAGCTATAAAGGACAGGCTGTTGTTTATAGTAAAAAAACAATACAGTTTTTTAAAAAGATCAGTTTCAATTTTATGGCAGGGAAAATGTCACATATGTTGGCAATAATTATGCCGGCTAGTCATTATTAGAATACTAAAGATCT
Organism: Ursus americanus; assembly: GCF_024610735.1. Lineage (NCBI taxonomy): Eukaryota > Metazoa > Chordata > Mammalia > Carnivora > Ursidae > Ursus > Ursus americanus. The sequence continues at coordinate 32,712,450 of NC_142129.1, forward strand.
TCTAAAAATTGGGTTTTAAATTTTTATTTCTGCCAAAACCCATTTCTAAATTTTTTGAACAAATTGTGTGTTAACATACACGATATGCTAGGAAAGAGTGTTGTCCTGACCATGTGTTGTATGGTGCCCAGTCTACCTCTAATGATTGATGTTTATCTAACTCTTCCTTCATAAATTGGTTGCAAAGTAGTTGTGGTTATGGTCTATGGAAATATGTGGAAACCATTTCCCATCTATTGTTATTCAGTCTTCAGCTGTGATGAGTAATCTTGACTGTGAAAAAAGTCAACAGGAACGGGGAGAGTGTGTGTCCTGCATTCCAGCAAGGAATGAACTTTCTGGGGAGGCCTGTGAGTGAATGCTTAACTAGCACTCAACCGAGGGAAGTCCATGGCAAAGCCAAATCAACCCCAGCACACGGAATCACAATGATCAGTGAAGCGTTGTCAATGCCAAAATGAATTCCTAATGAGAGGAAAAACCACAAACTCTTCATTAACCTGCCTCAACAAGAAACTAGAACCAAAAAGAAACAGATTGTATTCTGGTTTTAATAGCTGAATTGAAGAATTGGCTCCAACTTCACGAGAAATAAAAATGAAGAACATTGTTAGCATAGGTGTAAGATTTGAAATGAACAGATGATGTAAAAAACAAAATATTTTTTCTTTGATACCCCCACAGATAACTATAGGGTTGGAGGCAAGTTAATAAATTTCTCCAAATCATTTACTAAAAAATGAGTAAATGGCAACTTATTTGCCTTCTATTTTTTTTTTTTTAAAAGAAGCAGCCTTAAAGGTCAGCTCAGGCATTATATGTCACTAAAAATATAGAACTAAAAGGGACACCATTCCTCCAAATCGGTCGCCTTAGAGATGTGGAAGTTGAAGTCTAAATACACAAAAAATGATTTGTTCTTAATAAGTTTTGTGGGGTAAAGAAACATTTTAAAGTTGATAAATAAGTAGAGCACCTATTAACAATTTCTGGGATATAGGATTCTTAAGTAATCTGGTGAGGATCTACTCATGGTAAAATTGTGAAGTTAGTTGCCTTTTGTGTTCTCCTATTTTCTCACCCCCCCCCAACCCCCAATCTCTCTGGTCCCCACCACCCTGGATCCTCTTATGCTAAACTGGCTTCATCTGATTTCCACTCTAGGGTTAGGAGTCTAAGGTTTGACTGCTTACAACGATATCAGTGGTTTTAAGGAGCAGGCAGCGTTCCAACATTTATCAAAACTCAGAAGCCTAAGATTGCCCAAATATGACTTTGTCAGTGAGTTCAGAAAAGAGATTATAGTTTGGATTGTAATAGTGGTTATCACTAGGTGTGATATAAAAAGAATAATAACCAGTGTGGCAGAGCTACCCAGCAGTCATTCCCAATTTGGGTCACAGCTCTGGAGCTGGGCCTTGGAGTCCTGCTGGCCAGTTGCTGGCTCATTGGGATGTTAGGGGCCTTTAGGAGAAGGTCAGAAGGTAAAGGGGGAACATTCCAGAGGGTGACTATTTACATGTATAAATATCAATATTTTTACAAGCTATGTGTTCAACTGAATATTTATCCTGTTTTTCAACATCACCATCTCACACACCTTCCACTGAATTCCATTTAGGCCTTCCCATACCTGCTTTACCTTCTTCCATACCTTCCATTTTATATATGGAAAGGAACAGCTTTCTAGATGAAGATCTGCCTCCTCATCTGATCCCTTTCCATCCCTCTTCTGGCTTGAAGGCCCGCACTGGACTCTTCCTTGTTGTGGGCCTTTCCATTTTGAGTATTTAAAAATTTTTTTTCTATTTATTTTCTTAAAAAAATAAACAACTATTTCTACATTCAAAAATTTTTCTGATTACAGTGGATGAGAAAATATTCTTTTCAAACTGTTTCTTTAAATTAATGTCACTCTGCTTACTTGTAAAATGGAAAACATAATTGACATCTACCCAATAGCGGTGCTGTGAACATTTAATGAGGTGATGCATTTAAAGCACAGAGGATACTGCCTAAACCATAACAGATGCTAGGATTAGGGACAAATTTCAGCCTACAGATTCATAATTGAAATAAATATATTTACTTTAAAGTATTTTTGTTGTAAAATAGTTTAACCCTCCAAGATACAGTGAATAGTATAATGAACTCCCACCATCAAGCTTGATCAAATAATATCATTTTGCCTTATTTGCTTCAGATTTTTTAAAGTGGAAAACGTGTATACTACTGAAGTCCCTTGTGAGGTGTCACTTTCTCTCTTTTGGTAACTGAGTTTAATTTCTTTCACAAACCCCCATTCCTTCAGGTAACAGAAACTTCAGCTTAGACCATTTCTAGTTTCTGCCATTTTGTTGGGATTGCAACTGAATTCCAGGGGCTTATGAATTGCCAAGGAATCTCACGGTGGGTCTGTGGAGGAGTCTATTCCTTAGCTGTGCATCTCGGATCTGCTGATAGGTACTACATCATCAGCCTGTCTGTCCTCAATCATTGGTCCATTCAGGGCACTGCTACTCTGTCCTTCATGTTCATTCAATACACCCCCTAGGGCTAGAGACCTTTTTTGCTACTTCTGTTTTTTTCTTGGGGCTCTAGTTACAGCTAATGAATTTGGGTGGGCAGGCCTGATTTGGCAGCACGGAGCCATCCATGGTGAGGGTGCTGTAGAGAAGAGAAGAAATGCCCTGCCACGGTACAGAGAAACTCTAGGAGGTTGCTATCTCCACAGGCCCTCCTCAGAAACAGGAGGCACAAGTATCTCAGCTGTTAGATTCTCTTAATTTATCTGTGTCTTGGCTAAAGACACACATAGCAATGATTTTGCTAATTTTCCCAATTTCCTCTCCCTTGTGCAGGAAGCCATGCCTGCACATCTCTCAACGCTTTTTTTTTTTTTTTTTTGCCCTGAATTCCCCCAGGGCATTCAACAAGGCTTTTGGAATCAAGCAAAGCCTTATCTCTGCTTTTCTGCTGTAATGATCTTTCCCTAGGCATGGGGGTGGGTGGGGTGGGGGAGGGCTCCAGGGGCATCTAGCAAAGAACGTTTAAGTTAACTTTTCAGAAATGTTCATCATTCAGTTTTTTTTCCCCTTCAACCAAATCCTGCCAAGACTTTGCCAGTAACATCTTTCTTGGCTCTATCTGGTATTTCTGAATTATAACAAACCCTTAAATTTTAAATATAGGAGAACTTCTGCCAATATTTATATTTCACTGATAGCCTTACATTAAGGCTTTTATCCTTCTAATTAACTCAAAATATTGATAGTGGAATAATATACCTGGCCTTTAGCTAGCTATCATGTCAGTTTACTTTACAATTTTCTTATCAAATATTGTTAGTAAGACCAAACCAATCTGACTGATTATTTAATATGATTGAAATAAGATTAATTCTTGAAAAAACTTTTGGATAGCAAATCCTGTGTAGAAAAGTACAATTCTTTTTGGTGTCCTAACTAAAACTGGTAAAGGTATAGATGTATTGTGCGCACTAAATCAGTGTGGATGAGGCTTTATGGCTATGTCATACCACAATATGACATACCACAATATACCACAATAGCTAATTAAAAGTGAAAGATGTTGTGAACCAACACTTTTTTTGTCATCATCCATCCAATACATATTTTAAAACTGAATTTTAGGGTGTATCAATCAAGTATTGCTACAATTATTTGGCATAAATAAACTACTACAAAATTCAGTAGCTTAAGAACAACTATTTGTTCACACAGATCTATGGATTGGGTAGGCTGGGGCTTGGTTGATGTAGGGCAGGGTGGCTGGGGCAGCTCTGCATTTCACTGCAAGTCTGTGCTGGCTCTGTTCCATGTCTCTGTCCTCCTTGGACCCGCAAGCTATTGGGGAAGATTCTTCTCATAATCCGAGAAGTAGCAGCTACAAAAAAGGAAGAGGAAAAATATGCCACAGGCTCTTGGAAGCCTAGACCTGGAAATGACACACTGTTACTTCTGCCCCATTCTGTGGGACAAGGCAGGTCACGTGACTTAGGCCAAAGTCAAGGGTTGGGAAGTGAATTTCATCAATGATGAGACCATGGCAGGGTGTGAATACAGGAAGGTATGAAGTTCCCAAATCTACATCAAATGCATTAGTTGTTAGGGACTGGTTTTTGGTTTCAGTTTTCCATGTTTTAATCTAGTTGGTTAGATATACCCTTTTGCTATCTTTTATTTGATTCTCATAAAGCTTTATATAGTATATTTAAAATCCTCCCATTAAATAGTTGGTAACAACAAAAAAAATCTCAATCTTAAATGCCAACTTCTGTATAAAGATTCTCACATATGTTGCTTGACAGAGGACTTCAGCAAGAGGGGCTTAGATGGGTCACAAAATGAACTTTCTTGGGATGCCTTGGTGGCTCAGTTGGTTAAGCAGTTAAGCATCTGTCTTTGGCTCAGGTCATGATCCCAGGGTCCTGGGATTGAGTTCCGCATCAGGATCCTTGCTCAGTGGGGAGCCTGCTTCTCCCTTTTCCTGACTTCCCCCTGCTTGTGCTCTCTCTCTCTGATAAATAAATAAATATATAAAATCCTTAAAAAAAAAAAAAGGTGCACTCTCTTGCCTTAAAGCAGAATGTGATTTTCGGGACAGCTGACAATTTCTCCTACTTTCAAAACATTAGGCCATCATCTTGTTATCATCGTCATCACCATTATTATTATTCTGGATTATTGTTCTGATAAAACTGGTTTTCTCTGAATATGTAGCAAATATTGTCTCTATAAGTAGGTATTCAAAACTTATAGCCTTACATTTTCTTTTACCTATAAAATTTTTTCTTTGAGATATTATCTTTTACATATTATATTAAAAGCAAAACCATAAAAACAGTCTGGTTTGTCATCTTAAAAGTAAATTTAAATATTGAGAAAATGCTAAATGATAAGCAAACACAAATCACATTGAGTTCTTTTTAATTTGTGCTTAGATCCATGCAAAATTCCAGGTTCAATTTATCATCTCATTATGATGACATAAGAAATCAAACTAACTATGCTATGAAATTGGGTTTTCTACTTACCTTGACTGTTTTAATAACTGGATTATAACAGCCCTAACAAAATAACTGGTCCAGGTTTATTGATTGATTGATTGATTGATTGATTTGGTCTGGCTTTCTTTCTTTCTTAGATTTATTTATTTATTTATTTATTTGAGAGAGAGAGAGAGAAAGAGAGAGAGAGAGGTGGGGGGAGGGGCAGACAGAGAGAGAATCCCAAGCAGACTTCTCACTGAGTGGGCAGCCCAATGAGGGGGCTGGATCTCATGATCTCATGACCCTGAGATCATGACCTGAGATGAAGTCAAGAGTCAGATGCTTAAGCCACCCAGGCGCCCCTGGTCTAGCATTCTCCAAATTTAGAGCTGAATAGTAATATAACCTAGGGATAATGCATTCAGAAAGCATGAAATGAGAGGTAAATAAATGTTTGGCTCATTCTGTCATCTAGATAGATTTATATCAGTAACAGAAGTAATAATTACAGTCTTATCTAATCCAAGATTGAAAATATTTAATATAAGTCTTGGGCATAGCAATTTTCAGAAAAATTGGGGTCAAGTGTTAAACCAGATTACTACATTACATCTACCTAATTGAGAGAAGTAGAATATTTAGATATGTGAACAATGACTACATTTCCTCCTATTCAAGCAAAACAAAATTATGACTACCCTTTAGAACTGTAAGTCGTATCCAAAGTATGGCTAACTCTTAGAAAACCTAATAGGACAACAAAATATCATATATGATATAATGTAATGTAACATACCTGCAATATTTACCATTTTATAATAAACTAGTAGAGTGATTTTTTTACTAGTAGAGTGTTTTAACAGCATATTAGAAAAAAATAAACAGCATATTAAAACATCACATCTTTCATTTTAACAAATAATTAATTTAAAAATTCCATTTTAATTATAATGAAATGATAAAGAATAAAATAATATTATCCCCTGAATACCAGCAAAAATTATAAGGAGATACAGACTTCCATATTTTTCTTAAGTTAATGTAAATATTTGGGAGGAGCCCTCCACAAAAGCCTTTTGTTTTGTAACCAATCCGCCTGGCTTTAAGTCAGAGCTCCATTATATAACAAAGGAAACTCTCTTTCCTTTTGGCCCTTTTCCTAATAAATAAACTATTTACCAGGAGTTGCTTTCACCTGGGGGAAATTTATCTCTACAACCACTCCCTTTGAGGCAATGATGCTTAATCATAAAGCATTTCACTCTTCAAAAAGTATATATAAGTTTATATTGACCATTTATTAAGTGGTTTGGTCTTTATAGAGAATTCTGCTTTCTTACAATCATATGATGAGTTTTTCCACTAATTTCAGAGAAAACCTATGATTGCAACATCAGCTCTAGTACATACTAGAGGATGGGCTTAATTCTGCACTGCTGGTTTTGTCTTCAATCAATTCAGCTTACTTCGGAGGAAATGTGAATGTGTTTTAAAAGCAGGTGGGGGGTTATGGTTATGAGACAGATCGCAGAATCCTTTCATAGGACCAAACAAATATCTCTGTCAGTTTCTTCTTTTCTCTGTCGGTAGCTGCTTCATTGTCATCTCTCTCCATTTCTTACTCAAGCTTTCCTAGGGCCTTATTACTCAAAGTGCAGTCCAGGGAGATACAGCATCAGCATCACCTGAGAGCTTGTTAGAATTCAGAATTTCAGGCCCAGTTCCTGATTTACTGAATCCAGATCTGCACTTTAACAAGATCTCCAGGTTATTCATATGCACATTACGCTTTGAGAAGCTGTGATCTAGGGGAAACTTGAAAATGCACCTTCTCTGAAAGCATTTTAAAAGGCAGGAGTTATGCCAGCAAATACTATTTTCCAATGTAAGAACTATAAATGAAGCACCCCCCCATCCCTGCCCCCCACACAATTACATGCAAAAAGAGTCTTTACATGATGGGAAGAGCAGTAGAACTGAAGCCTGGATGACTTAACAGGGAATCCCAACTCCACAAAAGGAAGTAACAAACATACTATTAAAGAAATATTTGTAAACAAAGTGAAGGAACCATCATTTAAGGGGGAATCCTACAGGCTAAGTTGGCCAAGTTGCTTGCAGGGAACTGGCAGTTCTTTTCATTTCTATAAACTGAAGGCTTCTTGGAATGTGAAATCAAGAATTACAAACTGGGTAGCAGCCAAGATGATTTTTTTTTTTTCTGGTATGAAAGGTCCTGAGCTATATTAAACTATCCCATTAGCCACACCCAAAAAAGTATTGGCCTGTAGCAAGATCTGAGGCACCACTGGCCTGTTAACTTTATAAGAAGACAGCAGTTTCTTAGGGACTGCTTAAAGTAGCCCAAACCCATCTTGCACCGTGAAGTTTTTCATGCAGGGCAGACTTCACTGCAGATTTTAAGGCTGGGGAAATTTTCCTTTATAATTCTGAATATTTCTTCAACTCTAAGCATCAATTAAACCATGAAAATCTTTAAATGAATCCCTAGTTCAATATGCAGCATAGAACCTGCCTGCATTTAATCTGCCCCAGATAGATTAATGCTCATCATTCCCAAAGTTCTTCCAGGAAATATATTTTATAATCTCATTTTTGTCATTTCCCTTTGTTTGAATATATTTATAATCACAATCTTATTGTGTGTATCTACTCTAATATAATTTTTATGTAAGAGAATTCCACTTAGGCTTTCTTTCTCTCAGAAAAAAAATAGTTTTAATAAAATCGCTTCTTTGTATAAAATCTTTCATGTTTCATGTGGCCCTTCAATCACCTTTAGAAGAAATAATACCAATAACTGGCTCTTTTTCAGGGGTCTATTTCAAATTTTTAATTATGATAGGATTCTTTCTCTCATCTAAATAAGATGTATATAAATAATTCAGTTGATTGCTCACCTGTTTCTTCCACATGATAACAAATGATTTTTTGGTGTTTTATTTCCAGTGCTTTGATTATGTCCCTTTCATCCCCCTTCCACCCCCTGCATGGCCCTTGAACAAGGAGCCCATGAAATTGATTGAGTATGCTAAATACTCTGTGGAGATTTTCATTTTGTTTATATTATTGAACCCCAGATAATGTGGGCTATTCCTGTGACAGCCTCAGGTAGGTCATATCTAAACTGGAGAGGAAGGTTTGGTTTATCTTATGCTTCGTTTTATATATTCCAGTGCCATGACTTCTCATTTTCAATATTGGTCCCTATTTTAATACTGATTAGTTGATGGCTGTCACTTTGTGAGAAAGTATGTATGTAAAAAATATTTGCCATTGCAGACACGTCCATATGGTGATTTCTTTACTTGGGTGCATTGTAGCTTACAAAGTTTTAATCAGAAAGAATATTAAAGTTTGTTAGATAATTTAAGACAAAGTTCTAAAGACATCAAGATCGTATTTTGTGGTCCATTTAGTTCTTCTTTGTCTCACAGGAAAACTTTGTAAACCTTCATCCTTCAAAGCCATCTAAAGTGTTCAATTCATTGGACTGTATGGGAAAGGGGAGGAGGAGAAAGAGGAAAGGAAGAGAAAAATGGATGGATCTGTGCTAACCTTTGCCAACACTAGGAAGTATGAAGTCCATGCCCTATGATAGGGTCTAGCGTTATTATTATTATTGCAAAGCACAGACAGCATTACCATTTTAGACGTGAATGAAGAATCAGGAGGAGAAATGAGTATGGGGATCACCATACTTGTTATCACCACAGAAAAATGTTTATTACATTTTTGTATGTGTCAATAGAATACTGTAATATTATTTTATAATAACACCTAATGCCTTAGTAAAAATTACAAATATATGTATAACTCTTTACTAATATACATTTATACATACAAATGCTATCACACACTGCTATTGCAATTTTAAATTGTACAAACCTATTGAAAAGCAGCATGACAATAAACAACCACACCATTAATTTGATTGTATACTTCAATCCAGTTTTTCTGCTTTTGAAAATTTATCATGAGCGGGGCATCTGGGTGGCTCAGTTGGTTAAGCATCTGCCTTCAGCTCAGGTCATGATCCCAGGGTCCTGGGATTGAGCCCCAGATGGGCTCCCTGCTTATTGGGGAGCCTGCTTCTCCCTCTGCCCCCCTGCTTGTGCTCTCCCTCTTGCTATCTCTCTCTCTCTCAAATAAATAAATAAAATCTTAAAAAAAAAATTTATCATGAGCAAATTACCCTATAAGAGGAAAAAAATTTATATATGGTTTTCCCTGGAATTTCCAAGATTAAATAACTGCTAATAAGACTGGATAGCATATTAAAAGATGTACAAACTGACAAGAAATTTCCAACCAAGTGAGAAAAGGTATAAAATGTGGCCTCTGTTTAGAAAAATATATGTTTAGTCTAAATAGAAATTATTACTATAGTTATAAATATTTTATGTGTCAAGCTGTCAAGTACTGAGAAGTATCATCATTGTGCTTTTGATACATATTAAGAATGTCTTTGTTAAAGATAGTGAAATTTAATGAAATTTACAACAGATAGGAATAATGGTATTTGAAAAATATTTTTCTGATCTTAGCTAGAGTGTAGGGCCTAGAGCACAGATCATAAAGGGAAGGAAAGGGTGTGCTCAGGAGTGTAGATTATAAGGCTGGGGAAGGGCTCAGGGATAAGAAGAGGACAGAGGGAGGAGGGTACTCAGTTACCAGCTTGAGGGGAGCTCTTACCACTGAGGACTTGGAACTAACTCCATTGATCAGAGAAAGGAAAAAAAAGGGGGAGTGCTTCTCAGGGCAGGAAAGGTGACATGACTGAATGATGAATGAAAAAGAAGAATTTGGCTGGAAGGGAGAACAAATCATTAGAACAGCTATGCTCACATGCTAGAAATAGCAAATCATCTCTGTAGTGATTAAGAGCCTAGACTCTAGTGTCAGATTCTCTTGGCTCAAATCCTGACTCCCATTGTGATCTTGGGAAAATCCCTCAACTACAGGGCATCAATTTACTCTTCTGAAAAATGGGTATGTTGATAAAACCCATATCACAGGGCTATCGTGTAGATTAAATAAATGCCTCGCAGGTAATAAATGCTCACCAAATATCCATGTTAGTGTTTGTACCAGAGGTCAGAATTCTCCTACGGATATCAAGCATGAAGGATTCCAACCAGTTTCCCCCTCAGTAAAAGAAGCACGTTAATCCCTGCTACTTGCCTCACTGAGAAATGTGTATTTACCCCTGCAACTTTCGAAACGACTTCTTGTTTCACTGTCCCGGTTAGCTGAGCCAGCAGTTGTCTGGAACTGATATGCCATTCAGCTAGAGAAGCAGGCAGGTCCTGCTTACCGCCCTTCCCTCCCCTTTTGTTACTGGCAGGTGCTTGATGACAAGCTGCTGGGAGGCAGGGAAAGAAAAGAATGCTCCAAAGATGACCTTTGGCTCCAATCTCTTCCTGATGCATTTATGCCTGGGAGAAATATTTGCCCTTGCTTACGTGCTGTTTCCCACTCTGAGTCATGTCTCTTCCTTTCTCTCATCATTTTCCACCCCTACCTTTTCCTATAATGGCAAAAACCACTTCTCCAGCCGTGCAGCCAAGCTGAGTGACCTAACATGTCCAAGTGCAGGCGGATAGGTGTCTCTGTCCTATTTTTGGATAATTGTTGAAGTGGTGTCCTCTGATTTCTCTGGCTGCTTCATGGTCTTCTTTGCTACAGACACAGGGCAACAGTCAACAGCACAGAAGGGCAAGGTGGGAGAGAGACAGATGGTCAGAAGTTGTAATTTCATTTTTACTTTAACTTTTGCTTTTCAGCATTGTCTTTAGGGCACATGGTGGTAGCAGAGCCCTCAAGCCCCCATCCAGGGCTCTTTTCCTTCAATAAGACATAAGTAACATTTCTTTATGGAAAAAAGAAAAGTCTTTAGATGACTTCAACTCCATTTATCCCTGTTCATTTTCCATTGTCCCCTTCACTAGAGGTTTGGGGGCAGGAATGTCCAAAAGCAAAGTTGTGATGGTGAGGATTGTGTCTTTGGAGCCCCCTCTTTTCCGTTTTTCTGTCCCTACTTCCTCTTTGGTACTCTCATGTGGAGCTCAGGTCAAAGCCTTCACTCTCAGGTCCCTTATGTAGTTTCCAGTATCCCTTCTCATCTCCTTCATTCACATAAAGTAATGAATGACTGCTCATAGATTGAAATGTTACCTCACCCAAGGGCATCTTTTACTTAAGCAAGCATCAAAGTGTAAGGTTCCATTGGTGGTAGTTCAGATATAGTCCAAAGAAAAAGACTGAGGAGCAGGTACAAAAATGCCTTAAAAAAGGGTCCCTTCTTTTGCTCATTTTGCTGTTTGGGGGTGAACAGGAAACTGGGATGATTAAATTACAGAAGCCTGAATTGTTTTTATTCCTAAAAATCATTCCCCGAATATCTAGTATATCTTTATCCTCTGCTTTTTCCTCCTTTAATTCTTTCCCTTGTCCTTCCATACACATAGATAATACCTTGAAGGAAAGAAACATACCAAATCCTGGTTTATGATAAATTGCATTAGTGGTGGGAATTTTTCACCGCAGTACTACCTACATTTTTTTTTGAAAGTTTCTTAACTTGTAGCCTTTTTAACATTCTTTAAGCTCTTCTTATCTTAAATAAACATTCTAAAATGACAAAGTTGCAGGCTAAAGAAACTGAGCCATTATTTATATGATTTCTCTACTATGCTATTTAATTTGTCCTGGGATTCAAATGAGACAATGTATGGGGACTGTGTTAAATATAACACTCCATAAAATAATCTTTTAGTATTATACATTTCAAAATGGGAAATAGGATAGTAAAAGAAATAGCAATATTTTAAAAATACCAGAAAGTATGTTTCCAGATGAGCTTTTAAGTGCTAGTATTTCCTACCCCTGAGATGTGAAAATACATTTCAGATAAGAGAATTGAGAGTAAAGACAAGCATTACCCCAAAGGATGAAATACACCTAATATATTTTACATACATTTTTGTTTTCCCAACTTGATGATTCATGAGTGAGAAAATGGCAAGAAAGGAAATCTTATTAGAATCAGTACATTTCAAACCTCTCTTGAAAATAAAGAAAATTATGAAGTTGAAATGTGATTCCCATCCCAGCTCTGCAATCATTCCTAGTTTTCTTTAATTATTTATTCACATAGTCATTCATTCAGAAAATATTGATTTAGCTCACTGACTGATGGGCACCATTTCAGAATCTCAGGAAACAAAGATGAAGTCATGTTTTTGGTTCTCAAAGACCTATCTAACAGTCTAGAGGTGTTTAACAGGGTTAGCTTTACCATGTGGGAAGTGATAATAGGGGTTTGCACAAGATTTTATCTGAAGACACAGAAGAGGCACTTGATGTGGAGGAGTTTTAGAAGCGGGGGTGGGATAGGCCATGAGGAGAGGAGTAACGTTGGCATGGGGACAGAGGAGAGGGTCGGGCACACAAGATTACATGGCACTTCGGTAAGGGCTACAGTAGGCAGTGGCTTAAAACAGCAATGGGTTGAGAGTGAAGGCCTTGTATCTGTAGCTTAAGAGTTTGGATTTTGGTCTAAGGGCAATCACATACAATTGATCGTTTTATGCAGGAGCATGTCATGGGAGTTTTGATAAGATCACTTTATTTTTTGAAAAGAAAGATGGATTGGAGAAGATCACTGAAGGCTGGAAGTGAGGTCCATTAAGAGGCTGTGGCAACTAGTTAGGCAAAAGATGAAGGTGGCAATGATTACACTTTTATGGCAGTGATTTTGGTAGAAACATCTTCAAATAAAATATATTTTTATTAATTAAAAAATAGAATAGTCCATTATTTTCAGAGAAAATATAACAACAATAAAGAATCAGAATTTTTAAAGGTCTAGGAATCCGTGTCATGGAGAATCAAAGCCACATACTCATTTTTACAATCAACTGAGGATTGCAAAGTAAATGTATTTGTTATTATTTTTATAGCACATCAGCCCTCTAATTTTTTTTTTTTAAGATTTTATTTATTTATTAGACAGAGATAGAGACAGCCAGCGAGAGAGGGAACACAAGCAGGGGGAGTAGGAGAGGAAGAAGCAGGCTCACAGCGGAGGAGCCTGATGTGGGGCTCCATCCCATAACGCCGGGATCACGCCCTGAGCCGAAGGCAGACGCCTAACCGCTGTGCTACTCAGGTGCCCCCAGCCCTCTAATTGATAGAAAATTTGTGATTTTAAAAAAATTCCTAGTCTGAACAGCTAGCTTGGTTTGCATATACATAGGCAAGTCTTCATCCTACTGAAGTCACAGAAAGCAATGAAATCGGAAACTCCTGAGATTCTTTAGTTCAATACTTTCATTAGGGATAAGAAAACTGAGACCCTGAGATTAAACCCCTTGCAGGTGATACACCTCAGTAATGGCAGTGCTGAGACTGGAATCCAGATGCCTAATCTGGAAGGTAGGGCCCTTTTAACTATACTCCAACAGCATCCCAAGAAAGGCATCTAAATAAATTAATGGGATGTGGATGACTATTGAAAAGAGGAGATTTTTAATTTCTTCAAAACTAAAAAAAGCATTTTAGAAAGCCAAACACCTGCTTTATTATTAGAGGCTCGTCATTTTTCCAGATTAACGGATGAGAAAATCCATGCCAATATCAGCAACTACTCTTCACATACTCACTTTCCAAAAATAATTTTGGACTCTAGTCTGGCTTCGTGGTACCAGTATCCAAGTACATGTGATTTATATTGTTTTACTTTCTTATTTAAAAAATTGAAAACAGAAATATCAGTTTATTTAGGATTAGCGAGAGACATTCATTTCATGAGGAAGATGAAGTATGTTGGGTTTGTGAACAATTCATTGTGTATACTATTCATAAAATGATAGAAAATTTATAGGGAACCTGTTTATGTGCTGGGAAAACAAATAAGTAAATTACCAATCCCATAATTTTTCACAAATACATTCCTGAATAAGCAGTAACTCATGTATTTTTTTCTATTATGGGTTTTTAACAAGGTTTAAAAGGTTCTTTATTGATCAGTTTCATATCTAATGTAATAAAAACAATGAACACATTTTACGGGTTTTTAGAAAGTTTATTACAGATACTCATCATCTATTTGCCCCACACCCAAATAAAAGAGCCAACATATTTGCACATGAAACCAGATCCACTTGGTACAAAATTTCAGTCTTTGAAATAAAATAGTTAATGGCAAATCTCAATAAAAATTCATTTTGATGAATAATCAATGCTATTCAGAAATAAGAAAATCATATGTCTCACTTGTTAAAAGTTAATGAGTTTGTTATATATTTTGGCTTTAAAACTTATTGATAGCTATTTGAAAAGATATTTATTTAAGCTTATGATTTATTTAAATTCATATTTTATGAATCAGATACTTTTGGCCAATCAACATATCCAAATATTTTTTAAAACACTTTAAATACAACTATATAGTTGTATAGTTTATAATATAACTATAAAGTCACGAGACTCATCATTTTAACTAACATAATAAAATCGATGTAGTCAAATAATGTAGATCATTAAGGTAATGATCATGAGAATCTTTTCTAAGGATGCTACAATAGCCTAGAGGCAGTTTTGAAGTCTCTTTTGTAGCTATCCTCAAAAGGATAGTTTTTATAATTTGTTTACTTTGGCCCCCAATAGTATTCCAGTTAAATCATCCTTTATATTTCAGTATGGCAATGTGGAAAAGTAAAATTAATCTTCATTGAATGAAGACTTGTCATCTATGAAGATATTCAAAGGAATGTTAATTCAGGTTCTGATAATAATTTGAGCATTTACACTCCTTTAAGATATGTAAATTATAGTAGCCAGTTACTTCATAGACATCTTTTGTACATGCCTATCATTTTGGAATAATGAGATTTTTAAAATAACAGTGATTCATAACATTGAAATAGGACTCTACAATTAAAAAATGATAAGAATAATTTTATACTGTGTAATAAATCCCATATCAGGCAACATCTTGAAAGTCTATATCTGTTAGTCTTTTACATATGTATGTTGCTTGACAACTTTCCTATAAGTCTCTCTCCATGAATCACTGTAGTTGAAGTAGTACTTAAGTGTCAGAAATAGCCTTTATGTAAAATGTAATCAAATAGCACCAGTATTACTTGAAGGTAAAGTGAGACATTAACAGGAACGCAGAATACAGGTTGTTTAATTTCTAACTACAAGAGAGAAAGCATCTCCCAGATGAAATACCAATTAGATTTGGATTATTTTTAAGGTTACAACCAGGAAAAGTTCAGTCATAAAACATTTCAGGATTTTGCTTGGAAAAGTTAGAAAGAAAAGCCTAGTATATAGCTTTTTAAATTCTATTCCCCAAAAAGATATATATGCTTACATAATCAAGACAGTGCAATCTCACCAATAAAGTTCCCCATGAAAGAGATATTTACTCATTCTATATATTAGTTCAACAAGATAATATATATAATAAATGTACTTAAAAGCAATCTGATTAGAGCAACATTTACATTAAGTACAAAATATACAGTAAAATGAAACATCTTATTAAATAGACCTATAGGTTAACAATATCTTATTTAAAGGTACACACGTTCATGAATATATTTTCACATTTATTTGTCCTATTATATTTGGTAGCTCCTATCACCACTGTATGCTTTTGTTACTATAATTTCTAGAATCTTTGTATATTTTTTCTGTAAGTATTCCCATGACTTTATCTGCAAAGGTAATTTTAAAAGTATTACTTTCAGAGTAAAAAAAATAAGAAATTCCATATTTTTACAAGCAGTTGTGCACAAACCTATTATAGTGTTTGAGAAATGTCCCTTGATCTTTATAAATTCATTATTATAAAATGTATACTTTTGTACTAAAGTAAAAACTATCTGCCTTTAAAATTAAGTGTTGCCAACCTACTGTATAATTCTGGCTCTAAAGTTAGATAATGAAACCCTTGGCTATTAATTAGAAAAGCATTTTTTGAAAAGATCTGCCAATAAACATTTCTAAATGTGGTTGCCCATCTTAAAAATTTTCTTAATTAGAACAGCTGGGAACACTTAGAACAGAACAGTAGTGCTTTTACATTATAACAACAAAGAAGTATTACAGTATCCAAATCTCCAGACCTAGGGTCCAAGTTTCAGTCATGACTCAGTTGTAAGCTGACAGAAGAGAAGCTGCGTCCTACACTTGTACACAATGGGGCAATGACAACATCTGTTACACTCTTCCATATTGTCTGCACCGAAGGCAGGACCATTAGGCAGGTCTTTACAAAAGGCATTATAATCCTGGAATGGAAGAAGAGATTTGTGTGAGGATTATTGGTGTTGCCGAATAAGGCCACTGACTCTTGCCCATGCGTGAAAAGATATAATAAAGGCCTAATTCACCTAAATTTGAACATTTGAAACAAATAAATAAACAGTGACCCACATAGTGATAAGATGCACAGAGATATGTTGCTTAAAAAAATAAACAGGCATGTAGATGATAACACCAGAATTCTTTCTGTAGGTGGCATGCTATCTGAAACAGTAAAACAAAAAATAAATAAAACAGTAAATGTACCTACCTGATCTCTGCCCCTAAACGTTAACCTGCTTAATTCTTCATAGTTCCCTCAAGTTCTACTTGCTGGTCGCCTTTCCTGTTGCCTCATTCTACTTCCCTACCCCTTGGGCCGGGCTGGGTTAGATACTCCTTTTTTGTCCTTCTTAAGTACTAAAACAAGATTTCTTCATCCTCAAATTTACCAAAAGGTATCATAAGTAGATGGCTATGCTTCTGTCTTTCCTACAGAGTGGAAGCTCTTTAAGTGAAGATATTCTTGACCTTTATTAAAGGTTGGGCTGAAGTGACTTTAGCATTGTCATACTTAATATTACTGATTTTTTCATAATTACATACACTGAAAAG
This sequence comes from Ursus americanus, assembly GCF_024610735.1. Lineage (NCBI taxonomy): Eukaryota > Metazoa > Chordata > Mammalia > Carnivora > Ursidae > Ursus > Ursus americanus. Next base: position 32,729,419 of record NC_142129.1, read on the forward strand.
AGCTGTGTGGTAGAGTTGAAAGAACCCTGCAATTATGTCAGAACTCTTAGATAAAACAATACAAAACAAAACAAAACAAAATAAAAAAACCTAGACTATCCTGAAATTATTTTTTCCATATGTCTTTTCTTAAGATAAGTGTAATTGTTCACATTCCTCAAGCTGATTTTCTTTATAATCCTCTGAATAATGCTCTCTGTTGTAGTAGTGCTATTTGAGCACAAAAGTATCTTTGAATTCTCAGGAATTGCTGGTAGCCTCAATGGAATTTTTATTATTATCTGGATGGGCACAAGGAAGTAAGGTTGATTTTCTTGGTTTGCTATTAAAATGTGACTTAAATAAAGGTCTATTGTGTTTAGCCAACAGTGAAGGAAGATCAGGCAACTGTCTGATGGATTAAGATATTTTTAGAATACTGAATTATTCATATGGATTGCATACACATTTATTTTTATCTCATATTTTGTTCTAAGCACTAAAGACTTACATTTTTAAAGAAAATGAATTACTAGGTGTTTCAAAGCTAAACAGTTGAATAGAAACCCGAATGATGACAACTTTTGACTTCTTATCCCATTATGTTTCTCATCGATGTGTGGCCTTGGGCATATAACTACAAAGGACAGTTGAACAGGAGCTCTTACAGATTGACTATCAGGATTAACACTTACTACGCACCCTTAAAATGTCTATATGATGCTGTCATTATAATGTGTATATGATGATGATAAGTAGAACAATTTGAAGTCAGAATATATAGTGAAAACAAAACCATCTCAAATTGATGTATGGTAAGACTACAGTTTAAATCAGAAAGCCTCCTAAAAAAAATAAAATAAAATAAAAAAATCAGAAAGCTTCCTAACCAATTCTACTTCAGTGAGAATACAATATGCTTTCCACTCTTCCTTAGGCTGAGACATTTTCTATCCCATAACTTCTTAGATCTCTATGTCCTAAAAGGAATGAAGCACAGGACAAAAGTGGACTTTCCAGTTCAGCAAAGTATGGCTGCTTACATTTGAGACTTCAGGTGATAGGACGCGGTAAACTCATTTTAATTTTATTTTAAGTTGTTCTCTCACTGTGGGTCAGAGGATCTCATGATCCAAACACTCCTTTTTTTTTTTTTAAGGTTTTATTTATTTATCTGGGGCGGGGGAGAGAGAGAGAGAGCGCACAAGGAGAGTGAAGGGCAGAGGGAGAAGCAGATTCCCCGCTGAGCAGGGAGCCTGATGGGAGACTCAATTCAGGGACTCCTGGATCATGACCTGAGCCAAAGGCAGACGCTTAACCTACTTAGCCACCCAGGCACCCGATCCAAACACTTCTTAAAGAAATCTTATAATTTCTTTGATTATACATTCCTTCATTGGACAAAGCCCTTGGGACAGAAACTTTTACTTAGCTTTGTATTACTATAGTGTCATGTAGATTGCATTGTCATCGCAATTTGCTGTATTAAAAATCTCTTCTAGAAGCGAAATTGCTGCTACTATATTTCTATAAGTTGGGCTATCTATTTGAATTGCATCCCAGCAAACACAGGGTAAGGGAGCTCCAGCCTCATTTCTTTGATATGATCGCCTTGTGACCAATAATCTGCTGTTGCCAAAGGTGGTTATCTAAGTCTGAATGCGGTATTGTATCAAAACAACCCACTGGTCCCTCATGACCTGTATTTCTGACCTAGGATCCAACATCACCAGATTTGAGTTCTGGGGTTTTTTGTTGTTGTTATTTGTTTGTTTAAGAATCTAAAATCAGATCCATTGTGATGATGTGATGTGGTTTGAGTATCTATTACTGCGTACTTTCATAGCTTTGGTTCCCAGCCTCTTGGTAATAACAACCCCTACCCCCCTGGAAAAGGAAAAAAAAGGAAGAAGGGGAAGTGAAACAATGCAGAAGAAAGGCTTATTCAAATAGGGTTTTTTTTTTTTTTTTCCATAAGGTCTCTCCTTGATCTGGTCTTATCATGTCATGGGAATGTAATCTATTAATGATAAATCTATTTTATCAAGATATAAACTAACTTTTAAGCATTTTGTTGTTTGAAGTAACTCCTCTACTTGCAATCTCAGTTGCCTGATGATGAATGGATGATTGTTAAATATTAATGACCCACATGAATGTAATTTGAAAAACAAGCTGAGGTTAAATAATACATTTTATGTGTCTGAAAAAGAAATGGTTTGATGATTCACCATTAGAAGTGCTGCACACACAAAAAAACCACCTTCTGTTTTCAGGTCAGCCAGGTGAAGAGAAGCATCATTTGGTAATATCTTTCCACCATTTAGTAAATGAAAACCATTTTGTTTTCAATTCCTCAGCGAGCGCTTTAGGAAAGCCCAGCTTTGTTGATTATAACTATGACACTCTTTATTTCCAAACAGCTTAATAGCCAACATTTCACAATATGTTATGTGGTCACTCAGTTTTCCACAGTTTTGAAAGAGGTTAGATGACTGGTTTGGGTTAATTAGGAATCCAAAATTTTATGTGTTGGCTTAGGCCTCTTTTAAAAAATCCATGTGCTAATGTCAGAATATGAGCTAACTATACATCTGGTCTTTGTGCATTTGCTTATGTATAAAGGCAAAGATTTTCATTCCTCTGGCAGTCTTTTGGCACTTTCAGTATATTTTAGTTGTTTTCCATCTTTAGTGATCAAATTAAGTTGGTGTTCTTTGTCCTTTACTTATTTGGTGAATTTTTATTTATGCTTTTTTTCCTTTTTTAAAAAGATTTATTTATTTATTTTAGAGAGAGAGACAGCCTGCAAATAAGGGGAGGGACAAAGGGAGAGGGAGAGAAAGAATCCTCCAGCAGACTCCATGTTGAGCGCCAAGCCTGGCGCAAGGTTCAGTCTCTTGACCCTGAGATCATGACCTGAGCTGAAATCAAGAGTTGGCCGCTTAACCAATTGAGCCACCCAGGCACCCAGAATTTTTATTTATCCTTTAAAAGACTTTTTAGACTCCTTTTTCCCTATGAAGCCTTCCCAGTGCCTCCCTCTTCCTCAACAGTTTTAACAGAGTTTTCCTCAGCACCTGCTCCCTCAGCATCTACATCTACATCCTAGCCGCTGCCCTGATATGCTGAGTAAACTGAAGGCAGATCCTACATCTTACTCATCCTTGGCCCAGTGCCCAGCACAAACTAAGCACTCAATAAATTTATCTGGTTGAGGTAACTAGCTAGCTAAGTAACTAAAGGAAATTGATTTACAAAGTAAAGGGGAATTGAGAATAATTTTGTAACTTCTAACAATGAACACAACATGTGTTAGGGTGTGGCAATGCCATATAAAGTGACTAAGAAAGACATGGAGGCATTTAGGATTATACATTTTGCCAGGACTGCCCTAAAGCACAATCTTGACAGCTGTTGCAATACTGGGGGATGATCAGAATGTTCTTTCTCTCAGGACAAAGTGGATATCTTTTAAAACAATAACATTTTCCTTTAAAAATTTATTAATGCTTAAAATGTTCTCCAAAGTTTTATGATGCATTTTGAGTGTGAATAAAGTTACTCAAAACATCCTATTAATGCCCAGTAGGTCTCTATATTTATTTTCCCTTTAAGTTGATGCCACTCCCCATGTTGTCTCATAGGTAAAAAGTAATTTGGAGGCCTTCTCATTGCATTATCCTGCAGCTTGAGTTTTCATTCACTCTGTTGGGGGCCCCTCACCTTAATTGCACACACACCGCATCTCCTCTGGCCTCATCCTTGCCATTTGCTAGTGGCAGGATTAGAGTAGCCCCTCCATAGCACCGCTTAACCAGGCCTGATACCCTTGTTCAATTATAGTGTCACTGGCATTCTTCTCAGAGTTCACTTTTGTTTTAGTCCAAGCACATGTGGTGACTGAATAAAAGGTGATGAAAGAAGAGGCTTGCCCAGAACCACTGGCACAAGTCGTAACTCAGCTCTATAAGAGAACAGCCTGTGGCAGGAAGCACGGCCTCCAGGTCTCCACCTCCACAGTCAGCTGGGCCTTATTAACATCAGAAGGAAAATCACTCCGGAGGACAGAGGAACATTACTTGTTTAAACTCTTAGCCCAACCTATGATTCTAAAGAAAGCACACTGCCCTTCAAGGCCTCCCAGTTCTTGCTACTGCAGCGAGCTGATGCATGTTTTTCTTGCAAACAGGCCTTGGGAGAGGGGAGTGCAGGGGGCAGGTGGCAAAGAACATTCCTACTTTTCAGAAAGTCGGTCCACCCCGGTATGCCCCTTCTCACCAGATGTGCAGACAGCTGAGGGTGGCAAAGAGAATTCCTGCAGCGAAGGCCATGGGGATAGCCAGGAACAAGGTCAGGAACTTGTAGATCACGTATTTGCTGATTTCAAAGAGGGCATGGCTGCAAATCCACACTTTGTCAAAGGAGTGCGTAGACACCGGCTCTGCAATCACATCCTCGAAGCCCACCTGCAAAGGCAAGACACAAGGATCCCCAACTGTCACCCAACCTGAAGCCCGGGGACCAGGAGTGCTCCAGTGGAAGAAGCGAGAAGGAAGGAGCTGGCTGGGGTGCCCTCCCTTCTCTTAGGGTGAGGTTGGGCACACAGGAATTTGGCTAAGAATTCCTAATTACACAGGCGGCCCCACGGCATGTGAATTCCGGGTCCCGGACCCGGCTGGGCTGATCCAGTGGCGAGGCTGGGGGTTGGGGTCCGGGCAGGGGTAAAGGGGGCACCCTGCCCCCAAGCCGTGGCGGGGCCAAGGTTACGGCCCGCCCCAGGCTTCTTCACCTTGAGATGCGAGTTGAGCCGGTGGGGATCCCGGTCGGAGCCCGAGTCAGCGAATTTATCCAGGTCCGCGTAGTCGACGCCGCTGTGGCGGCTGTAGGCATCGTCGTCCATGAAGAGCTGGACGTCTGCCTTCTCGGTCTCCAGCCCCATCGCAGCGATCGGTGCGCGGCGGCTGCTGCAGCCCGGCCCGCGCGGCCTCCCCTTCCCGTCGCGCACGGCCCCGCCCCGCCTTGCCTCTCCCGGCGAGTCCCGGGCGGCGGCTGCTTCCCGCTGCCGGCTACTGCCCTGGTGGGGGCCTGACCCGAGCCCCGCCTCGCTGCCCGGCCTGAGGGGCGGGAACCGGACGCAGCCGGAGAGGTGGCTCCCGCCCGGAGAGTCCCGCCGCCACTTTTTGGCCGGGTCCACATCTGCCTCCCGGCCGGGAATGATCCCAACAGGCACATTCCGGCTCTGCACAGGCGGATGAAGCGTGCCCTGGGGACCGGGACCCGTATTCCCGCCACAGAGGAGCCGGAGAGCCCGCTGGGTCTTATCGCTTAAACGCTTAGAACTGAGATTCTTAAGGGCTGTCCAGGGATGATGGACTTCCTGCAGGGAGGCAGCTAGATGGTTAGGAGTGCGGGTATTCAATCACAGGGTTTGTCTTAGCCTCCCTGCTCTACCGTTTACTGTGTGTGCTCAGGACCTCAGCTACCTCCTCGTAAAATGGGAGCAACTGGGGGCGCCTGGCTGGCTCAGGTCGTGATCCCATGGTTCTGCTCAGCAGAGAGCCTGCTTCTCCCTCTGCCCCTCCCCCCTGCTTGGGATCTCTGTCTCTCTCAGATAAATACATAAAAGTCTTTTTTAAAAAATGGGAGCAATTGTTCCTGCTTCATAGAGTTGTGGCTTGAGAATTAAATTCCTGTAAAACTCTTACATGATCTCTAATACACAGGACACACCTGTTTGCCAGGCAATCCCACAAGTGCTAGAGGATCCAGGAAGCACATCAGTTATTCAGCTATCCCAGTGTACACAGATGTGGGAGCCTGCTGGAGGCAAGGGGAGGAAATGGAATTGCTTTGGTGAGCTCCGTGCCCCTAGGAGTTTGCACTCTCAAAGTGGAGAGGAGGTCTCTCTCTCTTTTTTTTATTTTCTAAATTAAAACGCTTGATTTGCCTTTGAATGAAGCCCTGTTGAAAAGATGTCAGGTATCTCCAACATGCTGTCACATACACAACTACCTGAAGGAAACATGTGATCAGACCCCTACCATAAAGCCACTCTGCAGTAGAAGAACCCGACTGCTGAGTGCTCACTCAAAAGCTTTCAGAAGGGAAGAGTGTGCGTGTTTATAAAGGCTTCAAAGTCTGGTGGCCTTAGATACTTGTTTGGGGAGGGAAAGTACTTAGTGAAAATTTGCCAAAAGCAAAAGGGCCTTAGACTTGTGAGGGTGCCTGCTGCTTGCTCAGGGCCTGAGACATAGTAGGAACTCACTTAAGTATTGCTGAAATACAGTGTATTTGGAACTTACTGCACGTATTAAATCCTAGTGTGTGAACTGGATTTGAAGAACTACTTATTCAGAAAAAAAAAAGACTATTTTTGAAACAATAAAAATATATGCAGAGAGCAGGATCTGAATAGGAAAAATATTTTGGAGCCAAAACCTCAGTATTTCTAATAATTAAATGGATAGCAGTGTTGTAACCCCACGGTTGAATCTCATGCCTGTCATCGTGCCCCTCTTGTCTCAGAGGTGGTCCTGCTTGCCCATTCTCTTCTTTTCTTATTTTTCTTTCCCAATTTTATTCACGTTCAGTTCATTCCAAAGTAATGACTTAGACATTTTGCTTATTGCTTTTTCTATCCTTCTCTACCTCTTCCTTTCACCTAAGCAGACTGACTCTAAGAGTTGGGGCTCTTCTAGAGTTGTTACCCAAAAACTGTTTATCAAAGTGAATAGAAGAAATTAATACTTAAGAAAATTCATAATAATGATTACCAGGAAAAGGAAAAGAAATGAGTTTAAGCTAGCTAACATTTTGTAAAAGTTTATTTTCCTTAAAATAATCCTAGATTTTAAGATATTGCTGAAGAAGAAAGTCATTCCCATAGTGCTAGAGTGAGTTTAAGCAATGGCTCAAAATCTGGCTAAGCTTCTTTCCTTTCTTTGTCTTCTGATCACGTTTACATTTCCAATGGGATTAGTAAGACATTTGCAATAGTTATCAGAAGTAATTGACTCATTTTTCAGGTATCAGGGCCAGGAGGCCAAAAAGTAGAAGAAATTAACATTGTCTTAATGGGACAACTTAGATTATAGATTCATTCGTAAAATGGTTAATTATGAAAATGTGACTCTAAAACCTAAGCTAAAGAAACCCATCTAGGTTTGTCATATTTAGCATAGAGCTTAAAAAAGAGGGATTCACTCACTCATCCACTATCACATTTTTATTGAGCACCTCCCCCATGGGTTGATCTGTGTGAGGTTCTTATTTTGATGAATTTCTTCTTCTTTTCATCATTGTAATACCATAGATTTTTTGAGAGGAGCTATAAAAATGATTTTGCTTATCTTATTAATAGATGCTTAGGAAATGTTAGCTACTATTCTCAAGGAGTTTAAACCAGTGATTACCAAGGCAAATGGTCCCTACTAACTGGAAGGGAAATCTACCAAGAAAGGGAGAAGACAGGAAGTGAGTTGGAGCTAAATGGCTGAGCACACTCTAGTGTCTCCCAAATCACAGGATTACTCCTTCAATAGCTTACTTTAGGTTTTTTTTTTTTCAATTGCTTTATAACCAAGGGAACTAAAAAATTTCACAATAAATATATGCTGTTATATTCATCTTCTAGCTGTTAAAACTTCTGACAAGATTTTCAGATGGCATTTTAATATATTTGAAGAATAACAACTTGGTAATTGATTAGTTTTTATGAGTTGGATAGTTTATAATTCTTTTGTTCCTTACTTTTCTCAGTGTATTGTCTGAGAAAGGTGATTTTTCTGGTTCATTGAAAATTGTATGTGAATGCCTTTATGAATAAAAATAGCTGAATTTTTACCCTCCACTCTTTCTTTCCTTTCCCTCTTCCATTCCCTCCCCTTCCTCTCCTTCCCTTTTCCTTCCTTCCTTCCTTCCTTCCTTCCTTCCTTCCTTCCTTCCGTAAATCACAAAGGTGTCATTTTTTCATTGCGTGTAACTTACATATAACTTTAGGCAGGGTTTGTTTTTCAAACTGCCATTGTGAAATGGGTTATTAATGAAAATAATAAAGACTCCTTAATTTCACCATACGGTATTATGAATTAATAATGTTTAAAACATTTGGAGTAGACTAGGTTTTCTCAACGTCAACACTATTGACATTTTGGGTCAGATCCCTCGTTGTTGTGAGGGACTGTCTTGTGCATTGCAGGGTGTTTAGCAGCATTTCTGCCCTCTGCCCACTAGTTGCCAATAGCACTCCCCAGTTACAGCAACCAAAAACATTTCCAGACATTGCCAAATGTCCCCTGGGGGCCAACGTCACCTTTCCCCTCCTTTCCTAGGCTGAGAACCCTTAGATAGGACGTTGTTGGAACAGTTCTTCATGTGAATGGGAAAAATTAAGCTCCGGCTGTCCATTTACAAACCCATGCTTAAGATAAATCTCAGAATCGTAACACTAATTTGTCAGAAATTCCAGGGATTTTTGAAATTAAACTTAAGGATACTAGTTTGCTCTCTTAAGTTTTCAGAAGAACCCTTTATCATTGATTAGTTACAGATTTTCAATACCATGCTGGTATTATTTGAGGGATACATATACCTCATTTAGAGACCAACAAGAAGCAACTGCCAGGCCCTGTCTACCTTGCAACCTCCTGCTCTACCCTCATATGGGCCAGAATGGTTTGAATAATCATAGTTAGAAAAATGAAATTTGGGACTTCTAGATTCCCTCAGGTTGTAAGGTTTAGTAATTTTTGAGACTCTTCAGCAACTGAATAGCTTTTCAAGTTTTAGGTGACCTTATCAGAGAAGTCCATGGACCTGTTAGTGAACAGCCAGGCAATTGCTTAAGCATCTCTTCCCAGACTTGCTTACTATCAGCAAGGACTAAGCCTGAGAAATTTGGAAAGACTTCCAGTGTCCTGTATGACTATTCTCTCTGTGGATAGTGGTCTTCCCATAAACTGTTTCTTGCATTACTCCATGTCCCCTAGTCCTTCTTCATCAGTGTATCTTTTCATCTTCTCCCCTCTCCATCCCCACCCTCCAGTTATCCCTTCCTCAATACACAGGACAGCCTCCCACAAAACAGTTTAAAGTAACAGATAAAAAAGTACCTATTATTAAAGTTATTCAATAATCAACTGTTGTGGGGTGGTACCAGATAGTTTTATGGCATTTAATTAAAGCTTATTAATTTTTTTTCTTACCTATCACTTGTCTTTTTGTCTACATTCTGGGTAAAATTAGTCTTGTACCAGTGAACCAGGGAAATATTAGTTTAATATTAAGACATAGTCATTTGTTTGTAATTAGTGCCAACTTAATCTTCTGGCTGTTTCAAATAGCACCTCTTCTGGCCAAAAACCTCTTTTCATACACAAGAATTTCCAGAATTAATTTTTGTTTGGAAATACTTAACTAATAGAAATAGACAGGGAAAAGTACACTCTTAAAAAGTCTATATTCGTGATTAGAGCTGAGAGGATAGGTCATTCCATTCTTATTCAAAACAATGTATGACAATTAAGTTCAGATTTATTTTATCCTGTTTTCCATAAGTAAAGGATGTTCCTGTTTAATCTTTTGAGTATCCCATTCATTTCTGGAATACTCTCTATATAAATAAGACATGTGCATAGGACTTTGATATTTTATCTTTCCAGAACATGAAATAGGTGCTAATTAGCTTTTGGTGAGCACCAACTTTCAAGTTAACTTCTTAGTAAGTACAACTTCCTCTATATTCAAATAGGAACATATTTCTATAAAGATGAATAGTTACATGTTTTCCAAATACCAACTGAAATGTGTATAGTAAGATTACTAATTATTGAAACAACAGATCTAGAGGTTTTCTTGGCTTGGGGGTTTTATTTTGGACAGAAAAAGTATGGCTGAATTTGAAGCCGTTGTTTTCTCTAGTAATTCTTCTTTTTACAAACGTTATTTTACTTTCATTTAGAGTAAATGCCAATTTAAAAACATAACATAGCTCATCTACATTAGTCAAGAGAAAAAAGGATGGAATTTTTTTTTGTTTTGTTTCGTATAGTACATATTTCCAATATAAGAATAAAGACAAAAACATAGAATACCTTCCACCTGATTATTGTAAAGTAGTGTTTTAGTGTCTACTAGATGACCTTTAATGCTTGAGAGAGTCATCTGGGAATCAAGAGCAAAGGGAATCCAACTGCATGGAGCAGATGGAAGACTGGAAGACTGCCAATGGGTTGGGCAGGAGAATTTTTAGATTATATTTTTCTATCAGTAAATATGTGGGAAGAATTTTGTTTCTGCAGAGTTTACTAAAATAATATTTGTCTATTTCTGCTCTGTGGTTACACAAAACTATAAGGCATATTTTTATACTACTTAAAGGCACAAAATAAATTAAGCAATTTAGGTGTCTTTATCCACTCTTTCTGGGCCAGTGAAACCCAATTAGGCCGTCCGTCTGCCAAGTGCTTTTTAACTTCTAGGTTCCTTGTTTAGAACAGTGACAGGATTGCATCTAAAGGTAGATATTAAAGAAGTTACTCTATTTTTTTAAAGAAGTTACTCTATTAAATACATCATATATAGGACTATCGTCATTCTTGTGTCTGAAAAATTTTTCTCTAGTTAAACAATTAGTAAGTGAATAAATGTCTGATTTCAAAAGCAATTTTAATAGATGTTTGCATTTTCTTAGAAAGATAGGAATCCTTCAGAACATTCAGAACATTTTCATCATGCTAATCTCAAGAGAAACAATAAACTTTTCATTGAAGTATGCACTGTTTCCTATAACATCTATATTCATGTCACCTTCTCACTTTTGGGACATGATAATTATTTCTCAAATAGAGTGGGTGACATTTTCTCCTTACTACTAGTGAATGAATGTAAGATTCTGCTTGTCACTTATTATCAGTCTACATACATTCACATAACACGTTTTATTAACAAGCATGCTTTTTCCTTTTTAAAAATTATTGTGATCATTGGAAACTGTTGGATAAACATGTCACTGAAAATAAACTTAGATAGTAAAACACTGTGGCCCTGAAAAACTGCACACTACTTTATTTGGAAATAGTAGAATTTGCAGAATGTTGCTGTAAAGGGCATGTTACTCAAATTACTTGGTTCTGAAGACTCTTACTATGAAAGCAAAGTATTTTCTGAAGGAGTAGAGCACAAATAGCTAAATGTTTGGGCCAAAAAATGGAGTTATTATTTTGTCACTTTGGAAAAGCTTATCCAGTTTCACCATGAATTATTGCAAGTCTTTTTTATTTAAAAAAATAGCATAAGAAAAGACATAAAGGTGACAAATGAATGCTAAGTTTAAATTATTTAGAATTATAGGATGCTGGTTATCTGTCAGAGTTCAACTATCTTTTAGGAATAGAATAAAATGCAGGTAAGTTCCTTTTAGGTGTAGGGAGATGTTTTAGGATATTAGAACCTCCTTTAGAGGCCTACACTCCTGCCATGGATCTTATTTTCTTCTAAGTTTCTTCGGTGTTTTCTTGTTGGTTTGTTTTTTCCTGCCAGAGAAAGTGTTTCCATGATGGAACTGTTCCTTTTTTCCTCCTCTCTTTTGTGCTTTCTTGCTCTCTTCTTTTCCATAATGTTATTTTCCCCAGTTACACAGTCTTGCTCATTAATCTCAGGGTTGGGAAGAACTTAGAGGTTCTAGACCAATGTTCACCCATCAACAAATCTTCATAATTGACCTTACAGATTGTTGGAATATTTACCAATGGGGAATTATTTCATAAGCAACCCAAATATGGTTGCTATAAAATTCTTCATTATTTGTTCCAGAGTCATCTATCAGAAATCCTTCCTTCCTTCTTCCCTTCCCTCCTCCCTCTCTTCCTCCCTCCCTTCCTTCCTTCCTTCCATCCATCCACGCATCCATATAATTTTCTGCCTTCTATAGTTAAAACAAGAGTGTGAAATGTCAGCCCTTGAAGTGTTTGAAAGTAGTTTTTAAACACCAACCCCTGTTCCTACTAAATCCCCTTTTTAACTGAACAGATTCATTTCCTGAAATTGTTTTTCACATGTCACTGTTACCAAATGCTTCTTCTAATTCTTTTTCTTTGATCCTGTTCCTTATCTCAAAATCACACATAAAGCATAACACTTGGTCTGGGGTCTCAGCAGTATGGGGTAAAGCAAGCATACTGTATTTCCTTCTGTGTGTTGATTTCTAGACTGTTTGATTCTATCCTGGTGCTGATTCAAACTAATACCATTGGATATTAAACTTTCTAAATCTTTGGTATTCATTTGTATTTTGGTTAGGTCATCTCCTAATATGAAGAATTGATTATTTGACCTTAACAGGATGACTATATTATTCCTATTAAATTTCATCATGCTTTGAGTTTCTTTTCTTATTTTTGACAGTTTTCAGTGTATTACTTTATTGTTAATCTGTGATTTTGTTTATATCTTTATCCATAGTCACTGGTAAACTTTTGAATAGGGCCTGGTTGAGAACTGAGTTAGTTATAAATCATTCCAGTGTAATGGCTATAACTATTATCTATATGCTGATGATTGGAAACCTGTTCCTAAGCTTCAAATTTATATATTCTGCTGAGAACTTTGACATCTCAAACTTTATACATACAAAACCTAGCTCTTGATTTCTACCACTGGTCATTCTCATCACATAGTTGGACAAACTCAAAGCCTATGAGTCAACTTGCATTCTTCCATTTTCCTCATTGCCTCTTTCCCCATCAAGCCAGTTAGTTTTACCTCCAAACCCAATGCTTTCACCTTCTTTAATTTTTATTTCCTCTGCCTGGTCTAAATTAAGATCTCAACCTGAATCATCTCAGTAGGTTCCATGTTTGACTCTGCTTCCATTCTTCTCCCAGAAATTATTTTCTCCACACAACAGCCAAAGAATATATATATATATATATTTGTTAAACTGTTATATGATATAATACACATGTATCATATATATACATATCAAATATATATATATATATATACACATATCAAAGTGAGCAAATTATAAGCATCAGCTCAACTTATCACAAGGAAAACACACCTATAACCTCCACTCAGATCAATAAATAGAAGATTACCAGACCTCAGAATCTGTCGCATGCCAGTCTCTGTATCACCCTCATCTCTTCCCACAAAGTAACTATGATCCTGTACTCTAGCATGATGTATTAGAATTGCTTGTTTTAAATTTTGCATAAAGGGCATCATATATAATACCTTCTAAAAATTTAACTCATTTCATTAAACACAACTGTGAGACACATACATTTGTATAGAGGAATAGTTATGTCATTTTCATTTCATTTCCCTTCATTGCTGTGTGGTGTTTCATTGTATGAATAAATCACAATTCATTTATCTACTCTAATGTTGGTGGGTTTGTGGGTTGTTTCCTTTGAGGGGTTGCTATGAATAATACGGCTACGAGCATTTCTGAATATGTCCTTGGTGCAGATATATTCATGTTTCTGTTGGGTTTGTATCTAAGAGAATATTCACTGAGTTAAAGTGTAAATACATATTCAATTATAGTAGATATTTCTATTTTATAAAGTGATTATACTAATTTACACTTTCACTAGCAGTGAGTGAAAATTCCAGTTGCTCCACATCCTTACCTTGAATTTACTAATTCAGTAAGAATATAGGAAAATATTAAGGTTGGCAATGTTAAGAGTGAAAGGTGACAGACCCCTGCTGTCTTTTTAAAATCAGGAGGTGGTTGAAAAGCAAAATTGAGTGCTGGTTTGAGATTACTATTTTTTCCAAAAGGTGGATCACTGGAAAACACACTCATAACACAAAAGGGTCCACATAATCAACCTAGCTCTTTGGGGAATAGAAAATGCATTCTTATTCACTCTACTCGCTTCCTGGGAAGGGATATATCAAGTGTTACAGGATATATCTTGCTTTTAGAAGCTGTCTTGTAAAATATCTAATTATGAGTGAGTGGATTTTTTTTCTGAATATGGTGATGTATTCAGTATCACATTCTTCATTTACATGCTGAAACTTCTCTAATCCTCTTATCTTTGCTGTCCCTTTTAGCTTAACTGCATGCAACTTTAAATATATATACATAAACGTATATATATGTAAATATGTGTAAATTTTTAATACATTTCAAGATCTATAGTTTTGATATCTAGCAATGACAGTTGAGAAGTACTGCTCTAATTCCTTGATGATTCTGATTAACCTTCATGGTATAAAGCCAATGTTAACATCTCAGGTCCAAACTAAAACATTTCTGGGAGTGCAAGGAGGGCACTGTTGATAATTACATTATGATAACCAGTGAAGACAGAGACTGTCCTGGGCAAATTAAAGCCTATTGCCATTGAGCTTGACAACAGTCTTCAGACCATTTTCCCCCATTTCCAGGGTTATTGATGGCAGACACTGTAATTGGGGATGCCTTACAGTGATTGGAGTTGTTCAGGAGGTTGGGGAAAAGAGAATTTTCCCCGAAGGTATCATGTAATAGAAAAAACATGAGTTTAAGGTTAAGTTTTAATTCTTTTCTACAAGTCATTAGCTTTGTAACTTTGGTTGTTACTTGACCTTATTCTTGAGTTCTTCATTGTAAAATGGTAATGACATAAGCATGAAACAAAATGTCTGAGAAAGTGTTAAATTCTGCCATTATCAGAAAAGATACTTAATACATTTTAGTCTCCTCAGAGGGTCAATGCTTGCAGAAAACAAGGTAACCAAAGGGAAGGGAGGTGCCCTCCCTTATACTGAAAAAGGTTCAATTCTCTCAACCAGCTCATAATTCTTAATATTGTATATGTCTTTTATATTTTTCTTCAAATACATTTTACATTTGCTGCCAAGAACTGTCCTTTGAGTTAGACAAGACAATTGTTATTTTATCCACATTAGAGACAAAGAAACTGAGGCTCAAAGAAGTTTATAGAGTTAACAGAGTTTTCATTGTTATTAAATATTAGGTCTGGTACATTAACTCAAGTTTCTTGAGTTTTGGCCCAGGACTTTTTCTAACATGTCCAGGTTCTTCCTGTTTCTTTCAAGGGAATGGATGGGGAATTAATTAACTCTGATCCTTAAGCTTGAGATAGGTAGAACATTGATTTGAAAAAAACCTATCAATAAGATATTTAAGGTGTGTTTGCTTTTAGGGTACACTCTGCTTTATTTTTTGACACAAGTGAGGTGTCAATTATAGTTCTGGAAGCAGCTAAAGAATAAAATCACTAACCTCATAATCTGCATATGTATTATATATTTTATGGTTATTCTAAAACAAAGGTTCAATTTTACAGTGACTTTTCCCTGAATACTAGAAATGCCCCAGATAGCTTTCCTTCAACCCCCTATTCAGTTAGGAGCATTATGCCATGGGAGGGCTGATAGTACATCCAAAATGAAATTGATAATTTCAATCTGTGAAAAAAAGCACATAAATTATTTTGAAGGCAAATGGAAAGGAAATTGTGGGCCAACTATTGTTGAGAATTATTTTCCACCGCCTTCTTCAATTGATAGCATGAGGAAGCTAGTATTAATCCTAAAATATTTGGAGCTTAAAAGTTAAGACTTTGCTAGTTCTTCAACAACAAAGGAAATAAGGGAAAACAGGTAGACAATGTTCCAAGTCAATGGGAGTGGCTCATGCCTTTCCAAAGGGGGATGGGCCCGTGGACTGACCCTGAGCACTGGCAAGGGAAAGGGCCACCCACATGGCTTCAGGTTTGGCCCAAATAGCTCTGAAGTGCCTCAGAAAGCACCGTACCAAAAGAGTAGAAAGAAATAAATGTACTTTGATGTCTTTGGGAGAATGGTCTAAATGGAAGATGGAACCACATGGAAAAAATTTGGGATATTTTTGGGTTTCTTTTTTTAAAGTAACAGCTTTATTGAGCTATAATTCACATACCATACAATTTACAAATTTAAAATGCACAATTCAGTGGTTTTTGGTGTATCCACAGAGTTGTGCAATCATCTCCACAATCAATCTTAGAACATTTTCCTCACCCTCAAAAGAATACACATTAGCTATTATCTCCTAATCCCTCCACTCCCCTCCCACTTATCCCCCCCAACCCTAGGCAACCTCTGATCTACTTTTCATCTCTGTAGATTTGCCTGTCTTGAGCATTTCATATAAATGAATGCATGCAATATCTGGTCTTTTGTGACTGCTTCTGTCTCTCAGCACATATTTCTTTTTATTTATACTTACTTTTTAAATTTTATTTTTTATTTAAATTCAAGTAGCCAACATATATTACATCATTAGTTTTTGATGTAGTGTTCAGTGATTCATTAGTTGTGTATAACACCCAGTGTTCATCATATCACATGCCCACCTTAATGTCCATTACCCAGTTACCCCATCCCCTCACCCACCTCCCTTTCCACAACCCTTAGTTTGTTTCCCAGAGTCAAGAGTGTCTCCTGGTTTATCTCCCCCTCTGATTTCTTCCCATTCAGTTTTCCCTCCCTTCCCCTATGATCCTCTGAACAATTCCTTATATTCCACACATGAGTGACACCATATGATAATTGTCTTTCTCTGATTGACTTATTTCACTTAGCATAGTAGTCTTTGGTTCCATCCATGTCGATGTTTTCAGATGGCTGAGTAATATTCCACTGTATGTATGAACCACATCTTCTTTATCCATTCATCTGTTGAAGGACATCTTGGCTCCTTCCCCAGTTTGGTTATTGTGAACATTGCTGCTATGAACCTTGGGGTTCATGTGCCCCTTTTTTCACTACATTTGTATCTTTGGGGTAAATACTCAGTAGTGCAATTGCTGGGTCATAGGGTAGCTCTATTTTCAACTTTTTGAAGAACCTCCATACTGTTTTCCAGAGTGGCTGTATCAGCTTGCATTCCAACCAACAGTGTAAGAGGGTTCCCCTTTCTTCACATCCTTGCCAACATTTGTCGTTCCCTGTCTTGCTAATTTTAGCCATTCTGATTGGTGGGAGGTGGTATCTCATTGTGGTTTTGATTTGTATTTCCCTGATGACAAGCGATGTGGATCATTTTTTCATGTCAGCAAAATATTTCTAAGGTTGTCAGTGTTGCATCCTATATCAGTACTTCATTCCTTTTGAGGAATGAATAATATTTCCTTTTAGTAATGTTATTTATCCATTAGTTGATGGACTTTTAGGTTGTTTCTACTTTTTGGTTATAATGAATAATGCTCCTGTGAACATTTGTGTATAGGTTTTTTTATAGAGACATGTTTTCATTTCTCTTGAATATATACCTAGGGGTGGAATTGCTGGGTCATATTGTACTTCTATGTTTAGTCTTTTTAGGAACTGCCAAACTGTTTCCCAAGGTGGCTGCACCATTTTTTACTTCTACCAGCTGTGTATGAGGGTTCCAGTTTCTCCATATTCTCATCATTGCTTATTATTTTTTATTTTTTTGAATATAGTCATATGAGTAGATGGTAAGTGGTATTTCATTTGGGATACTATAACAAAATACCACAGACTGGGTGGCTTATAAAAACAAATGTTTATTTCTCACAGTTCTGGAGTCTGGGAAGTCCAGGATCATGGTACCAGCAGATTCAGTGTTTGGTGAAGGCTTCGTGGTTCATAGCATAAAAAATGTATTACCTCAAAATCATATCTGTAGATATTATAGTGGAAGTCACATGGAATAATTGTTTCAAGAAAATAAAGGACCAAGCCAAATTTTTGACAATTAAAGAGAAGCTTGTCATGTATTTGCTCATACATTAATAAAATAGGTGATGATAGTATCAGATTGATGTGATATTTTTATTCCATTGGCTACATTTAAAACAATAATGTTAGTATTTATAATATTTTGGAAATTACATTCTTTGGAGTTATTTAAACTGTAGTAAAGAAGACTTTTTATATATCAACCTAGAAATTTACAAAGCAGTACATACTTTTTTCAAACTTTTTTCAGGAGGTATTGAGCAAAAAAAAAAATAAGTGAAGAACATTGCTATGGATCAAGGAAGGATATTTTCCAATTGCACAGGCTTTGCTTTTATAACTTACTTTCCCCTCTGATGCTATCCATTACATTAATTTTGATTCTGATTTTATCTGAAAAGCCTAGTGTTGGGGGAGGGTGGGAAAGCAAATGAACAGCAGCTGTCCAGCCTCTGAGCACATTCTGCTTCTGGAATTCATCCCAGAAGATGCTCCTGAAAGATTCCAGTGAGATGTGAACCAAGCCTGCTTTTCAAGACTTTCAGAGAAGGCTTTTGATCTTTCCCCTCAGAGTGATTATCATCATTATTTAGGATTTGTTTGTTGGTTTGGTTTTTGGTCAATATATTAAAAGAATTTAAAAATACTTTCCAGTTAAAAGAAAAACCTAGTTATGTTTAAATTATGGTAGGTAAAATTTCAGTAAAGTGATTACATTTAAATATTATAAGAGTGTTACAAGTTGGTAAGTATATTGCAATGTTTGATTTGGCAGTGAGAAGTAAAGCTTTAACTGAGGGTAAGATTTTCATCTTTTCAAGCCAAATATGGTCAATTTTTAACTCTTGACAATGTCCATCCATATATAGGTTTCTGTTTATAGTGTGACTTGGATTTATCACTCATACAATCTTCCATGTTGCAGAATGGGTTTTCCCTGCCTTTGAACTTCTTGTGGTTTGGCACTTATCCTGGCTCCCTCTGAGGTCCAAGCTCATAAAAAATTAAGCTAACAGGAGGAGATCTTTGGTAAAATGGATACAGGGAATCTGTGTGCATTCAGGATCTTGTGAGGAAATGGGCAGGGTCATTAAGGAGAGTGTAATAAGAGACTTTTTCCAAGGGTATGAGGTGGATAAGGGGGACCACTACCTACAGTGGGCGCTGTTGCCAAATACAGCCCTGAGGGGTAGGGAGAAAGGGTTAGTGACCAGAACCCAGAAGCCACCTGATAGTGTGGACTTTGGAAGACAGATACAGCTATTGGCGGGTTTGGGGGGAATAAAACCCAGGTGCATTCTCCTCCCATCCTTTGATCTTCTGCAGGTACCTCTAACTGGCCAAACTGAGCTAGAAGACAAAAGACAGGGGCACCCTAGATGCAGTCCACAAGACCAGCTCTCTGGGACACAGGCCAGAGAGAGGAGAGAATAGGGGAGAATAGAGAGCATATTTGAAGAGCACATTGAGAATATCCAGCATGCTGAGAAAAATAATACAATAGTGCTGTACAAGGTTGTCAGAGCAAGAGAAAGTTTTGTCTTGTAGCTCAATTGCTTATAGATTTCTAGAAGAATTGAGGGATGTGATGAACTGAATGTTTGTGTTTTCCTTCAAAATTCTTGTTGAAGCCCTAACCTCCAAAGTGATGGTATTAGGAGATAGTGCCTTTGGTAGGTAATTGGATTTAGATGACGTCGTGAGGGTGGAGCTCCCCTGATGGCATTAGTGCCCTTATAAAAAGAGGAAGAAACTCCAAGAAGAAGCACCTCTGCTACATGAGGGTACAGTGAGAAGGCAGCTATCTGTAAGCCAAGAAGAGTGCCTTTGTCATGAACTTGACCATGCTAGAACTCTATTCGTGGGCTTCCCAGCCTCTAAAACCGTGAGAAAAATAAATGTCTATTGTTAAGGCTCCCCAGTCTATGGTGTTTTGTTATGGTAGCCCAAACTGACTAAGACGAAGTGTGCATAGGTCCTAAAGTACTGTCCTCTACACAACACATACACATTTTGTATCTGGGAACCAGTACCCTGGGAAGTTATAGGGGCGATAAAAACTTTTAAGGCAGAAAGAGTATGAACTGATAAGAGGATTGATAAAGGAAATGAACTAGTTGATTTCATTCTCTGGGGACTCTGCTATTATCACTGAATAGCAGAATTCCTTTCTTGTAATGGATTTTTCCTCTCCATCTTTTCAAACATTAATGACACAGCTAAGAAATTATTTATGTATATGTATGTATATTTGTGTGTGTTTACACATACATACATACATATATGCATATATATTATATGTTATATAAACGCTGTTCTGAATATTGGTTGTTAATTTTAATTTAAAAAGATAGGTTTTATTTCAGTGTTTAGAAAGAGATCCTATATCTATATGACTTCCAAGTTTTATGCCATAGTGTCAAAACTATATAATTCAAAACTATATTTAACTTGTTTGATTCAGAACGTGTATAATTCCATAGACTTTTAACACTATTCTAGCATTTAAACATTTACAAATAGCTAATTTTAAAAGAAATAAAAAGTATGGAAATGTGATTTCTATAGATATCCTTTAAATAGGATCAGTGATTTTATGATAAATTTATTAGTTCTTGAATAAATATATATTACTTTCTAACATTTTCTTCAGAAGAAAGTGATTTAAAATAAGTGAAAGAAACTGAGTGTTAAGAAGCCTCTTCAGTTATATAAATATTGGCATATTCTCTCTCCATAGAAGGAAAGAGAAATAAATGGTATATTTGTGAGGACCTATATTCCAGGCCTCTTGTCCAGGGGGAGGCAGTAAATAATTGTGGCACTGAGGCAAGATATGGTTGAGAATCAGGAGCATTAACTGTTTGGACAATTGGTGGAAGAGTTAGTTAAAGCAGAGTATCTCCTAAAATTTTCACTTTTCAGAAGAGAGCGTACATATTGAGGGAAATACCTTTCCAGTCTTATTTCAAACAAAGCTTGTAACCTGGAAGTAGGGGGGACCTTAACTCACATCTTGGGATCATGAAGGCAAAGCAACTGTTTACTTGGAAGGCAGATTACAGGAAGAAGCTAAGTATGACTAACTGAATAGAAATAGCTAGACACAATGAAATGTCATAGTTGGAGTGGAAAAGAGGAGACATCTAAATAAACCAGTGTTCATTCCACATTGAACTATGGTACTAAGCAAGCATGTCTGCCTTAAATGGAACAAAAGAAGGCATAATTAAAGAGAAATGAAACAAGCGTTAGAAAGGCTAGAGACAAAAACAAAATGAAGCTTGAGAAAATGGTTGGGGCAAAATAAAAATGTAGTGAAGGGCATGGATGGCTTAAAGCTCAATTTGATGCAAGATGATCAACAAAAGTGAAATTATCTGCCTTCTAGAGGGAGAATGTGGGCCAGTTAACCATTGCTAGAAGGGAGGCTAAATTGCCAGGATTATCTTACTTCAGTCCTATTTGTCAAGGAGGAAAAAAAAAAAGGTAAGAAGCTGTTGAAGCTCTTAATAAATGAAGAGAAAGTATGATTGTGAAAGTAGGAGTTTGCAAAATGATTTATTCTTTTTTGAGTTATAATTACATGTGATAAGATGCACAGATCTCAAGTGTGGAGTTTGATGGATCCTGACATATGTGTACACCTGGGTAACCATCACCCTAATCAAGATTAAGAACATTGCTATTATTCTAGAATGTTCCTCCGTGCCCTTTTTCAGTTAATCTCTATTCATTACCTCCCTGCTGAGGAAATGACAGTTCCAATTTCTATCACCATAGATTAGTTTGGCTGATTCTTTTTTTTTTTTTTTTTTTAGTTTGTCCAATTCTTGAACCTATATAAATGGAATCCTATTAGCATGTACTCTTTCTGTATGGCTTCTTTTGCTCAACATATTTTGGAGAGCTATCCATGGTGTTATAAGAAGAGCTGTGTTTGAGTCCTAGCTCAAACACTCTAATTCTGTGAGTGCCACACAGAATTCAAGCTCCACAAGGGCAGGGATTTTTTTATCTATTTTGTATGTCCCATCCCCAGTGGCTAGAATAGAACCTGATACATGGTAAGTGCTCCACTTCTCAAGTATGACACGAAAATAAAGGTAGTAATCTTTTATTATATTCAAAGGGATTTGTGGGGCAGAAGTAAGGAAAAATATCTTAAATTGCTTTGTAAGCTCTATAGCACTTTCTAAAGGTTATCTTTTATTACAAACAAGCCATGAATTCCTTGAAGACAGCAACCTTACTGATCTTGGAATTTTTCACATCTAACGAAGTGTTAAATATACAGCGTGAAGTCATTAATGTTCCTTGAATAGATTTCAGTTTGTTCTGAGAATCTCAAGTTAGTGTGCACAGCTTTGCGGGGCAAGTAAATAGAATCAGTGTTCTCTGAGTATCTACTCTACACACTTTTTAATGTGAAGGTACTTCACGTGTGCTAATTGCTTGTGTTGCCTGTGTCATAATTACTTGGTAATAAGAAACTCTGAGAGTTCACACTGGGCTAATGTTGGGCCCACTAGACTGGGAGGAGCTCAGAGAAATAAGCTGGCTGTGGAGCTGGAGATGCATCAGATCGAGTCCTCTGAGGAACAGACACCAAAATGGGATTATATAAGGGATATGCAGGAGATTTCTTGGGGGAACACTTTGTGGGAGGAAAAGGGAAAGAAGCCTGTAGGTGGTGGGGAGAATTGTCAGATCACAGTGCAATGTGAAAGAGGAAAGGAAGAGTTGGTTAGGAAGAGGCTGAGACTGCAGCAAAGTTATAAGAAATTTGGGGCTGGCCTCAGCATTCCCATGCTCAGTTATTGGCTGTGGACAACCAGTGAGAAAGTGTGGTAACAGCAGGAACAGGGTATGGATCGAGAGAGCAGCAGCTAGGGCCACTTATCAATTATGCTCCTCATGACAGGAGATCTGAGTGGTGCATTTTGGTGTGGATGGGATTAGAGGCAGTATTCCAAATTACATTGTCAATGGGATGAGGCAAACCTGGTTTAATCTAGCCAGCTGATCCTGAGAAGTGGGTAGAGAAACAGTAAATTAGTAAGGAAGAATGGTAATCTAAAAGCATGTGTCAAGGAGGAGCCAGTCTTCTGGGGTTGAAATAAGTGAAATGGAGAATGATAGGTAGAGACACTTGTATGGTTCAATTAACTTCACTCATAAGGTTCAATTAACTTAATTGAACAATGGGTACAGAATATACTTAATTATACAGATGTTGAATCTTTAGATTCTTTTCAGTGTGGCAATGTACACTTAAGAATGGTTGATGGAATGTGCTGTGTCAGAATTTAGAGAAAAGACATCAAAGAGAATTAAAAGAACAGATCACAAATCTACCTAGTAGTGTGAGAAAAGAGCTAGGTGGAGGCTTGGCTAATAAAATTCTGAAAATTGAAGGGACCGTTTTGTCCTTCCTTTCTATTTTTTGAAAGACCTGTTAGCATTCACTTGTGTTTACTCAGTTATATTTTCTAAAAATTAATACATATCTTATATATTTTGTTGGCATATATGCATATCCTACACCACCCCTGCGCCCCCCCCTCCCCGCCAAAGAGTATCTTGAAACTATTTGCAAACTCAGCTTTGATCACATAACCTTGTGGCAATTATATAATCTAGGGTTGTGATAAATGATTTTTTAAAAATTGAAGTATAGTTGACACAAAATATTACATTGGTTCAGGGGTACAGCATAGTGATTTGACATTGTGATAAATGATTTTATAAGACAAATTCATCCCCTAGAATAGGGGATTTTCTATTTGTTCTGGTCTCCTAGATCTTCTGTGATCTTAGGATAATTGTGTGATGACTTTTCTTGCCATTACCTGATATTACCAATTAAAAAAAATTTTTTTAATGTGAATATACTAAGCTTACATTTAGGAGAAAATATATTATCATAAATTTCCATTTTCTTGATTTATTTAAATCTGTGTGTGAATAAATGGGAGTTACTATTTACCAAATCATGACTAACATTAATAGAAGAAGGTTTATTAAGAATCTTCTTAGGAATTGTAAATTTTTTTATAAGCAGTATAAGTGCTTTGCCAAATAGATGTTATATATTCTTCATATTTTACATAGCATGATAGATTTTGGTATTTACCTACTTTAATTATTGGCATTACTATAAGGTAAATACCAACATATTTAACACATACCTAGCACATTCTAACATATTTTCCACAATTTTGTTGTCCTTTAACTTATGCATTCTGTAACTCATTATAATCACTGTACTAAAATATTTTGTTAAGCATCTAAATTGCTTACTATGTCTTAAAATGGTAATTTTAAGGGTATTTTAGAATCTTTGGGATTTTGACAATGTTAAGGGATTTAAAAGAGAAAATACATTATGAAATGTAAAATATGTAAGGCACCATTTTGATGGCCTCTGAAATTTCAGTGAGTGTTTAATGCCCTATAAAAGGGTGTTTTTCACTATTTGGGTTGGTATACAAGTATTCTGGAATATAAAACATCCATAGCCCCCCTCCCACTTCCCAGTCAACACACACACACACACACACACACACACACACACACACACACATCAGTGTGTCTCTAATCTGTTGTACGCATGGAGCTTCTGTTTTGCTGCCAAACTCTGAGTTTTACCGTAGGAAGGTATCATAGGAAATGGGGGAAGCAGGTAGATGGAAGGGAGGGCATGGCGTATGTTCCTAGCCTGGCTCTTTGGAGTGGAATGGGGCCCTTGGGATTAGATTTAAAGAAAACTGTTCTTCAAAGACCTTGTAAAATTCTATAACTATTGGAGCTATTTTGGGACCCATTCTTGACTCTTTATGGATTCCAGTCCTGCTCTGACATCCCTAAGTTTAATGGCTTTGAGAGCTTTAGGATTCAGCACACTTCACATAGATTTTGGGTTGATGGGCACCATCAGTGGAG
Organism: Ursus americanus; assembly: GCF_024610735.1. Lineage (NCBI taxonomy): Eukaryota > Metazoa > Chordata > Mammalia > Carnivora > Ursidae > Ursus > Ursus americanus. The sequence goes on from NC_142129.1 coordinate 32,754,058, forward strand.
ACAATTATAGGTTTCTTCAGTGAGACTCAGTGAAATGAGGGAGAGAGGATAGTGGATGCCATTAGGTGACTGTAGCTAGAGAAGAGTGTTCAAATGCAAATATTGATGGCAACCATTTGGAGCATTAGAAATAATTGGAGAGCACTTTGAATAGGTTAGCATTCAATTTGGTTATGTATATATGTACAGATACACACTGGTGAAACAAAGTGATAATTTGTTTGTGTTAAGAAAAGCCTTATGTGTGTGTGTGTGTGTGTGTGTGTGTGTGTGTGTTTAAAACCTACACATTATGAATTTCTTTAGCATAATAAATTTATTATAAAAGGACTTTTAAGTTCATTAAATTAATTTTAAATGGTTCTATTTGTTGCCTAGGATGTATGGGACTTTTGAGCTTAGAGGTGACTGTCCACAACCAGTTCTAACATGACAGTGAATGTCTTTGTTGAAACATTCAAGTTGCAATTATAACACATTGCTTCAGGTAGCAATTTCAGAAAGAAGTTGCCATATAAACTCCACTTAGTCTGAGGCTATACTCATTGTGTAGTCCCATCCAGGAATAAATCCTATACCAGCACTCTGTTAAAAAACAGTGTCAAAGACCAGCTCTAATTTCCCATAGTAAACAATTAGACAACAGAATAAAATAATGAAATAGATGTATTTAGTGATTGGGGAAGCAGCATGAAACTGTGATTCTTGAGAGAAAGAATGTAACTATGAACCCTGCAATCTTCCTGGCTTTCTGCCTAGAGTCAATTTCTAACCCTGGGCACAGAAAGGAAAACCCCATCAAATTCTGGAGGCCTACTGACTTGAGAAGATGAAGATCTGAGTCTGGGGAGACCAAGGCAGCTGGAAGCTAAAGGGTGGAGTTTTGGAAAGGCGGATACACTATACAAAAGAGCTCCATAAATCTGCATGGGGTCTCTCTAGTCTTTGTTTAGTACTAGGCTGCCTGTGTATGGAACAAAACTTCACAAAGATGGACAAAGAATCACCATGGAACTGTAAATGCAAATATTCCCAAAGGTCAGGAAGGGCAGGAAGATGCTTGAACTCTGACCATCCATAATGGAGAATTCTGATTGGTTATCTGGGAAATTTGATGGAGACTCCAGGTGTCCTTGGACTCAGAAGTAGGAGTGAACTAACATTGGAGTGAAGGCTATTGTAGACCCACCCTAACAAAATGTAAAAATAGGCTTCAAAGTGATGAAATGGATCTGCAAGTTATTTAACTCTATAAAGGAAGCAAACAACATCCAAACACTTAAGAACATAACATTCACAGCACCCAGCATCCAACAAAAAATTAATAAGCCAAGAAGAAGGAAAATGTGAACTGTAACCAGGAAACAAATTAGTCAATAGAAAAAGCACAAAAATAACACGAGTTGTTTGAATTAGCAGACAAAAATGTTAAAAACATGAACATAGTAGGGAGAGAAATGTAAACTATTAAAAAGGACCAAATAGAATTTATAGGAATAAAAATACTATATACGAAAAAAAGAAATGATGGCCCCAATTTTTCCAAGTTTGATGAAAGTTATAAACCCACAGATCCCTAGAACACAATGAACCCAAAGCAGGCTGAACACACACATGCTAACACAGATACATCAAAGTATACCATAATCAAATTTGTGAAAACCACTGCAAAAGAATATTTGAAAAGAAAAGAAAGGAAAAAGGCACATTATTTATAGAGGAACAAAGTTAAAATTACAGCAGATTTCTCATTTCATAATGTAAGTGGACAGTGGAATGACATTTTTAAAGTACTGAAAGGAAAAAGAAGCCATCAATCTAAAAGTCAATGAACCTCAACATTGCTTCCCCAAATAAAGCCAAATGAAGACATTTTTCAGAAAAAAAATCGAAAAAAATTGTTTTAAAAAAACCTAAACCCCAAGAAAAGTTGAAATTCTTTAGGTGGAGATGAAGTGAGACCAGATGGAAATGTGAATCAATACAAAGGAATGAAAAGCACTGGTAATTCTAAATCTATGGTTAAATATAAAGACGAGTCCCCTTAATTTTTAGTTCTTTTTTGAAAGTATGTAATTGCTTAGAGTAAAAATAATGCAATGTATTTTGAGAGTTTGTAACATATGTAGAAGTAAAATGTTAATAGCACAAAGGAGAGGAGGGAGAAGTAAAAAAAGATATACAAATGACAAACATGAAAATATGCTCAACATTTTTAGTCATTAGGGAAATGCAAATTAAAACCACCGTGGGGGGCCTGGGTGGCACAGGTGTTGGACTCTTGGTTTGGCTCAGGTCATGATCTCAGAGATCGAGAGCCCTGTGTCACACTGTGAGCTCAGTGCAGAATCTAGTTGAGATTCTCTCCCTCTCCTTCTATCCCTCCTGCTCATGATCTTTCTCTCTCTCGACCTCAAATAAACAAATAAATCTTAAAAAAAAAACCACTGAATTACCACCACACATCTACCAGATAATTTAGTTTTATTTTATTACTTTTTAAAAAAGATTTTATTTACTTATTTGAGAGAAAGAGAGAGAGAGACTGATCGAGAGATAAAAAGAGAGCACGAATGGGGGCAGGGGCAAGGGAGAAGCAGACTCCCCAGTGAGCAGAGAGCCCTATGTGGGGCTCAATTCCAGGATCCCAAGATCATGAACTGAGCCGAAGGCAGATACATAATGGACTGAGCCACCCAGGCGCCCCCCAGATTGTCTAATTTTAAAAAGACTGACCATACCAAGTATTGGCCAGGATGTAGAACAATTAGCACTATCATACATTGATTTTGACACTATAAATGGTATAGTTTGAGAGTTTCTTTTAAAGTTAAACATATACCGGGGCACCTGGGTGACTTAGTGAGTTAAGTGTCTGACTCCTGATTTCAATTCAGATCATGATTTCTGGGTCACGAGATAGAGACCACCATCCGGCTCCACACTCAGTGGGGAGTATGCTTCTTTTCCTCGCCCTCTGCTCCCGCCCCACCACGGCATGACCCCCCTTCTCTCTCTCTCTAATAAATAAGTAAATATTTGAAAATAAAGTAAAATGTAAACCTACAATGGGATTTAAAAATCCCACCCCTCTGTTTTTACCTGAGAAGTGAAAAGTTAAGTTCACATAGACTTATACATGAATCTTCATTACAACTTTATTTATAGCAGCCAGAAAGTGGAAATAGCCTGGGTGTCCATCAAGAGGTGATGGATACACAAATGATGGTAAATGTATAACAGAGAATATTACCAGTAAAAAGGAATGAAATACTGGTGCATGCAGCAACATAGATAAAGCTCAAAACTATTACAGTGAGTACAAGGAACCAGATTCCAAGGAGTATATACTTCATGATTCCATTTATATGAAACTACAGAGAAGACAACATTTATTTAGAGTGACAGAATAAAGATCAATGGTTACCAGGGAACAAGGCACATGGGGCAAGGGTATTTATTGACTTAGAAGGGACACTAGGTACTTTAGAGGCCATGGACGTATACTGTATTCTGACTGCAGTGGTTATATGCTATATATACTTGTAAAAACTCATTGAAATGTATACGTAAAATGGTTATGTTTTACATATGTAAATTATACCTCAATAAAGTTGATTAAAAAATCTGTCATCACTAGAACAGAAAGGAAACTAATTGTATTTGTGTGAAGAGTGGACACATTTTGTAGAGTCCTTTGTCCCTTAAAGTCCTGCTTTAAGCTTGTTTACTGCAAGAAACAGAATACAAAAATATATAACTATAGCAAGAAAGTAACTGAATTCATTTGCTAGTTTGTATCCTTGATCTTATATATGCTCTTAGTGCTTGTTTCTGGTTCAAAATGAAAGTATCTTTGAATTATTTTGGCATCATCATTCTTGCTCATCTTAGAAACAAGTCCGGTCTCTTGCAGTCTGTGACAACTTAAGTGTCCACTGCCACTTAAAACAATTGTTCTGTGAAATAAATATAATAGGGGCTCCTGGGTGGCTCAATTGGTTGAACATCTGACTCTTGGTTCCGGCTCAGGTCATGATCTCGAGGTTGTGGGATCGAGCTCCGACTTGAGCTTTGTGCTCAGTTCAGAGTCTGCTTCAGATTCTCTCTCAATCATTCTCTCTCTCAAATTAATAAATAAAATCTTTAAAAAAATGGAATAAAAGTAGTGTATGAACATAACATAGATGTAGCAGAATAAGTAATAAAATCATAGAATGGTAAGCATCTAGAAATTTTCCCAATATCTGAAGCCAAGGAAGATGAAATTACTGCCTAACACCACAAAACTAGTGAGTGGTAAACTCTTGACTTTTAACTGAATTTCTGCTTTTAATTGATATCGAATTTTAAAATAGAGTCCTTTTTTCTTGCTTTTTGTTACTCTGTCCTTGTTCATTCTGCCTTATATCTCCCTAGATGGGGCTTTTTGCTTTTCTCAGGCTTGTTTTTCCTGTTCCCATCTCTGTGCCTTTGCTTATATTACTCCCTCATCTGGAATGTCCTTTTGATTTTCAGCAAATACAAATGGTCAAGGAAATTGCCATGATGTTAGAGTATTGCAATATGTTTCTGTTTCTTAAGAAAATTATAATAATATACTTAATAAAATACACTCACCTGTATCATTTTTACTGCAATCTTTATGTCCATTATTCATGTCATGGACTGAATTATGTTCTTCCAAACTGTATAGTTTGGGTCAAAGCCCTTTCCTTCCAGTTGATTATTTTTGGAGATAGGACTTTGAAAGAATTGATTAAGGTTAAACGAAGTTGTAAGGGTGGGGCCCTAATCCAACTGGACTGGCGTCCTTAGAAGAAGCGGAAGAGACACCAGGAATGCACATGCACAGAGAAAAGGTCATGTAAGGACACTGTAGGAAGGCAGCCATTCATAAGCCAAGGAGGGAGTCCTCAGGAGAGGACAATCCTGCCAGGACTTTGATCTTTGACTTTCAGACTTCAGATCTGTGAGAAAATAGATGTCTGTCCAGTCTGTGGTATTTTGCTACAGTGGTCCTACCAGAATAATACAGCTCCCTTTGAATACTTTCTTAGGTCCACCTACTCCACGGAAGTATTTCTAACCCATAGTTAGTGTTTCCTCTATCCTTAGTATCTGTTTTGTACTTTATTATGTTTTATTTGCTTTAGTTTTTTTTATAGACAGTTATATCATAAGCTATATATAAAATAATGCTTTTAGAAAATTCATTATTTAGTGCTTATGGGTACTTTTATAGCAAACTAGAATTATTTGTTGGTTTGACCCGAGGCCTACAAGGCCTGATTATAGGCATTTCTCTATGATTATAAGAAAAATGCCCTTAAATTGAATAGCCATCTTTGAATTGTACAATTGATTTGCTTATCAAAAACTCATCCTCAGTTAATACTTTTTTAAAAAGATTGATTTATTTATTAGAGAGAGAGAGAGAGCATGAGCAGGAGGAGGGGCAGAGGGAGAGAATCTCAAGCCAACTCCCTGCTAAGTGCAAGGAGCCCCATACGGGGCTTGATCCCATGACCCTGAGATCATGACCTGAGCCGAAATCAAGAGTTGGACGCTCAACCGACTAAGCCACCCAGGCAACCGTCATCTTTGAATTTTGAGTCAATCTTGCATTCCCTGGAATAAACCCCACTTGGTCATAATGTAATAACTTTATTATATTTTGCTGTATCTGATTGGCTCATATTTACTAAAAATTTTTGCCTCTCATTCAGGAAGGATGATATTCTATTAATTCTGTTGAGGTTGAGATTTCACAGTTTACCGTGGTATCCTCTATCTCATTTTGCCTAATCCAAATGCTGATCTGTACCATATTCTCCCATTTTCTGTTCCAATTTATAGCTTTACTGGAGATTCTATGTCTCTCCCCTTCTTGCCCACCCAGTGTTTATGCTGGGATGTTGCTTTTTATTGATTTTTCTTTCCTTATTACAGGAAAAATTGAAAAAAATTTTGCAGAAAATCCTCAGTGTCTATCAATGTATTTGCTCAAAGATTGCAATGAGAATGAAGATCTTCACTTTCAAATCATTCTCTGTAACTTTGATCGACGATTTCTTTAGATATATTTCTTTAGATATCTATAATAACTTTCATATAAAGTACCAGATATTTTCTTTTCTTTTTTTTCATACAAGATATTTTAATTTGGATTGTTGCACAAATACCTTCACCGTTTTCCTCCCTTTCCTCACCCAATCATCTTTTCCAGTATTTTCTGCTTTTGGCAACTCCATACATTTTATCACCCAAATCAGAGAATGTGGTTCTTCCTCTTTGTCATTCTCTATTTTTGATCTGTAGCCAAATATTGCGAACTCCATACCTTAAGAATTCCTCAGTACTACCTCCTTTTCTGTATCCTATTACTGCCTAGATGCTCACCATATCTCTCCTGGATCACAGAAACTGTACTCTAACTGGCTTCTGTTGCCATTGCCAGCCTGTCCTTTACATTGCTACTAGCTTGACTGTTCTGAAAAATAAATTTACCTTTTCTGCTTAAAAATTATTTAATGTCTCCTTTTTTGTCTTTAGCTCATGAACTAATTAATGCAGTTCCCCAATTCTTCAAGATCTGTTCCCTATTAAAGAAATGTCCAGAATGGGTTTGAGCTGAAAATGAATTCCACGTAACTTAGCAAGGTGAAAAACTATCACAACTTCTGTGCAATAACCCTAGTCAACATTTCCCCAATGATAACATAAGAATTAAACACTTAATTTAACACAGCTAAGATGATGGGAGCTGTCTTATTCCCAGTATTGTATGGACCAGTAGTTACATATTCAATTAAAAAAATTGTCAAGTTATTCACATTTATTTGGCTCTAAATCAGTTTTAATTTGTGGGAGGTGAAAAGGCCCATGACCCTAATGGAAAACTCATCTTAATCCTATTCATATGGAAAATTAGGCTGCATTTGGTGAAAAGACAATGATTGACATTAAACATTTTAGCTCAAATGTCTCTTCATTCCTAATTCTTTACCCTAGTTCTAAAGTGAAAAATTATCCATTCTTTTCTTGTGCTCTGAAAGCACCTTTAAGCTCATACTGCCTTGCTTTGCAGTTGGTATTGAATGTTGAAGTTTTTAAGACAAGAACATAATAATATCTCGTGTGGAGTCTGGCTCAAAGATGTGACATAATAAATATGAATCAAATTATACCAAGATGAAAATCTAAGAATATAGACTCAGAGCTATTACAAACATGAATCTTATACAAAGCCAGCTTTGGAAACTCTGGTTTTTCTCTTCCTCTCTGCCCCGCAAATCCAGAGTTTCATGGAAATGCAAATGTAGGAACATAAAAAACAGCTTCTTATATTTGTATTAGTTAGACTTTGGTACTTGTTTGTATTTAAATAATTTTTTGCTGAAGTTTTATGGTGTAAAGCTCATGTCTTGCCAACAAGGCCAATACATCTTTTGGTTTTCTATCCCCTTACGCTTCAGGTATTTGATTTTGGTATGCTATTATTTTTTATTATTTGTCATTATTGACTTTATTTTTGATGAGAGAAAATATTTTGTTTTTCCTTATTTTTTATTTTGTCTTACAATAACTGTATGAAGTAAATTAAATCAAGGTTTTAAATATGGTTGGAGAAAAATTTTATTGAGAAATTTGGAGTATGTTTTGCATATGGTCAACATATTTAAAAATTTCATTTGCTTTTTACTTTAATCTTGGATATAAGAAAGGCATCATAAAAGCAGAATCTTAGCAGATGCATGATCTTCACATGTGGGTCATGAGCACAGATTACTAATGACTAATGCCAACTTGTTTATTGTTTCCATCCCTTGTGGAAACTTTGATGAATAGAAAGTTAGATCATGAGCAAATTGTAGCTTTCCCCGAAAAAGTAATTTGTATCATGGTACAAAAAATAAATATGCAAATTTATTTAAGGCATAACGCTATATTAGATTTATTTTGAAACTTTTTCTATCTACACCAAAATCCTCTTTGATAAATTTGGTTGTTAAAACCAGTAAAAATGGAACCCCTAGCATATATCATTCTGGCATATTAATCCACGGTATAAGCAAACAAATTAAGTAGGTTTATATCCAATATTGGGATGAAACTACAAGATTTAAAATATCTGGTAAATGTAGAGAACATAGACACTTCTGTCATATTTGGGAAATTGTGGTTTTGTATCTTTTGTTTTTTTGGATACACTTACTAGTTGGATGATTTGGGACAAGTCTCTACGTTGTCTCCGAGCCTGTATTTTTAACTGTGACATGGAAAAACATGTCTGCCTCACCTACCTTAGTTAATCCAGTAAATATTTCTTAAGCTCCTATTATGGGGCATAATGCCTGTTCTAGACATTTATGTTACATAACAGAAGAGACAGAAATAAGTAAGAAGATACACAATAACCACAATAAATCAATGAACCATATAGCAAGTTAGAAGATGGGATGTGGAAAATATAAAGCTGGGTAAAGGCAGAAAGTTTCTGGTGGGAGGGATGGGTTCATTGCTATTTAAAATAGAATCGTCAGGGTAGGCTCCATTGAGAAGGTGGCTTCTGAGCAAAGACTCAAGATACATAAAGGAGTCAGGCACCAAGGAGAATTCCAGCCTTAGGGATTCACTAGGGCAAAGGCCCAAGGCATGTTTGGTGAGTTGGCAGACAGCAAGGAGGCCAGTGTGACTAAAACTGAGTGAGTGGAAAAGTAGTAGAAATCAGAAAGGTAAGGAGGACAAGGGTGAAGGTTGATCATGTAAAGTCTTGTAAGCCATGGTAAGCAGTTTGCTTTGTTGCTGGGGGAGATGAGAAGAGTTATGAGGGTTTGATGAGGAGTGATATGATTTGAATTAGGTTTTAAAAGTACCACTCTAACTACTATCTTGAGAGTATATTCAAGAAAAAAAGAGTACGAGAAAGGAGATCTTTATGAAGCTGTAGAGGGGATCTGAGAAAGATGATGTTAGCCAATGCACCGGGCTGCTGGGACTGGAGGTGGTGTGAAGCGCTTGATTTGTAGATGTCTTTTGAGGCAGAGCAAACAGCATCTCCCGATAGATTGGTTGTGGGATGTGAGAAGTGAGTAGTCAGGGTTGCTCAAATAATTTGACCTGAGGAATTGGAAGGATGGAGTTGACATCAACCCACATAAGGAACCTGCAGTCTACTAGAGTAAATTTTGAGGAGGAACATCGGAAATTCATTTTGGTAACATTAAGATTGAGATGTCTATGTGACATCTAATTTAGAATAATCTAAATTATGCTATAGTTGAAACTAAATCTTAAAAATGTCAGTGGCTTAACATATCAAAAGGTTACTTCTCACTCATGTTATACATAAGACATGCTTTACACCCACAGACAAAGGGACCAAAGTTGATGGAAAGGCTGCCTTATTGTAACTGCTTTTACAAACATCTGGCTTCCAGGATCATGAAACAGGGGAAGAGAAGAACTAGGGAGTTAATCTTGGCTCTTAATATATCTGCCCAAAAGTGACACCACTCACTTTCTCCTACAACCCATTGACTAAACCTAGTCATATGGCACCATCTAATTGTAAGAGGGTGGGAAATATGGACTTTGATATATGAGCAGGCATTCAGGTGAGAGGTCTGTGCTGTGATATGAATTTGAGAGTGATTTGTCATGTGAATAATATTTAAATCCACAGGGGATTGTGAAATCACCAGGGATAGAACTAAGTTAGAGGAGAGACGAGAAAGAAGGATTGAGCTCTGGGGTTCTCCAATGTTTATAGGTCTGAGGGTGGAAGAAAAAAAGCTAAGGAGACTGACAAGGACCATATAATGAGGTAGGAGGAAAGCCAGGAGCATAGGGTGTCCTGAAATTCAAGTGAAGAAACGGTATCAAAGAAAATAGAGTGATGAACTATGACAGAGCTACTGATATTTCCAGTAAGATGAGAACTGAGAATTGACCATTGCATTGACAAGGTGGAGCTCATTGGTGTCCTCCATATTTTGAAGGTCTGATAACAACCTGTTGGAGTGGATCTAAGGGAGAGTTGGAGGAGAGGAATTGGAGATTGTAAGGTGAGGCAACTCTTTTTGAGAAAATATAATATAAAGGGTGAAATAAATGGAGTGTCAGCTAAAGAAAGAAGAGAGATGAAAAACAAGTTTTTTTTTTAAAAAAAGATTTTATTTATTTGAGAGAGACAGCAGGAGGGAGAGGGAGAGAGAATCTGAAGCAGACCCAAGCTGTGCCAGATCCCGTTGCAAGACCCAATCCTACAAAGCGAGATCACTGCCTGAGCCCAAACCAAGAGTTGGAAGCTTAACAGACTGAACCACCCAGACACCCCCAAACAAAATTTTTTTAAATGAGAAAAATAATAACCCATGTGTATGCTAATAGATGAATAGGGAAACACTGATGCAGGAGACAAGGGTAAAAGTTTCTGAAGTCATGTTCTTAAGCAAGGGGGAGTAGATAGGTCTACTGCAAGTGGAAGAATTGATTAGCTAGGGACAAGTAGGAAGGCAAAATAGAAGAATGAGATGTGGTGATGGGAGTCTCTGTAAAGCTTGTGTGCAAGTGTCTATGGAAATTGTGCCTTGGATTTGGCATGAACACCAAATGAAACAAACTCAAAATAACAGAGGAATGTAAGTTATTATTAATCGACTATTAGCTTCTAATAGCTTGGCATTGGTAAAAACTTCCAAGAAGGAGTCCAACAGGAATACAGCAGTCCAGGCTCACTTGGAAGAAGATGGAGCCTGTGTAGAGGCTGTTGGCAGTACTAGAGTCTGATGCAGGCTTTCTAGAAATCATCTTTGCAGAGATGATGTTCGCTAGAGAAACAAGGGGAGACTGAGGATTATCCTAAATTATTCCTATAGAAAGATGAATTAGGAATTGAATGGGTAGAGACTCATACTTCTGTTCGTAGCTTGTGTTTATATAGTTGTGTTAGCTCATAAATTAATCTATAGCCAAGAGTTACTGTATTAACTCAGTTGCATGGGCCTAATTTGTATGTGTCACACGTAAGCAAGCAGAAGCCATTCACAAGGGGTCAATGCTTTGGGACTCAGAAGGCCACATTTAGAAGAAACGTACCTTCTAAACGGTGTCATTTGTATGTTTACTTGAAAACATTTATGTTCTGTTCTACAATAGTAATTAATACCTTCCTAATATGGGATAAAATGAACTCTCTCAGGCTCAGAGTGCTATCCAGGAACCTGACAGACTGTTGACACTTCTGTTGCCTTAGTCATTATCATTTCCTTTTGGGACAAAACTAAACAATGCAGAAATTCATTCTAGTGTGTGTGTGTGTGTGTGTGTGTGTGTGTGTGTGTGTGTGTGTGTTATAAATTCAAATTGGCAATAATTAACCAATTAATTCCACGAATCATTGGAACTTTTCTAACTTTTTGGACCTATAAAAACTGTTTTCTCTTGAATTAGTTGATGTTATATCATGAAGCTGCCACGGTCTGGAAAATCAGACTCTTTTCCTGCTATAGTTCTAAAGATTTTCCAAGATTACTAGTAATCATAGAATTATCCAGAGCATTCCTACACTGCAGAGGTTTGTGTCCAGAGGAGTGAAGTGAAGGATTTTAGAGGCCATGAGGTAGCCCACTGCCATCTGTATTGCCCAAAGAAGGGAAAGACTGTGCACTAGAGTTGCCAGGGAAGCCTCTCTCTGGTTTTGTCAGAGAGTCTTTTATGAAAAACACAATTAATTCATTCTTCCACTCCAGTACTTTTAACAGGATAACAGTTGACAAACTGCCAGGCTTTATTAGCCAAAACAGAAACAGACATCACTATGTCATAACAGTCCTAAACAGGAGCTTCTATGTTTTCTATTGCAGCACTGGATGATTCTGCATTTTTGATGCATTTGCCTTACATACCCACCTTGCTTATGAGGCTTAAATTGATATAGTGAACATATGGAGATTTTCAAAACATTTTATTTTTTCTTACATACATTTGAATTCTTGTAAACATGCCCATTTAAAAAAAACATATAGAAGAGTTTATAATTAAAAGCCATTGGCCCTACTCATCTTCTCCTACATGTAATTCTGTACCCCAGAGGCAACAGTTTTCTCTTTTAAGTGTTTCCATCTAAAACTTCTTTGCTAGTTAACTTTATATATCTCTATGTTATGTATACTATGACACTGTTTCTTAATTTTCTACAGACATTGTTCACCAACTTTCTTTTAGATCCAGATTTAGATCAGTTATCTCCTCCACACCCTTGGCACCACCACCATCACCACCTTCCAGTTATTTACGGCACTATTTTATGACTTCTATTTGTTATCGTTATTTGTGATTCTCCTGATTACAGACAGTATCTCCATAACTCCTCACTTCATAAAACGACATCGATGCTCCCGGTCTGCGTTTAAACTCTCTTCCTTGTTTCCATCTCCCAAATTATATTGTTTGTACGTCCGTTTATAGTGTCAAGTTGAAAAGCATTTCCATTGTGTTCTGTACTCACAGTTAACACGTTCTGATGTATATACAAGTTGACTCTAAAGTTGAAAATTGACGAATTCTGGGCTGTGACTTTTTTTTTCCCCTGGCCAACTTCAGTAGTTATCCTATATCATTCTACTTTTTATCTCCTGAAATTTCACTGAATTATTATTATTATTATTATTATTATTATTATTATTATTATTTTTACACTGATGGTTCATCTTTGGTTCTCTTTTGTTGTAGTTTTATGCCATCTTTATTTCTTTACTTTTGATAAAATCTAGAGAAGGAAAGAGGATAAAAAAGTATCTCAGTACACATTATCTTTCTCTGGAAGCTCCTTTTTAAATTGGATCCCCCACTCCCTCCTCAATACATATGTAACAAAAGAAAAGTGTTGTACCAACAATAATCTAACTAGACTCATGTTTTCAGTAATCCACTATCGGATTTCCATTTTATACATACTGTCATTTTACTTCTGCAGTTTAACATTTCATTATTGCTTTAAATTTAGGAAGGAAAACGTTCTAATCCAAAACACCCTGACACGGCAAATGAGAAAGGCAAACACACTCTGGAAAATGGAAAGAAACATGTAAAAACTAACCATTGATTTTAATTGTCTTTTTATGCTGACATTCTTAAAAATATATCAAAAACAAAAACGTTTTCTTTTAAAGTTTTGGCATGATATCTTGATTCCTTATTTAGTTTCCTACAATTACAGTTTATACTATGCCTGGCAGGCAGTTGCCCGTTTTGATATCTTCATCTGCACTGCAGGATGAGATAGTAACATACTTTCCTCTTTCCTCTGCCTTCTGTAAAGCCTGGTTTACGTTTTAATAATTCCTTGGAACAAGTTACTGTACAATATAAACATATATTCCTGTTTATTCAGAGTGACAATTTTGTTATTGCTGTATTATGAAAACAATTGTGTTTCTAAATAAAACATACTCATAAATTAAAACCAAGAGATCAGCTTAACTACAATATGTACACAATCTAAGGTCCCAAGAATTTTGTCTCACAAAGTCATCTTGCCTGAAACAGTTGTCTACAATAAAGGCAATGTCTGCATGATTCTTATTTTAAGTATGTCAAATTTATGTCTCCCTGTTTTCTTATTATTTCCTGAAAGTACACTTTTTTGGGGGGCTATTTTCTTTACCACTTTGTGAGGCTTGAGGAATGTCTTGATGTGCCAGCGGGACAGACTACTTTGTCCTGGACTGAAGGTGGTCTTGTGAAAAGCTGACTTCAGAAAAAGAGAGGTGTGTAGCTTAGTGGTGAGGGCCTGGCTGGAGGCCAGGTAGTGGGTGCAAGTGCTGGCTCATCTTCTTACTGACTATGTGACCTTAGACATTTGACTTACTCTTTCAAAGCTTATGAATGGGAACAACAATAGTATTTACCTTAGATAGAGGCTAAGAGGCTAATATAAAGCAATTCATGTAAAACATGGCAAAATGCCCACACTTACAAAATACTCATTAAATGGTAGTTATTTTTATTCTTATTATCTTGACTTGTTAATTATTCAAAAGTATTAATTCTGTTGGAGCACATAGAAATATCTACACACATAAATTTTTCCTTAAGTTTTTGAGGACCTAAAATACATTCTGAAGGATAGCTTTCCAATGGGAAAAGGATAGGAACTTCTCTTTCACATTATGAGCATGATTCAAATTTTGGGAATTGCTTGCACATTGGGCAAATAGAAGTATTAAGCCAACCTTAATCTTTCCTCCACTTATGAGGTCAAGTTTGTATATAGTTTATTTATATTTAAATCCCTGTTTTTTATTAAGGTGCTTTCAGTGGTTTACAATGGAAATTAGTTTCATAAAACCTATTTAACTTTCACTTGACATAGCAAACAAATCCCTAAATTTCTAAGGAGAAGTTTGTGAGTCTCTAACTAGGTAAAGGAGAGAAGATGAACCCCGGGGTAATGGTGGGGGTCTGAGGGGAAATACTAAAGACTCGTTTAAATTCTGGCTATACCACTAAATTTGTGATTTAAGTCAAGACACTTTATTCATTCATCATTTTATGCATATTTATCCTGTACAATGTTCCAGAAACTAGAATAGAGACAAATAAAATTCCTTTCCTTAGGAAATACAGTTTAGTTTGGAAAGCATACTGAGTACAATACAACATATATGACAATACATACACAGTGTGACAATACATACACCACCAAATGACATGTATGCATATATGATGTGTGTGATGGTATGTGGTATAATGTATATAATACTATTAAATCTATCTTACCATATTTTATTACTTTTTATCATTTATTTTTTTAATAATATTTTTTATTATGTTATGTTAGTCACCATACAGTACATCCCTAGTTTTTAATGTAAAGTTCCATGATTCATTACTTGCGTATAACACCCAGTGCACCATGCAATACATGCCCTCCTTAATACCCATCACCAGCCTCTCCCATTCCCCACCACCCTCCCCTCTGAAGCCTTCAGTTTGTTTCCCAGAGTCCACAGTCTGTCATGGTTCATTCCCCCCTCTGTTTACCTGCCCCCCTTCTTCTTCCTTTCTTCTCCTACCGATCTTCCTATTTCTTATGTTCCATAAATGAGTGAAACATATGATAATTGTCTTTCTCTGCTTGACTTATTTCCTTAGCATTATCTCCAGTCCCTTCCATTTTGCAGCAAATGTTGAGAAATCGTTCTTTTTGATGGCTGAGTAATATTCCATTGTATATATGGACCACATCTTCTTAATCCAGTCATCTGTTGAAGGGCATTTCGGCTCCTTCCACGATTTAGCTATTGTGGACAATGCTGCTATGAACATTGGGGTGCATATGGCCCTTCTCTTCACTACGTCTGTATCTTTGGGGTAAATACCCAGTAGTGCAATTGCTGGATCATACGGTAGCTCAATTTTTAACTTTTTAAGGGACCTCCACACTGTTTTCCAAAGTGGCTGTACCAACTTGCATTCCCACCAACAGTGTAAGAGGGATCCCCTTTCTCCACATCCTCTCCAACATTTGTTGTTTCCTGCCTTGTCAATTTTTGCCATTCTAACTGGCGTAAGGTGGTATCTCAGTGTGATTTTGATTTAAATTTCCCTGATGGCTAATGATTTTGAATATTTTTTCATGTGTCTGTTAGCTATTTGTATGTCTTCATTGGAAAAGTGTCTGTTCATATCTTCTGCCCATTTTTTGATTTGATTATTTGTTTCTTGTGTATTGAGTTTAAGAAGTTCCTTGTAGATCTTGGATACCAGTCTTTTATCTGTAGTGTCATTTGCAAATATCTTCTCCCATTCTGTGGGCTGCCTCTTAGAGTTTTGACTGTTTCCTTGGCTGTGCAGAAGCTTTTTATCTTGATGAAGTCCCACAAGGTCATTTTTTCTTTTGTTTCTCTTGCCTTTGGAGATGTGTCATGAAAAAAGTCTCTGTGGCTGATTTCAAAGAGGTTGCTGTCTATGTTCTCCTCTAGGATTTTGAAGGATTCCTGTCTCACATCGAGGTCTTTCATCCATTTGGAGTTTATCTTTGTGTATGGTGTGAGAGAGTGGTCAAGTTTCATTCTTTTGCATATAGCTGTCCAATTTTCCCAGCACCATTTATTGAAGAGACTGTCTTTTTTCCACTGGATGTTTTTTCCTGTTTTGTCAAAGATTAGTTGCCCAAAGAGCCGAGGGTCCATTTCTGGGTTCTCTATTCTGTTCCATTGATCTATGTGTCTGTTTTTGTGCCAGTACCATGCTGTCTTTGTGATCACAGCTTTGTAGTACAGCTTGAAATCTATCAACGTGATGCCCCCAGCTTTGTTTTTCCTTTTCAACAATTCCTTGGCGATTCAGGGCCTTTTCTGGTTCCACACAAATTTAAGGGCTGTTTGTTCCAGTTCTTTGAAAAATGTCATTGGTATTTTGATCAGGATGGCATTGAAAGTGTAGATTGCTCTGGTTAGCATGGACATTTTAACTACATTAATTCTTCCGATCCATGAGCATGGAATATTTTTCCATCTTGTTGTGTCTTCTTCAATGTCTTTCAAGAGTGATTTGTAGTTTCTAGAATATAGATCCTTTACATCTCTGGTTAAGTTAATTCCGAGATAACGTATGATTTTTGGTGCTATTGTAAATGAGATGGATTCCCTAATTTCTCTTTCTTTGGTCTCATTGTTCGTGTATAGAAATGCAACTGATTTCTGAGTATTGATTTTGTATCCCGCCACATTACTGAACTGTTCCATAACTTCTAGTAGTTTGGGGGTGGATTCTTTTGGGTTTTCCATATAGAGTATCATGTCATCTGTGAAGAGAGACAGTTTGACTTCTTCTTTGCTGATTTGGATACATTTTATCCCTTTTTGTTGTCTGATTGCTGTTGCAAGGACTTCTAGTACTATGTTGAATAATAATGGTGAGAGTGGGCATCCTTGTCATGTTCCTGATCTTAAGGGAAAGGCTTCCAGCTTTTCCCCATTGAGAAGGATATTTGCTGTAGGCTTTTCATAGATGGTTTTTATGAAATTGAGGAATGTACCCTCTATCCCTACACTCTGAAGGGTTTTAATCAGGAAAGGATGCTGTATTTTGTCAAATGCTTTTTCTGCATCTATTGAGATAATCATACGGTTCTTGACTCTTTTCTTGTTGATAGGATCTATCACACTGATTGATTTGTGAATGTCGAACCACCCTTGCATCCCAGGGGTGAATCCCACTTGGTCATGATGGATAATCCTTTTAATGTACTGTTGGAATATCATTTATTTTTTTTTTTGTGTGTGTGTGTATTCTGCTTGATATTTGCTAAGTTTCTGGAGTCTTTAAATTTATATCTTTGAGTTAAAAACAGAACTACTTTATGATTCAGTAATCATATTACTGCATATGTATCTAAATACAAAAACACTGATCCAAAGGGGTACATGCACTCCTATGTTTATAGCAGCATTATTTACAATAACCAAGATATGGAAACAGTCCAAGTATCCATCAATTGATGAATGGATAAAGAAGATGTGGGATACACACACACACACACACACACACACACACACACACTGGAATATTATTCAGCCATAAAAAGATTGAAATTTTGCCATTTGCAATGGCATGGATGGAGCTAGAGTATAATGCTAAGTGAGATAAGTCAATCAGAGAAAGGCAAATACCATACAATTTCACTCATGTGGAACTTAAGAAACAAAACAAACGAGCAAAGGGAAATTGAGAGAGAAAGAGACAAATTGAGGAACAGACTCTTAACTATAGAGAACCAATTGATGGTTACTAGAAGGGAGGTGGGTGGAGGGATGGGTGGAATAGGTGATGGGGATTAAGGAGTGCACTTTTGATGTGCACTGGGTGATGTGTGAAATTGTTGAATTACTATCTTGTACATCTGAAATTAATATTACAATGTATGTTAATTGACTGAAATTAAAATAAGAACTTAAAAAGCAAAAAAAATTATATATTTGATAAAATTTGGGAAATTTTCAGTCATTATTTCTTTAAATATTTTTTTCTGCCCCATTATCTCTCTCCCCTCCCTTCTGGGATTGCCAATATATGTATACATGTATGTACATATATACATGCATATGTATCAAAGAAATCTTCTGCTCTTCTCCCACAGATATTCAAGACTCTGTTAAGTTTTCAAAGTATTTTTCTTTTTTCTTCTTTTTTTCTATTATTTTATATTAAAGTTCACTGACATCTATTTAAATTATTAAAATATTTATTAAAATATTAAATAAAAATATTAAAATATTTAAAATATTAAATATTGAAGTTCATTTGTCATCTTTATTTTTATTTATTTATTTATTTTTAAAGATTTTATTTTTATTTATTTATTTGACAGAGATAGAGACAGCCAGCGAGAGAGGGAACACAAGCAGGGGGAGTGGGAGAGGAAGAAGCAGGCTCATAGCGGAGGAGCCTGATGTGGGGCTCGATCCCGTAACGCCGGGATCACGCCCTGAGCCGAAGGCAGACGCTTAACCGCTGTGCCACCCAGGCGCCCCTCATTTGTCATCTTTAATTTGCTCATAAACTGATATATTGAAGTTTTATTTTACATATGTAGTTTTTACTTCTAGAGTTTCCATTTGGTACTTTTTTATAGTTTCTATTTCTCTGCTGAGATTTATTACATTTGTTCATTCATCATGAGCATATTTTCTGTTGTTTAGCATAGTTATAATATCTGCTTTAAAATACTTTTCTGCTAACTCCAAAGTCTGGGTCATCTCAGGATTTCTTTCCATTGATTTCCTTTTTCTAAATATGAGTCATGCTTTTCTGCTTCTTATAATCTAGGAGTTTTTGATTACACTCTGGACTTTATGAATGATACGTTCTAGAGACTCTGAGATTCTCTTATATTCCTCAGAAGATTGTTCACTTTTGGTTTTAGCTGGCAATAAACTTGGCTAAATTTATCCTCTCATCTCTGTCTTTCCTATAATGCATAACAGCTAAAGTACCTATTTGGTTCTTTTTAGTCCCAACTGGGCTGTTTATAGTCTGCCCTGAGTGTGTATAGTGCAGGGTTCACCAGAAATTTGGGTAGAGTTTATGCACAGCATTCGGAGCACTTCCTCTCTTGCTCTCTCCGTTTTGGGATTTACCACTCACTTTCCACCTGCTGTGGTCACCTGCACCCTGTTCTCTCATTCTTTACACCAGAAAGACTATTGGATTCTATCAGAGCTCTAGATACCAAGCACTGAGCCAAACTGGGCCCTGTCCTGGGACAAAAGGCTGTAAGAAATGGGGAGCTCATTAGTGCTGATCCCTTCTCTGTGTAGATTCTTTCCCATATCCAGATCCTCCCTGCTTTGGCTTGTTTTCCAGTATTTTTAGGCAATTATTTTTTATATTTTGTCCAGAGGGAATAATTGTTAATCTGCAGGAAGATTGTCCAATAAGAGCTCTTCAGCCATTACCAGAAAGGGAATTCTTGATTTAGAAAATGTAACCATGCCAAGGTTTAGGGTTAGCTGATTTAAGCATATATAGATATAGATATAGATATAGATATAGATATAGATATCTATCTATCTATTCTGGGTGTTGTAGTATGCTATAATTTAAGGATGATGCAAGGTACTTGAACTCACCCCTTTAAAGTTTATTTTTAGAGTAATGTAAAGTGATAAAAAGAGCAGTTCGTCTTAAATATATGACTTAAGTATGCTGTTTATCTGTGTCTGCATATAGGTGTGTTGTCCAAAATGGTAGTCATGCTACATGTGGCTACTTAAATTTAAAATAAAGTAAAATTGGGGCGCCTGGGTGGCTTAGTTGATTAACTCTTGATCTCAGCTCAGGTCTGAATCAGGGTAATCAATTCAGACTGCAAGTTGGGCTCCACACTGGGACTGGATCCTACTTAAAAATTTTAAAAAAAAAAGATAAAGTAAAATAAATATTAAGTTCCTCACTTATACTACCCACATTCCAGTTACTTAGTAGCTACAACTGGCTGAGACTACTCTCTGGGATACAGAAGAATAGAATATTTCCATGATCAGGGAAAGTTCTACTAGACAACATTGTTCAACAGAATGCTTCTCTGTCAAGCAGACAAGTATACTTATTGGGAATTGCATGTGTTCAATTGGTCATCTGAAATCCACAGGGATAGAGGAGCCTGGGTGGCTCAGTCCGTGAAGCATCCAACTCTTGATTTCAGTTCAGGTCATGATCTCAGCATCATGAGATAAAACCCTGAGTTGGGCTCTGCCCTGAGTGTGGTGCCTGCTTAAGATTCTCTCTCTCCCTCTGCCCCTCTCCTGCTCTCTCACTCTCTCTTTCTCTCTCTCTCAAAAAAAAAAAAAAAGGAAAAGAAGGAAAGAAAAAAACTAAATCCACAGATACAGAATTCATTACCAACTAGAGCCATACCTCAGTGGACACCGATGTTCACTCTTTTGTCACGCTGGCTATTTTTTCACTTTGTGGGTTGACAAACTACATACATCACTGCTTTGTTCCTTAAATATCTCTGTAGTCTTAAAAGCAGTGAGAGTTTGAATGATTTCTTC
This sequence comes from Ursus americanus, assembly GCF_024610735.1. NCBI lineage: Eukaryota > Metazoa > Chordata > Mammalia > Carnivora > Ursidae > Ursus > Ursus americanus. The sequence continues at coordinate 32,774,628 of NC_142129.1, forward strand.
TTATTGAGGACTTAACTATGTTCTAGGCACTGTGCTCTGCACTTTATTTGCATTATCTCGTGAAATCATTACAGCAACTATATGTCGTAGATGCTCTTAGTATCCCCATTTTCTAAGTGGGGAAACCAAGACAGAGAGTTAGGTAACTTGCTCACAGACCTGTAATAAGTGAGGAGTGAAGCCAGGATTTAACTGTGGAAGAATAAGGGAAGTGGAAGAATATTTGATATTTTGATATTCCCTGTGGGAAACTGCCCAAATATTAAAACTTGAAGATAACACTGCTTTACTTTCATGAAAAGAAGTGCAGCACAAAAGAATTACACAGAAATTAGTCACATCTTTTTAGACTCATATCAAAAACTTGTTATGTATCATGCCTTAGTCAGTTACATAAATTCCTGATCTAGGAGTGTTTGTGGAAAAATATTTATACTGCCTTCCCTTTCACCTCTCTCAGATGCCAAACTTCCTTTCAAATTACAAGCCTTGAAATCACAGTACATTTTTCTGATTCTGACCCATATTACTCTCCAGACTCAGGGCCCCTCACCCTATTTTATACTCTTATAACAGTATAATTTTTTGTTTGTTTTTAATTTTCTACTTAAAGATGATTTACTTTTTAATACCTCATATTAAATATGCATTTTCATGTTTTAAACTTCTTTATCCTACATAAAAGAATTCCTTTGCTAAATTAATTTACTTTTATTTTGGAAGGTTTCATCTTTTTTATTAGTATGCATTGATTGTACTTTTTCACTGATTGCTTTTCCACCATTACCCCTTCTTGTACTCCTTAACATTCTATGAGAAAAGTTTCAATGGTTTTGAACTCTTAAATTTAACAATGAGGTAAAAGTTTCCTTTTCTAAGGAAGTGACCCATCCAAGAGAGGAAGCACTGTGGTCACAATGCTGAAGCTGGAGCACAGAACTGCTTTCTTGCTCTGTTTGTTATTTCTCAAATACTGTACCGTTTCTTGTTACCAGAAAATGTGACTTGGTGGTTCCAGCAGCTCAGGCCTCATCAACTGTCTTTAGAAACAGAATAGACTGAACTGACTGTCTAAAGCTCCTTTAGCTCTATATTTGTTACAAAAGAGTAACATCTGTAAATAATATTTTGCCCAGCAAAGGAAAGCATGACCATTATTATTGTGACATACTTTTTCTTAGATGTGATTGGAAGAGTACTCTAAAGAGTATTTAGTAAAATCTAACACCAAAACCATAAAAAACACCAAAAAAATCTGATTATCAAATAGAACAAAGATTTTACAGTGGTCTTTGGCCTCATGTAAATGAAGGGAACTTGTTCTCATCAAAACATTCCTTGCTTATTATATAGCCATCATATAAAAAAGAAAAAAAAAAAGAAAAAAAAGTCTGCAGGGAGATCCAGTAAGTTTAAATTACTGAACTTTGTTTATTGTATTTAGAAACAAAAACAGGAGATCCCTCATAATTCCATCATACACCACAAGAACAATAGTTTTAGAAACATGCAAATTTCCCCTTTGATATTCAGCTGCAAGGAGATCTTTGAAAGAACTTTACAGCCATACTTATTTTGGAGATGCAGCTGGATTATTAACCACATGTAGCAGAAACAGGAAGGCCTCATTTCCTTAACATTTTCCCACTCAGCTCTTCAAAGGGAGTGTGAAAATATTTTTATAAAAGAATGGGATTCCCTGGGTTTCCTAATAGTTGAAATTAGCTGCTCTTCATTAAAGTGTTACATTTTTCCCTCTGGGTGGAGCACCTGTGTTTTGGTAACTCAGTTTTTTTTTTAATAGACATTATGATTACTTGATGAATATAATTACCGTAGATTTTTGTGAATCTCATAGCAGATCAATGTATTACCTATTGAAATAATCAAGGGAAAAAGTCCCTTACACAGAAAATTGGAAGAATCAATCATTACTCTATTTACAAATGAATTTCTCCATCATGGTAGCATATCTAATTTAGGGTGATTTATGATTTACTTCTTTTTCTTTTACTTTGTATTTTAACTTTGTCAGTAATGAATATTTGTTGTGTGATAAAGGAGAAGAAAGAACAAGAAAATGAAGCATTTACTTATTCTATTTTACTCATGAGACAAGGAAAGCTAGATTTAACAACCTAAAGGACTTTAGTCTAGTCTTCGGCATATCATTTTCTCTGATAGGCGTATTTCACCATTGTTAGTACCATCTAGATAAGTGTTGTCCAACAGAACTTTGTGGTGATGGAGACATTCTGTGTCTATGCTGCCCATTACTCTAGCCACATGGCTAGTGGCTACTGAACACCTACCATATAGCTATCGTGACTGAGGAACTGAATCTTTAGTATAGCCAGGTATGGCTAATGGCTTCCATATTGGACAGTTCAGACTTAGATATATCCAAAACAAAAATCAGTCATAGGCATCTAAAAAGTATTGTAGCACTGTTTGTGATTACACAATCCTGCATCTATTTATACATAGTCATTTTGATATTTATTTTCTCTATAAATGATGATGTATGTCTATAAAATGGAAGTCTGTATTTATTAAAAGTAAACTAGAATCTTGTTATAAAACTATTAGTTATAGGAGAAAGTAGGAATGATACAGGTCAGTTGGGGCACCTGGCTGCTCAATTGGTAGAGTATGCGACTCTTAATCTTGGGTTCAAGCCCCATGTTGGAGGTAGAGTTTACTTAAAAAAAAAAAGAAGAATAATGTAGGTCAGAATTAAAAGTAAATACTACAACAATATAAAATCTTTAAGAGAGTCACAAGCCATTGTCCTTGATTCTAACAATTTAGAAAAGCTCAGGTGTATGTTAAAACATGTTAGACCCTCAACACTCTAGTAATGGGGGAAGGAAATAAGCTAGGAGTAAGCACGACAGATATTGGTGAAACTTTCATCTGTGGGACCTGGCCCTACATGAATAGTGAGAGATATATAGCAAGAATGACCTTGATTTTAATGGGGGTCACTATGGAAAGAGGTATATGTAAGTGTAAGCTAGTATCATTAAAATAATTAGGCCTTTGAATTTATGAGTAGGGAACCTTTAGTCATATTCTTGTTTCTGGTAGGTGCAGGGGGTTTTTGTAAGCCATAAGACAAAGAATCAGAGAGAGATAGGCGTGAACATCTGGGAACGGCTCAAGACTTGGGGAGTAGACTAAGCTATGAATAGAATTCATGCTAGTCCCAAGGGCAATGGACATTGTGTCAGGACATATTTTGACATATTTGACCAATGGAGTGGTTTGCATTTTTTGGTGTTGAGAGGAGGGGGAATGGTAGTGATGGGAAGAGAAACAGCAGTCCAGATTGGTAATTGCTACCCTATTAATCATTTTTTTTAAGAAAGTAAGTTTCATGAAGAAAGAGACGATGTTTGTTTAATTCCGATGCAGAGCCTTGCATGTTGTTGGTACACTACAAATGTTCATTAGATGAATAAATAAAAAGACTTTTTAAAAGAAGTTGGGTGTCATGGAGAGGATGGCCTCCTGCACTGGTCTGGTTGTTGGACTAGCTGACCTTTAACATCTTCCAATTCTGAGATGACATGATTTCATGACTTGATATTTTAGTTCCAGCCAAAATGTCTGGATATGAAGCTAACATAATTTCTTAGGATTCTAAGCATTATTTGCTATAACAACATAGGTATTGTTTGATCTTTTAAAAATTAACATAACATGTTAGTCGACTTTAATAAAGCTCATGTTTTCAGGATCAAAGTGAATCAACAGGTTTTGGTGTTACGAAGTTCATTATTTTACTCTACTATTTTTCAAAACCCTCTAAGAAATGACTGAGGTATTCCTAACTGATCTGGATCAGTTAAAAGAAAATGAGTAAGGGAAAGTTTCTTTGGAATACATTTCATCCTCTTTAACACTTCTGTCATTCCTTTATCCACTTTTGTCTGTTAGGAGGCACCCAATGCTCTCACTTTTCCTCATCCACCTAGTCTGACAGATCTCTTCCATAGCTCATATCATGTCAGGTCTAAACTTGTTAGCATTGATTACACAGCCCTCCCGGGTCTGAGCTCTGCCGGTCACTCTGACTTTGCCTATCTGCAGGTCCATACCGAGGCACTTTATATTTGGTGAATCAGTGTGTCATGCTGTGTCACATCTCTTTTCTTTTACATGTTACAGTCACCTTTTCTTCATTAAGAGCCCTTTATTCTCCTCTGCCTCATGCCAATATCTCTGGCAAATTCCATTTTATTCTGGAAGCACACTTTTCTCTCTAATCCTCCCTTGTTTTCTTGCCCTCCACCATACCATATATTTCACTATATGATAGCACTTATCAGTGTCCTGCAGTCTTAAATTTTTTCCTGTATGGGACTCCAACTGTACTTGCAGTCTGTGAATAAGTTATAGGTAGTGAGCATAACTTAGTTATGGAGCTCAGACGGCCACTCTAATGGAAATGCCATGAGGAGTGAGACTCTGTTTTGCTTACTACTGTAATCCAAGAGTTTAGAACAACAGCTGGCCCACTGTAGTTGTTAAATGAATGTATCTATACATCCAGTATCTTTCATAATAGAGAGACTTAATTATTTGCTGAATGACAGAATCGTTCAGAAGTTCTAGGTTCTGTCCTGGATGTACTAGCAGTCCACGCTTGATCTTAAGAGTTAATCTGGCTGCGAAGTTTGAACTGAAATTTGCAGATTCTTTAGGACCAGAAGAACCTTAATAAAGGTTACCTTCTATTGAGGCATTGATAGTGTATTAGGTACTGTTCTAAGTATTTTACCTGTATAAACTCATTTTTATTAATTTATTGTTATTAACTTGTAACATTGTGAGACAAGCATTATTATCGCCATTTTACAGATGCTGGAAATGAGGCACAGCAAGTCTACATGATTCTTTAAGGTTACACAACTAGGGAATACGGAGCTGGGAGTCAGGCAGACAGTGTAGTTTCGAAGTCCCTTCTCTTTATCTCTGTATTACTACTTCTTTGTGATGTCTTTATAGTCATTTTCTATGTTATCTGCTTCTACCCCTGGTGATGCCTTAGTTGTAAGTTGCAAAAAATCCGTTTCAAAATGTAGAGGATTTATCGGCTCATGTAACCAAAATGTTCACAGATAGGTCAGACTCTAGGATAGCTTATCTGGGCTGTGGTTTGGTTCCCTGTGATTCTCACAGCCCTGTGTTTCTTGAGCTGTCAGACTCATTCTCAACTAGGTGGAAGAACTGGTAGGGAGTTGACTATAGTTGTTCTAGGAGCTATTATCTAGAGGATGATACATTGTCTTCAATTGTTCCCCAATGAGAAAACTGTCACAGAAGCACCTCTAAATACTTCTTCTAACCTCACAGACAAAAATAAGTCATATACCCTCCAGTACCAATGGCCAGTGAGTGAATGGGTTTGTGCAGATCAGTGTATGCCTGAACTTCCTGCCTCACCTCTAGATCCAGTGATGAAGTCAGCTTTCCCTGAAGTACATGAATTTCTTATGGAACATATGAATAAATAAACTGAAGGTGGTTGTGGGGGAGATAGAGGAGTGGATAGAAGGCAGGGAACCCCAATTCTTCCTACATTCCTCATTTTGAGAGATGTGGTGACTTATCACAAAGTTGGCTAAAGATCCATTTATTGTTGAGCTATAAATTTCTGATTCCAATGATTTTTTCAGGGAATCTTTAAAAGTCATGTCTTATTAAAACTCTTCAGAGGAAATAGCATTTATCTCTAAATTTTTACAAAATATGAAATAATCAAGACTACTAAGAAATTGAATTAAGTATGAAAGAGAAAACAGTTTGAAGATAAAACAATGTTCTATAATGTTATATAATTGTCATTGTAGACTTAGTAATATTTATAATTGTAAAAACAGTATATATACTACTATGTAGTAAAATCTGCAACATAGCTTACTAATTTAGATTTGGTTTTCCATTTTGCTGTTAACCCCTATGCAACTAAATATAACCAAAATTTTTCTGAAAAGTAGGTGGTTAGGATATATCACAGAATGTCTGCTCATCAGCCCATTGCAATCTCAGTTCTTCCGTGTTTCACTGAAATTACATATGCCATGTTTAAAAGTGATCTCAAAGCTAACTCCAATAGACATGCATTCATATGTTCTCTTATTTGATGAGTTCTGTAGTTGAGCACCAAACTCTTGGGGATAGGGTGGTGGGTACTTGTCAGTTGTGTGTGAATTCTCTGTGGATTCTCAGAATTTCTTCCCTGAGAGGCTTTCCCTAATTTGTGCCTCCCTCCCTTACCAAGCCTTCCGACAGCCTGACAACAGAGAGCAATTTTTATAAAACTCAAATTCAATTATACCTTATTTCTTTTTTTTAGCACCTGTATAATTAACATACAGTGTTATATCAGTTTCAGGTGTACAATATAGAGATTCAGCAATTCTATACTCAGTGCTCATCACAACAAGTGTACTTTTTTTTTTTTAAGATTTTATTTATTTATTTGACAGACAGAGAGCACAAGTAGGCAGAGCAGCAGGCAGGGGAGAGGGAGACGCAGGCTCTCCGCTGAGCAGGGATCCTGACGTGGGGCTCGATCCCAGGACGCTGGGATCATGACCTGAGCTGAAGGAAGCCACTTAACCGACTGAGCCATCCAGGCGCCCCAACAAGTGTACTCTTAATCCCCATCACCTATTTCACCCATCCCCCACCCCCCTCAGCTTTGGTAACCTCAGTTTGTTCTCTACAGTTGAGTCTTTTTTTGTATATCTTCTTTTTTTATGTTTGTTTTGTTTCTTAAATTCCACATATGAGTGAAATCGTATGGTATTTGCCTTTTCTGACTGACTTATTTCACTCAGCATTGTACACTCTAGATACATCCATGTTATTGCAAATGTCAAGATTTCATTCTTTTTTTATGGCTGAGTAATGCCATTGTATGTGTGTATACCACATCTTTATCTATTCATCTATAGATTGACACTTGAGTTGCTTCCATTTTAAATAACGCTTTGATGAACATATCTTTTCAAATTAGTGTTCTCATATTCTTTGAGTAAATACCCAGTAGTGGAATGATAGATCATATGGTAGTTCTATTTTTAATTTTTTGAGGAATATCCGTACTGTTTTCCACAGTGGCTGCATCCATTTGCATTCCCACCAACAGTGCACAAAGGTTCATTCTCTTCACATCTTCACCAACACTTTGATTTTAGCCATTCTCATGGGTGTGAGGGGATATCTCATTGTGGTTTTGATTTGCATTTCCCTGATGAGTGATGTTGAGCATCTCTTCATGTGTCTGTTGGCCATCTATATATCTTCTTTGGAAAAATGTCTGTTAATGTCTTCTGCCCATTTTTTAAATTGGATTGTTTGGGTTTTTGGTGTTGAGTTACATAAGTTCTTTATATATTTTGGATATTAATCCCTTGTTGGATATGTCATTTGCAAATATCTTCTCCAATTCAGTAGGTTGTCTTTTTGTTTTGTTGTTTCCTTTGCTGTTCAGAAGCTTTTTATTTTTGATGTAATTCCAATAGTTTATTTTTGCTTTTGTTTCCCTTGCCTCAGGAGACATTATCTAGAAAAAATTTTTGCTATAGCCGATGTCAGAGAAATTACTGCCTGTGCTCTCTTCTAGGATTTTTATGGTTTCAGGTCCTACATTAAGTCTTCAGTCCATTTCAAGTTTAGTTTTGAGAAAACAGTCCGGTTTCATTCTTTTGCATGTAGCTGTCCAGTTTTTTCAACACCATTTCAATTATACATTATTTCTGCTTAAATAATTTAAATGGCTTTCTGAGACTTAAAGGAAAATATTCAAAATCCTTAGAACAGATTACAGATGTTTTCACAAGATCTGGACCTGACTTTCCAGCTACATCTTGTGTCAGTCTTTCACACATACACCCCCAAACCTGCCCACTTTGCTTTAAATAGAGATTTTTTTTTTTAACACTGTGCCTTTGTACATGCTGGCTCTTCTGGGAGATCCTTTCCTGTTCTCCTCTACCTAAATCCTATTCATGCTTCAAGAACCAGCTCAAATATTACTTATTTTGTGCCTGCTTGCACAAACTCTGTAAGCAGAGTTATTTGTCATTTATTATATTCCCATAGAATTTGATGTGATTCTGTTGTTCCATTTAATACATCACATCGTAATTTTTTAACATATCTTTCTTGTGAATCAAGATATAGTGTTGGTCTTTGCAACCCTGAATTATCATTTTATCAATGTACCAATCTGACCAATGAGCACTTTTATTGTTTCTAAAAAATATTTTCTGATTACTTTTTCTAGGCCAGTCACTGAATGCATGTTTAGCTCCAAAATATGGCATGAGGACTTCATTTTATTTTTAATAATCCAGGTGCTTTTTGGATGGTTTGATGTTTATTTTGGCTTTGGTGATCTTCCAAGATGTATCAGAGTGAGAAACGCTACTGCCACAAGTTGACTGTGTAGTAGAATTTTTTTCCCTGTACATAAAAATATCCTGATATGACAAGTGTGATTTGATACCCTTCCAACAGACTATTTATGATGATGGCAATTCAGTATTAAAATCATTGGCATTTCCTTCCTTTCCTTCTACATAATTCTTATGCCTCTCATATAGTTGAATATAACAATGTTTAAATCTTTCATATTTCTATCTGTAGATTATGGACTGCAGAAATTCCAAGAAGAAAAAAAGAAAATATCTTTGTTTTGAATTAACACTCTTACTTGACCTTCAGATTATAAAATTTTATTAGAAGCTTTAGTGAATCAGTTCAGAGTTCTCTGATTGATACATGAAGCTGAAAAATATATTTTCATGAAAGAAAAATTGTGGTACACTTAAGTGATTTTTTAAAAAAAGTTCAATTGAAGAATAAGCCTTAGGCTCATAAATCCTAATTCTGAATCCATCAGGCATGCTGCTTCTGTTCATGAATATTTTTATTTTAAATATGCACAAAGTATGGAAAGCTTATGCTATTTCCCTGTTATAAAAAGGTTAATTATGAGCACTACATTGAAAAATTGTTAGATGATATTTCAGAATTAGTTCAATCACTTTCTAACTACTATGGAATGTATTCATCTTCCTCCTAATTAATGATTTTAAAAGTGGAATTAGACTTTCTTTTCAAATTTTCAAGAAGTACTTTGTTGTAACTGATTTTCTTACAAAGAGAGTTTTGATTCTTCCTTCTTTACAGTTACTGGTTCTTTGCCTAGAGGATGAATATATTCCATCGAAGCATAAAGAAATGCTATCCTTACCAAATAATTATTGTATCAAATAAAATTAGGACAACACTTACCAGGCTTTTAGAAAAATTTGGGTTTTAAAACAATCCAAAGCTAGGTTAATGCTGAATGATCATTTCACAGAGAATATAATATTCCTCTGGTCATCAGCAGGGAGTCTAAGCAAGGCAGTCTGAATTTTAATGTTAATTAGAGAGAATTTAATCTTCCTATTCCTTTGTAAATAGATTGACAATACACCTCCCTGTTGAGTTTTGTGCTTGTTTGTCCTGGATGTTAGAGCACTAGGATATGCCCTTTTGGGTCTCTCTCTCTCTGTCAAGCCTTGAGAAATGTAGTCTAGTGGTACAAAGTGAAGCATTAAGGCAATGAAAAACAGTGTGACAGGCATAATTGTTTTAATTTGTCCCTGCCAGTTGTCAGTTACAGGCCTTAGACTGCACTTGTATCTCTAAGAATTGGACTAAGGATCTCACCACACACACAAAGAGAGTTAACTCTGTGAGGTGGTGGATGTATTGATTACTTTGATTTTGGTAATCCTTTCACAATGTATATGTATGTTAAATCATCACATTGTACACTTTAAATTTGTACAGTTAGGTTTGTCAATTATTCCTTAGGGAATCTGGAAAAAAATAAATACAATAAAAAAAGAAAAGATATCTGAACAAAGGAAAGATCCTTCCAGGAAACACAGGAAAGAATTTAACATTTCATCAGTCAGGCTCATCACAGCCTCTCTTGAGCTAACCATTTGGCCTACTCAAAGTTCTAGCTGCTGTCCCTACATGAAGACAAACTATAGCACACCATGCAGATCAGACTCAAGCTAATGCCACATTTGAGACAATCCTACTCTGTCTTATTGCAGACACAAGAAATGTATGGCAAGATGGCACAGGAGGTATTAATTTGTGGTAGAGTAATAGTTCAAATATAACTGATATGAACTTTCTTGTTTTCCCTGTTGAACTGCCACCTTCTTCCTATTGGGCAATGAGGGAGGGGTGCACCTGCTGATCAAGGAAGGAAGAGCCCACAGGTGAGAAAAAAAGCAGTTCTACATTCCATATCCTAAGCTGTTTTTAAAGCTGTTATAAGGCAAAAGGCATATTAGTTTAAGAGTAAAAGGTTTTGATGTAGGTCCACTAGCAGGTAGAATAGATGTCTTTCTGCTCTCATACTTCAAAGGAAGAGGAGAGTTTAGAAAGTAAGTAAATTAGTATTGTAGTGACTACATGTTTTGCCACTCCCCATTAGGATTCTGGTTTGTGGGGAAATGGGGCATGGGGAGGAGATGATATAATTAAATTTAGGTAAGAATAGGAGAGTAAATGGTCTTGTGTCCCACTACTCATTGAAAATCTTGAAAGGCAGCAGCCTTGTAGATGTGGAACACTCTACTAGGGACAGTGAAATGGTGTATCTGCATTTGGGAAAAGGGACAAGTTGACCAAAAGGTCTTGAGACTGGGAAAGCAGTAAGCAGAGATGTGAGTGGACCATATACCAGCAATGGGTAAGGATTAGCAATGATAAAGTGCCAGGTGACCCACCCACTGACAATTATTCTCTGAGTGTAAAATATGCTTTACACATGCTCCTCAGTTCCACATGAATCAAGTCACATCATTATAAAGAATCTCAGCATAAGATGGAGAAAAAGGAAGACTAAAAGAGTTTTTGTTCCCACCACCACTGTGGGGTAGCAATTCCCTAATGACCACATATCCCCTTGATTAAGGAATATGAGTTAGGGATAAAACAGGAACAGATATACCTTAAATGAGAGTGAAAAAAAATTAGGATCGGTTTAAAGAAATCACTGGATCTAAGAAAAGTGGAATTTGAATAAATTGAGATTTTTTTGTATCATGCAGATACAGGAGCTCATAATAGATAATAAATTTGTTAGATGAAATAAAATTATATGCTCACAAAAGTGAGAATTTTGTGGATCATTGTGTGGAAAATGTACACACATGTAGAATAATTAGCAGAAAGCAAGATGGCAGATTTTGTGTGTGTGTGTGTGTGTGTTTATGTGTGTGTGTATCCAGAATAATTGACTCTAGAAAGCAAGAGTTTTGTGAAATTCATATCAGGACTGCTGTCATGATTAGATTAAATTTGATCATTCTTAAGGTGCATAATTGTAAAACTGTATTTGGGATAACTGAGCCAGTTACATCTTTTCTATGTTTTTGTTGAAATCTAAAAGTTTTTTTTTTAGCAATGTTTTTCCTTGTAGTGAAGGGTAGTGGGCATATGTGTTGGCTCTGATGAGAGAAAGACAGACAGAGACAGAGGGAAACAGAGAGGTCTTAGGAGCAGCAAGAAGCCCCAAACCCAGAAGACATGCTGCTAGCATTCTGCTCTCTGCCTGGTAGCATAGGTCACCCTTCCTTTATCATAACCAACTGCAAAATCCTATGATAAATGGCTGAAATCACACAGCAGCAAAAAAGGAATTCTAACACACTAGGAATCACCAAATAATTGAGAAAAATAAAATTGAAGAAATTGAACTAAAGGAGAAAAGAGAAAACTTAAAAAAAATCATTAATATCTTCAGGGACATTCAAGAGATAGCATATCAATAAAACAAGAACAGGAGGTTCAAGAATAAAAGATTTAAAAACATAAAAAATATGGGAATCAAAATTTGTATCAATGACTAACAAAATAAAGCATTGCAATGCTAATATCAGGTAAAATATAATCTAAGGAATACATTAATTTAACATTGCTTTCCATTTCATTTTTAGTTCTAAATTAATTCTTCACATACTACTGTACACCATGGGACAGACTCTATCTTGTTCACTATTATGTCCTAGCTAATTACCTTACACTTAGTAAGTACAGTAATTTTTCCTTAATTTAATTGAATTTAATTTAAATCACATGGTCTCCTTTCTCAGTAAGCTAGACTGAGGAGCCATATAACTTAGTTTTTTTTGTGTGTGTGTCATAAGGGGATAAATGTTAGTGAAAATTTTAAACTCTTATATAGCAATTTCATATATATAGTGATGCCTTTTCTAGTTCTATTCCTCAGCCATATTAATTTGCTTTATAAGAGAATGTCAACTCTTGGAATGCTATTTTAAATTTATCTTTATGATTATACTTCTAAGGTCAAATGACTCACAGTTACACTGGGTCTGTAAAGGCTATGGTGACATTGGCTTTAAGCCCAGATAGAAAAAAAATGCCTTTGACTTCCAGTGAGTGGAATTTCTGAGTCATACATCCTTGCCCTGCTTCATATGCAGATGCATCCTCAGAAGATGAGAGCCATTCTGAAGAGGCATTTCCCTGTTTTGGTCAAGGGTCTCCAAAACAATTAATTATTTAATTTCTTCTGAAGTTTTTTTGTTTTGTTTTGTTTTTTGTTTTTTTGTTTTTTTGTTTTTTTTGGTCTTAGTGCAGTATTCTCAGAGGTTCATTTCAGGAGCCCTTGATTTATTTATCACCTACCTTTCTAATGAAATTCACAAGTACTTAAGAAATTATTATCTAGACCTCAACTTTCTATTCCCTGAGGAGCCAGATGCTACCAACAAGACTGTAGGAGAATCCTGCAGAAGTTTTCCATGTGATGACTTTATTGTGACAATGTGTTGATTTGTCTCGAAAGTGAAATCTATTCAGTGAGATAATATCATGTACACAAAGGAGTAATTACTAAAAAACACACTCATCCAGTGGAGACAGGGAATTTTGTAATCTAGGCAGACTTTAAATCTAGAATACCAACATATTATGTCAAAATGCATCTAATAGCAGATTTGCAGGTCCCTGCTCTACTGGTATTACATTTATGATCCAATATATCCTAGCATTCCCAGAACCTTATGGCAGATTCCCTTTTTCCAAATCTCTCAGACTTTGAGATTTTTGTTCCTTCAGTGTAGATTTATTATCTACTAAGCACCAAACATGGCTCTGTGCACCATGGATGCAATCATGAGTTAGAAACACTCTGTGCCAAAGAGTTCATATTCTAGAGGGAGAAAGTAGTAAACAGGTAACTAGAAATAATCCAATGGTGCTGTCATAGAAGTGTGCTCATGGATATATGGAACTACCAATAGGAAAACTCATCCTTATTTGGGGATTTGCGGAAGACTTCCTGTAGGATATAATAATGACACTAAGTTAATTAGGTGAAGAGTGGGCAGGAGGCCATTCTAGAGAGATTAGACTGCACATGTTACTGCATGAAGGCAGGAAAGCATGGTATGCAAGGGATTTACAAGCAGTTCAGTGGAATAAGGGATGGCAGAAGTGATGAATGACAAACCTGGAAAGATGGAGGGCCATATGTGCAATGGTAGCTTTACATTATCTTGTGATTTAGGTGGACTAACATGATCATATCTTTATTTTAAATCTTTTCCCACCTGTATGTGTAGAGAATGGATTTGAAATCCAATTCTGGAGCCAGGAAAACCATTTCAAAGGCTCCTACAAGGGACAATTAGATACTAAGTTAAGGATAGAGAAGTGGGGTAGACTGGTCATATTTTTAAGATGTTAAAACAGCAGAAGACTTATCTGAAGATAAGTCTGAAATGGAATACTAGTATAAGTTTCTTAAGCATAAGAAGTTTCATAAGCATAAGTAAATTTTAGTAGAACTCATCACCAAGAAAGAAACTGGAGACCTCCATCTTGTGTTCTAGTATATTTTCTAGAACTTGTATCTATTGGATCTTGGCAATCATGACTTGAGAAAAACATAGTTATTCTTCTACCTAACTCTCATATACTGTTGGTGGAAGTGTACAATGGTACAACCAGTTTGGAAAACAATTTGGCAATTTTTTAAACAGTTAAACAAAGTTGCCGTATGATCCATTCTTCCCACTTCTCGGTATATCCAAATAAAATGAAAGCATGTATCCATGCAAAAACTTGTACATTTATGCTAATAGTAGCTATACTTGTAAAAGTAAAAAAGTAGAAAATCCAAATATTCATTAACTAATAATGGATAAATAAATTTGGTATATCCATGCAATGGAATGCTACACAACCAATAAAAATGCTACAACATGGACAAATCTCAAATAATTATTCTGAGTGAAAGAAACCAGACAAAAAGTGAGTACATACTATATGATTTAATTCATGTAAATTCTATAAAATGAAAACCAATGTATCCTAACAGGAAGCAGATCACTGGCTGCCTTGGAGGGGTGGGACAGAAGAGAGAAATGACAAAAGGACACAGGGAAACTTTTGGAGGTATAAATATATTTATTATTTTGATGGATTAGTGATGGTATCAGAGATGTATACATATGCAAAGCTTCTCAAATTATACACTTTAAATATGGGTAGTTTATGGTATGTCAATTATACCTTAATAAAATTGTAAAAAGAAATAAGAAAAAAACTCTTACCTGGTTCCCAACCAATGGGTACCTGAAAAATACTATACCGAGGGGTGGCTTAGTCATTTAAGCGTCCAACTCTTGATTTTGGCTCAGGTCATGATCTCAGGGTAGTGAGATTGAGCCCCATTAAGGGCTCTGTGCTCAGCACGGAATCTACTTGTTCCTTTTCCTCTGCCGCTCCCCCTGCTCATGTGATCTCTCTCTCTCTCTCTGTACATAAATAAATAAAATAAAAAAAAATACCATACCAAATTTCCTGAACAGGAGTAGGTGAATTATTTTCCCAGCATAATAACTTGCAATTCCTTAACTAAAGTAGAAATGTATTACATTTTGACAAGAACATAGTCTTGGATAACAGTTCCTTTTTGAAAGGTGAATGATTCTCTGTTATTATAATAAATTAAAGAAAAGTTCAGGGACATTGGCACAATAGTCATTTTTTAAAAAATATTTTTATTTTATTTATTTGACAGAGAGAGACACAGTGAGAGAGGGAACACAAGCAGGGGGAGTGGGAGAAGGAGAAGCAGGCTTCCTGCTGAGCAGGGAGCCCAACGTGGGGCTCGATCCCAGGACCCTGGGATCATGACCTGAGCCCAAGGCAGATGCTTAATGACTGAGCCACCCAGGCACCCCACAATAGTCATTTTTGAATAAAATTTTAAGTAGCAGTCTTTTCCACATAGGTTTTGGGGGGAAGGGTGACAGGATGAGACAATATGTTCTCTGGTCTTATTTTCTCCTCATTTTTTTTCAGAAGGAAGTTTGGACAGATTTGATATTTTCTTAGATCACAAGGCATATCGCACTGGTTAATAGTGTGGGTTTTAGAGTTAGTCTCTTTGAACTCAGATCCCAGCTCTGTGATTCACCTTCAGCAAGTGAATTAATCTTTCCAACCCTCAGTTTCCTCATCTTAAAAATGGGGATAATAGTAGTGCATATCTCACAGAGTTGTTTTAGGGACCAAATAAGATAATGCATGAAAACGTCACATAGAGTCAGGTGTATACACAAAATGTCAGCTTTTATCAAAAATCCTTGAGAAGTTCCCACAAATTGTGGAAAAACCTAGAACTGAGCACCCTGACATGGTAGGGAGCAAGGAAGGAAGTTAACAGAGACAACTGTAAAAATGATACTTTGGCACATTTCCTTTATTTAGAGAAATAATATCACACCACTGGTGTAAAACCAGAGAAGTAAACATGGAGGGAAGTCCTGATGTGAGAAATAATAAGAAGACTAGCTAACATCTGTGCAAATAAACAAACTATCTAAGAAAAAGACATTGGAAACACCATTATATGCATCACTAAGGGGCTACTTTAAACTGAAGAGAACTTTTTTGGGGGTGGGTGGGTGGAGGTTGTATTTTGAGAATAGTTGTGGTAGGTGGAGAAGGAAGAGGATCCATAAGTTCGTTAACTCTTTTCTCGTCTTTGGTTCCACACTCAGTCACTCACTCCGTGGGAGCCTATATAGCATCCAACAGAAAATGGAGGAACTGGATACACAGGCAATTTTTGTACTTCCTTCTGCACTTATGTTGTTTCTCTCCATATCCTGGGCTCAGCTACCTTGTATTGCTTCATCTACATGCTCTTAAGTTAAAATAAACTTTCTATATTAATAGAAGTGGTTTTTTTTTTTCATGACATAGTTTCTCATGAAAATTTGGAAAGGTGAGGCTGAATTCCTTACATTTCTTTTGTCTCCACCTTGTTTTCTTTGGCATAGCATCAGTTCTTAGGTTTTGGACGTTAAAACGTATGTTAATAATCATTGATTAGACTAATCTGGCAAATATGCATAAAGATGGCTAACTTCTCTGCAATGGATGATAATGAAAAAGTATAGCAAATGACTACCATCTTTCCTTCTAATATGAAGTGAAATACATTTAGACAATCAGTCTAGTCTTTCCTAATGATAGGGTATTATATTAGATTTTTCAATCCTTCCTCCTCATTTCATAGTTACATTTTTTAATGTTTAATTGATTTTGGTTTGAGATCTTACTTTAGAAATTTTTACAAGACCTCTCTGGATTCTTCCCTTTTTGGAGAACTATTTGGGTAATGGTGTTCCCTGATGATACTTTTCTTGTCTGCTTGTATCATAGTTAAATGTTAGCAGTTCAGGTTAGTCCTCTCATTTAAACACAGGGATTATTTTCTTTTTATGAGTGCTTATAATGTGCCAGGTGCTGGATGAAATACATTATCTTTTGCATTTTTTTTCTTTGCTGATATCTTTTTTATGAGCTTGTCAGTAGCATCTGAATTAGAGGAGTTTTTTTTGTTTGTTTGTTTTAATGAATATTTGCTTCCTGGAATGATGGTCTCTTTAGCGGCACTCTGCCTAAATCCCTGGGAATGATAAATCAGGTAATTTTTTTGTATTGGCTGTAGAAGTGGTTTGGAGAGAGAAGGGGGAACACATTGGGCAATAGAATCCATTGAGGACTGTGTAAAATATATTTTTCTCTGGCCTCACATGGCTTGTGGCTTAGGGAATATTAGCAATCTTTACTGAAGGCACACTGGAAAGCAAAATAATAACCAAGATATGTACTAAGTACATTTGGAAACGCATGTATAATTTAATTGTTTGGGTAATTTGTGTGTAAGCTAATTATACATGTAACTATACAGTAAGCCATGGCTTTTTCTCCACTGCAGCACACTGTCATTTGGTAGGATGGAATACAAACTTACCAGTAAAATAAAATAACAATTCCAAGTTACACTACAAAGCAGTAATATTTACAAGAGGAAGATCTGTTTCTTGTCTGTGTGTCCCCCTGAAGGTCTTGTGGTCCTAATGTCCCTTCCAGGGATAGGCGGGATCTGCAGAATATGATTCTACTCCTCCAGATAAAACCAGGACCCTAGAAGGAGAGTAGAATGGAGTAATTCAGTCATTGGTGTTATTAGTAAGATGGCTATTACACATGGAGACACCTATTTAATATGGTTCATGTGTTCTTTTGTGTGTGCCTTTTGCTAACGAAGAAGCCTCTTTCTCTTTAATCTCTTTTACTGAAGACCGGGAATGGGATTGGGGTTGGGAGATAGGAAGAAAACTAAGTCCTTATACATATTTAATGTACATCAAATATCTTTACCCAAGATTGTGAGGAAATTTCTCTGAAGTTTTAAAAAATGTATTAGTTAATGCCACCATTTTATTTTATTTTATTTTATTTTTTTTTAAGATTTTATTTATTTATGTGACAGAGAGACAGCCAGCGAGAGAGGGAACACAGCAGGGGGAGTGGGAGAGGAAGAAGCAGGCTCATAGCGGAAGAGCCTGATGTGGGACTCGATCCCGGATCGCCAGGATCACGCCCTGAGCTGAAGGCAGACGCTTTAACGACTGCGCTACCCAGGCGCCCCTAATGCCACCATTTTAACTCTGCAATTTATTTAAATGCTGTTCTTAATTGGGAGTAGGTTTTATATAACATGATAACATGGTTTAAGTAAGGACATACCCTCTGAACTGGTATACCCTAAATGCACCCCATTCTTTCATGGCCAACTCTTTTAGGAGTGTTTTGTTTGTTGTTTTAACATTCCAGAAGATAAGGCGAATTGCTTTTCTAATATGGGACATTGGAGTTGTTTGCCTGGAACACAAACACAGTAACTTATTTCAGATTGGCAGAATGAATATTTACAAACACCTTAAAAGAAGTATTTCATGTTTTCCAAGCCTTCATTGCATGAAAAGAAGCTGTCTTTATTGTAAATATTGACAATGATTAAGTTGCTTGGCATATAGTAGGTAGTTTCTAAATTGGATGACTGAATGGATGAATGAATAGGAATGTAGAAACATTAAGGAGCAGACTGAGTTGAAAAAGGATTTTCTTTCAGAGCAAGTGTGCTTTTATAAGAACTACTAACTACGCTGGTACAAGTCCTCTGAAAAATGTTGTTTAGTTGAAGTTGCTGTGGGGGTTGATGTTCTGTTCCCTACTCCACCTCACCACACTTTTTAAGTAAAATTGCCTGAAAGTCAGTTGATCAGTGTTTTTTTTTTTTTTTAAAGATTTTATTTATTTATTTGACAGAGAGAGACAGCCAGCGAGAGAGGGAACACAAGCAGGGGGAGTGGGAGAGGAAGAAGCAGGCTCCCAGGGGATGAGCCTGATGTGGGGCTTGATCCCAGAATGCTGGATTCACGCCCTGAGCCGAAGGCAGATGCTTAACAACTGCACCACCCAGGCGCCCCTGATCAGTGTGTTTTAAACCAGGTAATGAGGGAGGAAAAGTACAACTAACATTTTGCAGGCAATACTTGTCTAATTTTCTGATACTGAGAGAAATTTGTCTTTGGAAGTGATTCCTTCTATCTCTCTTTCAGACTTGCAACCTTTTTTCCTGCCACCCTTGTCCCAGTCTGGCTCAGTGAGTGTGGAGAACATAGGTGCCAGCGTCCCACCAACCCAAGTGTAGCAGGCCCACATTCATGGTCTGATCTCCGTTCCTTGTTTTCATTCCTTGCCCACCACCCAATACTTAGTTCCTGACATGGCCCTGATATGGCTCTGCCAAACAGCTACTTCTGCTGTCTAAGCCTTTTACCACATGATCCTCCAGACCCAGGGACAATTATTTGTAGTTGCTTATCATAGGGACAAGCTCTTGAGAGGTAGGTGATTGTGAAAGAGCCCAGAATTGAGCATCGGGAACATGGTTTGCAGTCCTGGCTTTGCCACTGCAGCCATGAACCAACCCTTGGCCACACTGATCAGCTTCTGTGTTTTCCATATCCTTATCTGTAAAATAAGATTTAATGTTAGGTAACTAATAAACTCTCTTCTGGATCAAATATTCTCTGTTAACATGAAATAGTCATTTCAAAGAAGAGAAATACAATTGGAAATCTTTTGATGCATAGCTTGTGGAATACTTGTGTTCATTTTGCATAAATATTCTGAAAACTGTTCTGTGAAAAATAAGCTACTGTTAAGTAATAAAAGCCTTGCTTTTAAAAATCCCTTTTGAAAGATAAACTTGTGCCTTTTAACCTTGCCTAGTATCTCTTGTAATTTTCAATAAAGAGGTTTAAGAACTTTGAATAATTAACAAATCATTTCAAATTAGTGAAAATCCACCTCAATATAAATTAGGAGAAATGAATATCCTGATTTATTTTGTTCCAGACTAACGACTGAAGTCTCAAGAATGCATAAATAAGCAAGCAAAATAGAACTCATTGGAAAATCACATCTGTCCACCATCATCATACAAAAAGGCACATTGTGTGGTCTTGAGAAAGATTACATAGCATCCAAGGGAGGAAGCTCTGTCTTTAAGAGACAGATGAATAACTAGAAAAGCAAAGGGTTCTGTGAGAAAAATCAAAGACTGGGTGGGTAGAGCCGGAATTAGTGGAAGAATTGAGGCAAGAGGAAAAACCAAGGACAAATAGAGTTTTTAACTAGACATTCAGGCTTGCAGGCGCCATCTGAAATTGCAAAAGGAAAAAAATAATTGAGCCTGGGAAGTGATTAGGATAGTTATTATTGTGTATATTGAACAAAATATGAATGAATGAATGTGGATGATTTAGGAGGGAATATATTTTTTTCATTCAGTTTCCTTATCTGCATTTAGTATTTGAATGTGAGTGTAGAGTATATAACCAGAGTATAGAGTATATAACCTTGGTAATAGTTGGATCATAGTAAGTGGGGTGCCTAGGGCATCTAAAAAAAACCCTGCAGGCCCCCAGAACATGTTGTATATTGTATGTTCAAATTCTATGAAAGAAGGAAGAACTCCCTAACTTATAAGCGAACAGTGACATTAGGTGTTACTCTACAGGTGTGGTGTGCTTCCTGATTATTTCCAAGAAAAATAAAAATAAATGGTTAAATTAGAGCCTAGGATCCCTTTTGTGGCAGATGCTGTTAGTTGGCTTGCTCAGCATTTAATTTCAACTTTTCTCCCTTTCAAACAGTTATAGAAACTGAAAAAGTGAGATTCTCACTCTTCCCAGACTCCCTTAGAACTGAGGGTGGCCGTGTCGTGTGACTAATGAAAGATAAGCAGACATCTGCCAAGATCTCCTCTTGTCCCACTTGTGCTCGAGTGGGGACATGTTCCCTACAGTTCTGGCAGTTATCTAGTGACCACAAGGAAAGGGTGAATGAATCAGACAATAGATATCATATCATTGAGCCAAAAACCCATGTCGCCAGCCATTTACCTTTAAATTTATAATAAAATAATTTCCCATTTGTTTAAACTCCTGTTAACCAGTTTATTCTTTCTTGTAGATGAATGGATCTTAATGTACCTTCCATAGAAGCAAATTCTATGCTATGTTTCCACATTAGGCACTCTGACCCCACAGTGAGGTGAGACTTATTTTGCTTCAGGCCTCTTATCAAGCTTTCCATAAGCAAATAGAATCCCTTCTCAGGGCATCTTTGCAGACAGACACAGGTGCTTTTGGAAGTCACTCTGGCATCCTGTGTGGTAAAAGGAGTAGGGTAAAGGCTGGCCTCAGAAACCTCCATTCTCTGTCCTAAGCAGAAGCAGACTGGGGTCCTAGAACTTAGCATGTTCCTTCTTCTGCATCTTCCTTCCTTGCATCCACAGGACAAATAGCTCAGGGTTTCTCTGCCTAAGGAACTGTACTGTGTGCGTGTGTGCGTGTGTGCGTGTGTTTGCGTAGTCACCTCTACACTTTCTCCACTCCCTCTATGTAAGGCAAGGAAGGTGGGAATGGAGTTCAGCATCACAACTAGAAGGGATGAAATTCACCTTGAGATCCAGCAGTAGAAAGGTGACTCCAAGTTTGTTGTGAACAGCAGTAGTAAAGGGAAAGTCTTGGGGTGGTTTAAATGAGCTACAGAGAGGCTGAAATGTATGGGAGTTCCATAAAAATAGTTGAGAAAATTTATACAGAATAATTATTTTGGGAAAATAGAAGATGTTCACAAAAAAGAGAGAAGAAAGTGTGAAAGATTATTCTGGCTTAATTTTCTTTTCTAGTCACTCAGTTTGTATTAGCGGTGAAAGTAAGTGGTCATGCACATGTACAAGTGAAACCTGAGCCATATTGGTTAAATAGCTACTTACGGAGTTATTCTATGGAAAGCTTAGTTGGGGTATTCTCCAAATCTGCAAAAGACCTTGCAAATATTAATAAAAAATATCTGGACTATTCAAAAGGGAGAATAAATGTGAATGACAAATAGTACTCACTGGAGACATCTGACCTTCATAAATCCACGTATCATCTTAACAGGGGTAAGAAAACATTTGCCACAGTCTTCTGTCATGTTGCTCAATAAAAATTGTGAAATATATAACAGAGACCACTGTTACCATAGGACAGATCTATTTAGGTGTCATCATCAATAATTAGCAATATTAATATTACTTACTTAAATATTTAAAAAATTTATTTATTTGAGACAGTGAGCGGAGTGTGGGGGGGAACAGGCAGAGGGAGAAGAGAATATTAAGCAGACTCCTTGCTGAGTGTGGAGCCCGTCATACGGTTTGATCTCAGAACCCTGAGATCACGTCCTGAGTAGAAACCAAGAGTCAGACACTTAACCAACTGTGCCACCCAGGCTCCCCTAATATTATTTAATGTTAAATTGTAACTGACATATTATTTGTGCTAAAATAAAATGGTACCTAAAAATATTAATATAGAACATCTAGTTTACTTCATTTAACTCTCAAACACATTTAAGGTGAACTCTTTTTTAAGATTTATTTTATTCATTTATTTGAGAGAGTGCCAGAGCGAGCATATAACTCAGGGGAGGGGAACAGGGAGAGGGAGAGAGAGGATCTCAAGCGGACTGCACTGAGAGTGGAGCCTGACTTGGGGCTGTATCTCACTACCATGCGATCATGACCTGAGCAGAAACCAAGAGTTGTTGGCTTAACCAGTTGAGCCACACAGGCACCCCTAAGGTGAACTTTTTAATATCAAGGAAATGTCACTTCACTTTAAAAAACTAAGAGTCCCTCTGATCTGAGTTGATGATCAGATTTTCTCTATTAATTATGAAAATTTAAAACTATCTAAATCATACATTTTAGACAATTGAAATAATTCCATATATGGATTTTGACTTTCTGCCACAGAAACTGTAGCTTCAATAGTATTTTGGAAATTATTTACAAATCACTTATTAACCGTAGATACCCTTTTAT